>NC_143482.1:68002326-68326615 GCF_027475165.1 Benincasa hispida
TCTACAAACCGTTCGTGAGAAGATTTGATCAAAACCAAGAAAAATTTGAGCTACAAAGGTTATATTTTCTAACCTTAATTTGGTTTATGATCATGCATGCTTATTTCCTTTTAATTAACGAAATTAGAGTACTTAAAATCTAAATTTATTTCTCATGTTAATCGGTTAATTCCTTCAAAGCAATCAAGGGAAAACCCACTAGGAAGCAACTAAATAGGTCTTTCATTACCTAGTTGGAAGCATAAACGGAGGTTTACTCTATAATTCCCCTAATTCCACGAAGTTGTTGCTTAAAGACTATGTGGACTTAGATTTTGTAGGTGACCTAGACAGAAGAAGGTCTCTCATAGGGTTTACCTTCCTATTTGGAGGCAATATGATCGGCTGAAAGTCTAATTTGCAATCAGTGGTTACCCTTTCAACCACGAAGCAGAGTTTATAACTACTTCAGAGGCTGTTAAACAAATCTTATGGCTACATGGATTAACTACTAAGCTAGGCTATGAACAAACATAGGTGGAGCTACTTTGTGATAATCAAAGTGCAATTCATCTGACCAAGAATAAAAAATTTCATGACAGATCCAAACACATCGATGTAAAATTACATTTTGTCAGAGATGTAATTGAAAAAGGCTCAGTGATTGTTGTGATGTTAATGACGCATCTATCGTGAGTTATATTGGATTGAAGATGTAATATCAATATTATACATTTAGTTGCAGAAATCATACGCCAATCACAAGTTTTCTCGTCATCAAGCTAAGTATAATAAGATTATGAGTTTCTCAGGATAACCCAAGGTCGAACATGGGGATTTGTAATAATAGAGTGACAGGTGAATGTGTGTATGCGGCAAGCAAATATTGTCAGAATAATGTCAAGTTCATGTGATTAATTAATTTATGTGATTTAAATTTCTAAACTAACGGAGACAACTGTGAGATAGATTCTGAGAGTTCTTAAGAGAAACAACAGTGTTAACATGAAGGAAATATATGAAGAAGGTAAGGTGTGGGGAAGATCAACACCGCATCACTAAGTTTATAATGAGAGTTTGTCCTAGCTTGCAATTCAGGTTATTGGAGACCTCCCAGTGGTTAACAACAGTTATCATATTTTTATGATGCATGAATAAGATTGCTATGAGCGCAAGGTTTTTCTATCTCTAGAAATGCTTCTTGCTTTGCTTAATAAGATCCACAACTACTTTCCTTCTCAGGCAGTTAGTCATAGCTACTTGACTCAATGAGTACTCATAGGCAAGCATTTTAATACTCATACGTTAAACAAACAGGATAAATTCCACAAATTCTACTTAGAACATGGTATTAATCTTCCCCCTTACCCTGTTAGACTTAGTTACTCATGACAACAAATAAAGTAGAAGTGAAGATAGAGAAGATGATAAAAGTGGACATGATGATATTGAAATAGAAATACTATTGTTGGATACACAGATGAGCAATATTTTAAACAAAATGCAATACCACAACTAAAGGATTGAAGAGATAAGGTAAGGATTGTTAGCAATCTCTTCCTTCCCATAGATGAATGTCAAGGCTTCTGGTGATATAATGGTTAGGTGAATGAAGAAGACTTTCTCAAACTCTTGCTCCGGTAAGGCTTCGATGAAGAATCGGGGTGAAGTATGGAAGTGAAATTTTCTCTCATGAAAATCTCTCTCTCTCTATCTAAAATTGTTCTCTTTCTTCATGGTGTCAAGACTCTATTTATAGAGTCGTGCGCAGACTATTGGTGGGATTCCCGCTCAGATAAATCACTATCGTCTAACGTGGTAGGTAAGAATGTTAGCAATTCTATCATGATCAATCTTTTGAATACTTGCCAAGCGATCCGCTGGTGCCAGCTCAAAGATCCTGAGACATGCGACCAATTGTTTGTTCATTGGATAGGGGTTCCGCATATGCGAATGAAGTCCTGCGATTAATCTGCAAAATAGACACTTTGGCACAACAATATGCGGCCAACGGGTGTTTATAAGATACTTCATCTCAAGTTTAATATGTAGCATGAATTCTTAACAAAATTTACGCATATTTTTTCTTATCTATCCTCATTATTCTAAGTAAAAGACTATAATAACGTATTTCTACAAGTTGTCAGTGATAGTGTCAAAAGTAAATATAGAAAAAATGCAGCAGATTTCTTAACAAAGCAGTGACAAAGGGTAAATTTGAACACTGCCTAGATCTACTTCAAATAGTAGACCGAGCTAGAAAATAAATACCTAGAAGAGAAGCCTCAGAGAACAATTTGTCTCAAGGTGGAGATTTGTTACAACAGATGAGTCAAATTGAAGTCTCTTCTTCTTGACCGTTGATGATCACATCTGAAACAAAAAAACAAATAAGTCAGTTAATCTCTTTGAGAATGAAATAACATCACTCTGATGAGCTTCAAAGAGGATGTAGAAAATAAAAATAGTGAAAGGAAATAGTAGAAAAATACTAAGCTGAAACGAAGAGAAAAGAAAGAGAGAGAATCAATACCTTATCAGTTTTCAAAACTCTACAAAATGAAGAGACAAGTCTTAGCCCAAACTTTTCTTTCCTTCCACAAAATTAAAGTGTGGCTATATGGCTTCTTTAAGGCCATACAGGACAACTAACACATACATAATTTTTGGATCAGAAATTAAAATTTTTTATGGGCCTTATTTTGGTTCCAATTTAAAAACCCATATCTTAGGAATGACCATTTTTATTACGAAACCTGCTAAACTTAGACTCTATTTGATTTTTCGAACTAAAAATGATGAGAATGTTTCAAGCTCTTCGATGTTCTTATCGAATGAATATGAATAACAAGCTGGAGTTGAACTTGTTGGGACAAGACTTTGAAGAACTTGCAAGCATTTTGGTTGGTGCTTTGTTCCTAATCAAATTGATCATTGGAACCAATTTCGTTTGAGCATAACATAAGTCAAGTTGGCCACTTAAGATGCATTCATATGCTGTAAACTAGGGAAGAGGATTCTTTTTCAATCTTTTTTTATGAGGTGATTTTGTGGTGATTTTCAACATTATCATCGTTTTTAGTTTGAAAAATGGTACAAAATTGGTCATTCCTACCCAGCTTCAGCTATCCCCATACTCCCCATTTCTTTTGCTCACACAACATTTTTTAAAAATGCCATTCTAAAAAAATTGTGGCATGTTGCACAATTTTGGGCTGCATAAGGGATGGGTGTAGTTCGACTATAGCTAAGTTCTTTTCCTTATAGGGGAATAATTAGGGTTGCATCTATCTAATACTCCCATTTATTTTACTCACACAAAAAGCCCTTTTTAAAAAAATTGTACCATATGCCACAATTTCATTAGGTGGTGGTCGAGTTGCACAAGTGATTGGTGCAGCATGGCTGCAGCTAAGTTTTTTTTTTTCTTTTTAATAAATATATTTACAATAAACACTAAAGCTATATATTCACAATAAATATATAGTTTCAGGTGCTTTTGCTTTCTTTTTTACTTCATTTGATGATAGTTTTTTACTAAAGAAAATAAATTCTCAATCAAAATTTATTTTTTATCATAGAAATTATATCATAAACGTTATAAACATTTTAAGTAATAAAAAAAGAGATTAGTTCATAATTTTTTTATTTGTTATGAAAAAGAAAATCGAAAAAAATAAACAAACAAAAAAAAAAAAAAAGAAAAAAGAAAAAAGGCAGGGTCTAGATCATAATTTTGATGGGAGTAAGTTCTTATTTATATCCTTCCCTCCATTCCCATTTCTTATTCATTTTCCCTATTCCTTCATTTAGAAAGAAAGAAATGGCTCAAGAATTGATCAAACAATGAGTGGTCTGAGATCAATTTCAGATCAGGACGACCGTTATGTAGGTGGATACGGTAGTTTTAAAATGGATAAGAAAAAGTGTTCTTCGCTGTAAGGAACGTGTAATCAACATTGATGTTAAGTTTGAAGGCGTCCGATCGGTCACCTTGACCTTATATTGTCGAGGGAGATACTTAATGTATTGGGTAGATGATAACTTTAAAGCCTCTAAATTTAGAATCTTTATTAGTCTTATAGCATGTTTTAAGACAAAGAAACATTCATAGCTCATTAGAATTATATAAGAAACAGAACTATAAAATCAACACATGTCGTGGGAGTCTATAAAAATCAATGTTACAAGTAAACATGTTGCTGTACTCTTGTAAAGAATCAAGAATGACTTCATATTTTGAACTAACATACAACCTCAGCTTATCCTGACACACCGCCTACACAGCTGAACACGTTAAATCAATCGCTTGCTAAGAAGACATAAAATTAGAGTTGTGCTATAGCGTGGAAAATATCATGAAGTTGCAACAATATGAGAAGTCCCCATGAATTGAATCGACATTAAAGTCATTGTCACTCTGGAATGTCAGCTTATCCTTTAAGCAACATCATGTCAGCAGAAGTGTATGATCATTTGCATGCTAATGTATACCCATGCAATGAATCTACATTATCCTAAACCTGTCAAGTCAGTCTTAACTTATCAACCTCACTTGCATTTTGCAGAAGATATGGGGAGCTGTCTGAGCATTGAATGAGGCAATGATAAGGGCAGCAGTCATTCACATCTGACTGATAAAGTCTGTAGCATCGAAGTCTATAGAAAAATGATTGGATACTGAAGGGGACTCACATACTTCTCTATAAATAAACTTAAGTTCCCTTCAAAGGGGAAGACAAACGAGGGCATAAGGAAGAAAAGCTTGGTGCAGGGCAATTTAGGGATTTATTAGAAGCTCCCGAACTGACTTCTGGTCTGCCGCATTTGATACATTAAGGCTATATTTTATAGTTTTTCTTTAAAGTTCTCATTTATTACTATGTGCGTACATTCATTATGACCTTTTGTGGCTAACTTTCTAGTGCAAGGCTTGACTAGAATTTATATGTTGTAGCAGTTTATTAGTAATAGTCGAGTATTTCATTGAATCTAATGTGCATCTTACTTTAAAAGTTCTTTGACTTAGAAAATGTTTTTCACCATGAGTGTAGAAATATTAGGAATGATAAGAATACTCAGAAGCTATTGAGGAATGGAGATAAATGCATTGAGGACCTCCAACTAATTCGATATTCTATGTCGTATAAGAAGATGGATATAGTAGGCATCTTGCTTAAAGAACATATTGTGATTTAAAGAATAATTTGATTAATGTTGTAGCTGTGACAATATAGGGACTCAAATAGTCAAGTTTGCATAATTATTAACTAAATTATCTACAAACATTTTTATAAGGGATTATCATATTCTCATTTTTGTCACAATTTACTTTTATTGGCTTTAAAAGTTGTAGCATCTACTGTTCAACTAACAATTATTTGTAAACTACTTCTACATAGCATTGAGGAAGTTTTGTGAATAGTTTTAGGCTTCTTGAATCATAACGTATCTCTGAGGAACAACCTTGGAATACTCAAAGTACTACTTGTTGCATTGAGTTATACTTATGTTAATACAATAGGTGTGATTTAACTTGTGTGATTTCAACATCTATAAATATGAATAACAAGAAAATGTTGAACTTGTTGGGACAAAACTTTGAAGGACATACAAGCATCTTGGGTTGGAGATTTGTTCCTAATCACATTGATCGTTGGAACCATTTCTATTTGAGCAGAGTGCAAGTTAAGTTGGCCACTCAAGAGACATTCATATGCTGTGAACTAGTGTAGAGGCTTCGTCTTCAACCTTGATTTTTCTATGAGGTGGTTTTAGAGGTTAGTTAATTAATATGACAATACCTGCATATATTTATTTTTATTAATATTCTTGTTCTTATTTCTGCACCTGGTTTTAGGGCTAGATTAATTTTGTGGCTAGCTAAAAATACCTTTGTAGTCAAATAAAACCAATTATTTCCATGAATGAATTGTACTTGTGGCTGACTGATAATAAAATGAACCGTCACACAATAATATGTTTTTTTTTTTAAAATAGAAACTTTCAATGATAACCCATTTAAGAAATATGTGAGTTGATATAAGTAAATATACCACTAATATCATTCATTGAAAAAACTGTTGAAACTCGACAAGGTCAAATGAAACAAATCGAGAGTAATTAACTTTCCTTGTATCATACTGTATTCGAGGTGTTGCCACTGAAGAAAATTAGATAAGAGGATTTTCATGAGCAGCGGAATGATCGTTATAAATTTCATTCGATATATAACAATTACAGTCACGAAACGAAAACTTACAGGTCACAATACGAAATTACAGCATGCTTAACAATTATATCAAGGGATAAAATAAACATACCTTTGAAGACTCATGCTTCAAACTCCCTCGATCATAAATGCTCGTTTAGTCTCCAAGACAACAAAACACGAATGCTCGAACACAACGATCGCAACACAACACGATCAATCAGCAAACACGAATACAACGATCTCCAAGATCACGAACCCAATGAACGACCTCCAAAAACATCGACTCAGTCGAGTTGAGTGATGAAACCACCACAATGGCTACCTTAGTATTCTTGGTGTGAGAATCCAAAAGTGTGGGCTCTGTGTGGACTTGGTTAGAGGAAGAGACTAGAGGAATAACAATCGTGTAGACGATTGAGCAAGTGGTAGATGAGAAGAGTCTATCGTATAGACGAATACTCAATCATTTAGAAGAAGGCAAGCTATCGTATAGCAAAAGCCTTGCGATCGTTTAGCTATAATAAGATGAGTGAACTATCGTATAGTGTCACTCCACGATCATCAAGTCTCTCTTTGAGCTATCATTTAGTGAAAACAATTCTCACTTGACAGTGATCCGTGAGTTCCTTTCCGAGAATGGAAACTCTTAGCAAATCTACTAAATTTAGGAAAACATTTTTCCTTTTATCTCACGGTTACCATAAAACCATCAATAACTTCCCACTCAATTGGTTATTAGAGAAAAAGAGATAATTATCCAATAATTAATATTATTATAAATATATATGATAACCAACTTACCATATTATATTTATAACCTATTGTTTTCATATTTCATCTCATGAAACATATAAACCATAGTTATTTTTCTATTTTATGGTACTTAGTGTAAATCATATTTACATTAATCCTCTACTTGATGTATCTCATACATCACACCGATCATATCATATATAATCGAATTTCCTCTTGTAAATTTGAACACTTCAAATCAACACCAAGAACTGATTCTCAACTTGAATCCATTGAGTTACCAAGGGGACCTTATGGACCTGTAGCTTGAAGCTCCAACGGTACGTGAATAACTGACTAAACTCTTTAGCCATGGGATCCTCCATCTGTTGACTGTTGTGTACTCTACTAAAGACCGATAATTGCACTCTCTTTACTATAGATATATTTTGTGTCCATTCAATCAATCAACAGTGCGATAACCCTTCACAGATCGCTCGTAAGTACAGCTGTGCCAATAACTGTTATGCCCTTGTAGTTACATCTAACTCCTTAAGTACCATTGATCCCTTTAATGAACATAAGTCATAGTCCTACTATGACTGAGTCCTCTCTTCCAAAGAGAAGTTGTGGCCACTATGTTCAAGACCTGGAACCAGCCCTTAAGGAAGTAATCTATCTACTTACCCTTGCTTTGGGGAATGAGTGAATTCCATCTTGTGTAACTAAGTTCCCAGTTCCCAAATCAGACAAATCCCCAAAAAGGTAGGCATGTTAAGTTGGTAATTTGGCCATTCTCACCCATACTAATCAAAGGACCGCCCTCAAAGGCAGGAGTTCCCATAACACTCAGGATTGAGGTCATGTCACCTATGGTCATTTAGGTGAGATGAAAGTTTCAAGTATCAACGACATTATATAAAGAGACTAGTCATCTCGTGGTCCGATCTTATACAAACTCTTTGTATAGGACACCCCCGCTCGCATGTCTCCACATGAAGGGTCAGGATCAACCATCTGTAGTAGTTCATAACACTTGCAAACTTCTACAAAGCGGGTCGTATCCGTAGTGTCACCAGGGTCAGGTATCATTCCTTAATCCTTATACTACAGACCTATTTAGGTTATCACTTAAGGCATGATTCACTTGTATATCTCATATACATGCTTAAGTTTACATACAATAACCATGTAGCTTTGTTTATTGGATATGAGTAAATGCCAAATAAAATAACTCTTATTTTGTTCATAACAATGTGTACAGTTTATAAACTATGAGATTTCGAGAGAATTAGGTCACCTATCCCAACAATCTCCCACTTGTCCTAATGCCTCGGGAGACTAATGTACAATACATGATAAAATACAAGTACAATATACAATAAACTAGGGCATATTCTATACCCCAGTATCCTCTGCCACTTGTCCTAGACAAGATGTCGCATGTCCTGCCAACCCAGACTCTCCAGATGACCCTCGAACACTTTACCCGTGAGCGCCTTAGTAAACAGATCAACAACGTTATGCTCCGATGTGATCTTCATGACTATCACATCACCACGATGCAAAATTTCCCTAATCAAATGATATTTGTGTTCTATATGCTTGCCTCTATGATGAATCCAAGGCTCGTTCGAATTCACCATAACCCTGCTGTTATCACAATAAAGAGTGATCGACAAATCCATATTTGGAACAACTTCCAAATCTGTAAGGAATTTCCTTAGCCAAATAGCCTCCTTAGCTACTTCACAAGTGATTACATATTCGACTTCCATAGTGGAGTCTGTGATGCATCCTTGCTTGATGCTTCGCCAAAACTGACCCTGATGTCGATTTACGAGAATCTCTATCAGTCTGAAAGTCAGAGTCTGTGTATTCTGTAAGGATCAGATCCTTATCTCCATACACGAGCATATAGTCCCTCGTTCTCCGTGAGGATCGTTTTGACCGCTGTCCAGTGATCTAATCCTAGATTGGATTGATAACGATTGAAAATCCCTACTGCATAGCAAATGTCAGGTCGAGTACACAACATTGCATACATTAAGCTGCTAACGGTTGAAGCATAGGGAATTCGTTTCATCTTCTCAACTTCTTGAGGTGTCTTAGGACATTGATCGTTAGAAAAAACTATTCCATGCCTAAAAGGTAACAAACCCCTATTGGAATCCTGCATCTAGTACCTGATCAACATTTGATTGATGTACGATGCCAGAAACAAGGCTAACCTCTTGTTCTTATGATCCCGAATTATTTGGACCCCTAGAACATACTACGCCTCACCCAAATCTTTCATTTTTAACTGGACAGCTAACCACTTTTTAATGTCAGTCAGAAACCCTGCTTCATTCCTAATGAATAGGATATCATCCACATACAGTATTAGGAAAGCTATTGAGCTGTTGATGATCTTCTTGTAAACACAAGACTCATCAACGTTTTGATCAAAGCCAAATGATTTGACCGCACTGTCAAATCTAATGTTCCATGATCTAGACGCTTGTTTCAACCCATAAATGAACCTATTAAGCTTGTAAACTCTTTGCTCTTGATCTGGAACTACGAACTCCTTTGGTTGAGCCATGTAGATGGTCTCCTTAAGATTACCATTAAGAAAGGCAGTCTTGACGTCCATTTGCCATATCTCATAATCATAAAATGTGGCTATGGACAGTAGTATCCTAATAGACTTCAGCATGATAACAGGTGAGAAAGTTTCCTTATAGTCCACTCCCTCAACCTATATACACATAAAAATAAAATTAAAGGATCCGTTTTGACATGAAATGAAATATCCATATATCTCTGACTTAGATTTATGAGATGATAAAATATGGCAAAACCCATACCAAGAATTGGTTCACGTAGAAATGGATGTATTAGCTCACGTAAAAGTATGCATAGAATACCAAAGGGCGTTATTCATGATTAAGCAAGTTTCAACAATACAATTGTGACTGTTACAGATGTACGGGGTCGGATAATTTCTTGGTCCTCCGCCGGTACAAGAAGAGGGACACCATTTGCCGCTCAAACTGCAGCAGGAAATGCTATTCGAGCAGTAGTGGATCAAAGTATACAACGAGCCGATAGCTTCAAAGGTTTGCACCTTTCCATCTATACCTCGTTTTCACTTATAGATCAACTTACACCCTATAGATTTTACCCCATCAGGCTGATCCACAAGTTCCCTGACTTTATTGAAGTACATAGACTCCATTTCCTGGTTCATGGCCTTAATCAACTTATCCTTGTCAACATCCTCCATTGCTTTCTTAAAGACAATGAATCCTCGACCCCATCATTAGAAATGATGTTCTGGGCTTCAATCAAACCCATGTAGCATTTCGGTAGGTTCATAACCTTCCCACTATTCGAGGCAGTCTCAACTCTTGAGCTGGTTGATTAGATGCATCGACCTTAAAAGTTCTTGTTGATCTGTCAGTTTATTCAACAACTCTTATTAAACCCTCAGTAGTCTCAGTCTCACTAGAAATCTCATGTAAAACAAGCTTACTTCATGGTTTATGATCCCTAATTTGGTCTTCTTCCAAGAAGATAGCATTTGTAGAAACAAACACTTTGTTCTCAATCGAATCATAGAAGTATCCACCTCTCGTTTTCCTGGGGTAGCCTACAAAGAAGCAAACTTTCGAATGCGGTTCTAACTTCTTCAGGTTCGTCATAAGCACATGAGCCAGACACCTCCAAATCCTGAAGTGGCGTAAACTACCTTTACGGCCTCTCCACAACTCAAAAGGTATTTCAGAAACACTTTTCGAGGGAAAGTTGTTCAAAATGTAGCATGCAGTCTCCACTGCAAAACCCCAAAACGAGTCTGAAAGATGAACTTAACTCATCATAGACTAAACTATGTCCAATAAGGTTCTATTTCTCCTTTCTGATACACCATTCTGCTGAGGTATATCTGGGGCCGAGAGTTGGGACGTAATTCCATGTTCTATCATATAGTTTTGAAATTGGAGGTTCATATACTCTCCATCATAATCAGATTATAGTGTTTTTATCTTCTTACCTAACAAGTTTTCAACTTCAGCATTATACTCCTTGAACTTGTCAAGGGCTTCAGACTTACATTGCTTTAAGTAGAGATACCCGTACCTTGAATAATCATTTATGAAAGAGATGAAATATTCATACCTACCTCAAGCTCCAACACTCATCGAACCATATAGGTCAGAATGTACAAGCTCCAAGACTTCCTTGGCTCTGTGACCTTTTTTAGTATAAGGTCGTTTAGTCATCTTGCCTTCAAGGCATGATTCACACACTGACAAAGAGTTTTCTTCTAAACTCTTTAGAAGTCAACATTTCACTAGCTGCTCAATCCTATTAAGATTGATGTGACCTAACCTTAGATGCCAAAAATGGGTGTTTTCTTTAGGATAAACTTTTGGTCTTTTAGCTGTTGTTGTCGTACTGAACATTTCAGTATTAAATAAGGCTTTTATGAATAACGACCTTAGTACATACAAGTTATTCTCCATTGAATCAAAGCAAATCTCCATTCCATTCTTGAAAATAAACACTTTATTCTCAGAAAAGGAGACAGTATAACCTTGTTCAATGAGACAAGAAACCAAGATTAAGTTCCTGTTGATATGAGGAGCCACAAAAATATTATCTAGTAATAGATAACGTTTCTTATCCAAAAATAACTTCAGCCTGCCCACAGCAACAGCTGAAACAACCTCACCAGTACCGACTTGAAGATTCATCTCTCCCTGTGGCAACGTTTGTCAGAAACTAAATCCTTGGTAAGAGGAACTGATGTGATTAGTAGCACCTAAATCAAGGATCTAGGCAGAATCATCATTTTCTACCAAACATGTCTCCAAGACCAATAAATCATATTTACTGTCTTCAGACATCCTTCTCTTTTGAAGAGTAGTGGGATCCGTATCAAAACCTAAATAAGCTCCACGTTCCATTTCAGAGAACACTTCTCTTCTATGAACTTTAACAGAGTCAGCAACACTTGCTTTCTCTTCCTGGAGTTTAACTTGGGAACTGACACTACTGGTGTCTTTGTCATCCTTGCCTCTATGCTCGAAAAGTAAGAACTGACGTTCAAACAAATCTTGCAACAAGTCCATGATCTCTCATGCAATGACCATGTTCTCAACCCTTTTGGCCAAAGCATCAGGTATGCTAGCCAATATGTGAATTCGGTCCAATGAATTAGCCTTCATCCATAACTCATAAGCATTACGAACACTTCGTGGTGCAACAAGGGTCGGAACTTGAGGACAGTCCTCAACCATGACAAACTCGAGGTCGTTTACCACGAAATACGTTTTACAAGACTCTTTCCACTGTATGAATCGGTCAAACTAGAGGCATTTAACGAAAAATCAAACATTTGCTAAAAACAAAAACACATTGACCCACGTTAGATTTTAAGCAAATACTCGTTGAAAAAACATACAACATCAAATATGGTTTAGAAAATTTAACATGAACCCCGTGTGACGTCTAGTTTCACAATGACGCTTTAAAGGTTTAGGATAAAGCCGCCGAAGGGTGGTCAATTTATCCCTCCTCTGAATTGAGACATTCTCAACCAGTCATTAATATCAGAACAACTTTTTCTCCTATAACGACTAGCCATCATTGATTTGGTAAAAAATCATTAACTTACTTAACAATTTTCCGTAAGACCCATCATTTTAAGCCCTAGAGTTCCTCCCCAAACAGCCAATCCGAAGGGAAAAAAATCTAATTGAGGCAACAACTAAATTGACCCTATCCATTTTTGGAGTTCAACTTGATATTGACCAACTGCACAAAATCCATTTGAAGGGGGACGCTCCCAGGGAGCCACGAGGGAGTGCAAAATGATCTCACGGTGCGAACCAATGAAGAAGACAGTAGGATGTGTTAACACATACCCTTCACCCACTTACTATAAACGCTCTCTCCGTCTACCTTGATATTGACTCATGCAAACACCATCCGAAAGGGGATGCTCCCAGAGCACCATGAGGCCAAGCATAAATCTCACGACACTAAAATTGATGTAGATAATGGTTCCCTTAATGTAGAATTTAATGAGGATATTGTAAATTTTATCATCATGATGCAATGAAATTCCCTAAAGAACATTTTTCCCTATGCTTTATTGAGACTTATGATTTTGTTGATGAAGTTTTGATGACTGTTGATGTTGATTGTGATGAGATAGTGACTCCTTCTATTGATTTTAACTTTGATAATTCTTTTAAGGTGATCTCTTGCTCCACAGGTACAAAGGACTGAGCTTAAGGTTCTCCTTTCTCACCTAAAGTACATGTACTTATATGAAGAGAATACTCTCCTTATGATCATTTCCAGAGAACTAACATCTACTCAAGAAGACACTTTGATGGAAATGTTGAAGTTGTATAAGAAAGCAACTGGATGGACCTTGGACAATATCATAGGAATAAGTCCCTCACTTTGTATGCGTAGAATAATCTTAGAAGATGGAGCAAAGGCCACTGTTCAATCACAAAGAAGATTTAACCCAACAATGAAGGAAGTGGTACTCAAGGAAATCATAAAGCTCCATGAGGCTGGTATAATCTATCCCGTTCCTGACAGCAAATGAGTGAGCCAAATTCATGTTGTATAAAGAAAACCGACATGACGATCGTTGAGAATGAAAAAGGTGGTATAGTACCTACGAGAGTTCAAAACAGATGGATAATGTGCATCGATTTCAGAAAACTTAATGAGGTAACTAATAAAGATCATTTTCCCATTCCATTTCTTGACCAAATGATGGAACGACTCATCGAGAAGCCATTTTTCTGTTTTCTAGATAGTTTTTCAAGTTTTTACCAAATTCCCATTGCTCAAGAAGACCATGAAAATACCACTTTTACATGCACTTATGGAACATATGCTTTCAAGAGGATGCTATTTGGGCTTTGCAAAGCCCTAGGTACATTCCAAAGGTGTATGATGAACATATTTTATGATTTCATAAATAAGTGTATTGAGGTCTTCATGGATGATTTTACGGTTTATGGGAATTCATTTGACGATTGTTTGCACAATGTAGGTTTAATCATGAAAAGATGCATTGAGACAAATTTCATTCTTAATTACGAAAAATGTCATTTCATGGCAAGCCATGGCATAGTTGTAGGTCATCTAATTTTTGCTAAGAAAATTGAAGCCAAGATAGATGTTATAAGTAACCTTCCCTATCCATCAAATATTAGGGAATTATGTTCATTTCTTGGTAATGCACGATTCTACAGGAGATTCATCAAGGCCTTCTCAAAGATGGCATTGCCTCTATCTTCCCTATTACATAATGATGCCTTGTTCAACTTTGACAAGAATTGCCAGGAAGCATTTGACACTCTTAAAGATCGATTGACTTTTGCCTTGATTCTTTAGCCTCCACAATGGGTCCTACCTTTTGAAATTATGTGAGATACTAGTCACTTGGTAGTTGGAGTTGTATGGGGACAAAAGGTTGATAAGAAGAGGCATGTCCTCTATTATGCATCAAGAACTCTCAATCCGACTCAAGTCAATTACACCACCACCAAAAAAAAGTTTCTTGCTATAGTCTTTGAATAGGTAAATTTAGATGTTACGTTCTTGGTTCTTACATTAATATCGATACGAACCATGCTGCTCTTAGGTACTTGATAACTAAGAAAGAGGCCAAGCCATGACTCGTGAGATGGATTCTTCTTCCTCAAGTGTTTAACCTAACAATGAAAGATAGAAAGGGAACCAAAAACATAGTAGTGGACCATTTTAGTAGGCTTGTGTAAGAAGAAGATCCTATACCGATGAGAGATGACTTTTCAACTGAACACTTGTTCTAGGTAATCGACGTCACACTATGATATGCTAACATGGTGAATTACCTAGTCACCGGTGAGTTTCCTTTTGACATGCTCGTATCACAGAGATCTAAACTTCGTAGTGATTCAAAATACTATGTTTAAGACCCTCCCGATCTTTGAAAATTTTGTGTTGACCATATAATTAGGAGGTGTGTCCCTGAACAAGAGTTTGAATCCATTTTATTGTTTTGTCATGAACTTGCTTGTGGTAGACATTTTAGCCCTTAGAGAACTACATGTAAAGTCTTAGATAGTGGTCTATTTTGGAATACATTGTTTACTTATGCATATGTTTTCTATAAATTATGTGAAAAATGCCAAAGAACCGGATCACTTTTTAAAATAAATGAAATTCCTTTTAATTCAATTCTAGTATGTGAAGTCTCCAACGTCTGAGGCATGGACTTTATGGATCCTTTTCCCCCTTCTTTTGGTTATCTCTATATTTTATTGGCTGTTGATTACGTATGAAAGTGGATTGAGGCAATCCCCACTCGAACTATGCGTATGTAAGGTATCACATAGTAATTAATTCATTACATAACGAAAACGTATCAGAGAGGCTCTAAGATGAAAACCTTGTCTCCTCCACACGAGACAACTACGTCTAGAATAGAATTGACTAAATCAAAATCTACTAAAAATGTCGACATTGCACAATAGGCACAACATACAAATAGATCACTAGTCATCAAGAGCAAAATACCTTACTTGGTAACCATAACATATCATTCGTTTAAAAACTTTACCCAAAAGACAGAGATTTCATACCTACCCACCCTTGAAAAACTTTAGTTTTTTTCAAATCTTCTTTTCCTTATCCACACTACAAGAAAGTTTACTATTTTTTAAGGCTACAAACCTATATAAAAAAAAGTAAAGAATGAACTTTTGATATACCTTTTTTCAAAGGTTAACTAATAACTCAACCTTTGAAAGTGTATGTCTCAAACCTTAGATGTCATATTTTTAAAGGTTTTTCTTATTCTTAAAGGTCGCAAAGTTATTTTCAAGCATTTATAAGCCTTCAAAATTAGTTAAGTATCGACGATTTAGAACCTTTGAGAAAAAAAAATTATCAATATCTAAACTAATTCATTCTTAACAACTAATATAATCTTTCAAATATCATGCATTACGATTTATCATTTCTTCATAAAACTCAAATTGACTTGAAATTGTGAAAATTACTTGCCAAAAACTTGCAATAACTATGTCAAATTTGTGCAAAACAGAATAATTTGTCTCCTGTTCACAACCAAAAGATCGATTATTTACCTAGAAGTGATATTAGTAATGAATTTCCAAATGGCAAGAAATCTAGAATTTGAGACTGGTCAGAGAGAATATGAGAAAAAAAATCAAATATCCAGTAAAAGAAACATATTAAAACAAATCTTAAAATGATATCTCTATAAAGTCATGATGGAACACACACACACAAAATAATAATAGGTTAAGCCAAACAACATATAATTAACAAACAAAAGGCAACAAAATACTGTTAAACTACACTATACCAAGGGAACACATATTATAAATGTCACATTCATTGGGCTCTCCTGATAACTAAAACCCTAAACTTGGTTCTTCACACATAGTTGATCACCCAGCGGTCATAAATGATCATCCTATGATCACCCGTGGTAAGTCCGGTATCTTTTGCTCAAAAATATGGGTGGCTTCCACTCAGATTAATTGGAATCAGTGTAGGCCGACGAAAGTTTGTGATGCCTTGGTCTCTCCACCATGAAAAGCAGCCATGGATGGTGACTTTGTGGCCCTTAGCTGGACAAACACTTGGATGTTGGTCCCACCAGATCCATTGGGCTGTAAGTGGATTCTGTTTTCTAATTAATTTCAACCTGCGTTTTCCACACTCATCTTACCTCTAAAATGCATGTTTTTATTAATACAACAGATCAATATAACTAGCTTAATCTCTGAAGCTACTTAATAATCTTACTTGATGCATTCCACAATTACTTACTCTCTCGAGTAATTAACTATTTCTACTTAAATCGATTGATCAGATGGATTCAAGAATAAAACCTTTAAGTGTATAATAAGCAAGTTTGACGTACGTATATGAATTAGCAGATTATCATTTAGTTCCATCCAATTCACGATGGATTTAGCTACTCATGATAAAGGAAAGCAAGAAAATGGATGAAATCATGATTTAATTAATCATAATGAAATAGTTCTACAGAATTCCAGTTCAATCAAGACAAATAATGGAAGACAAGGCTGAGTAAGAGAAAGAAAAGTGTATTTTAGTTCAATCAAGACAAATAATGGAAGACAAGGCTGAGTAAGGGAAAGAAAAGTGTGTCAAGTCACCGGGGTCAATCTCTTGCTCCATTTGGCTTAATTTTAGGTGCTTGTTACTGTGGCTGTGGTGAGGATATGCTGAAAGTCGTCTCTCTCGAGCTCTAACTTCAACAGAACCTCCGTATTGGCAGTCGAATGGTGGTCAGACTCTTCTTCTTGTAGGCGGTTAAAGACTACTTTATGCAAAGAACTGCTACCTACTCCTAAGTTCTAACTTTATGATTTTCTAACTAATTGACTACCTTCTTCTCAAGTGGGTAGCATCTCCTTATATAGATATTGGGGTTCAGCAACTTTGATGTGATGGTCATTAAATTTCATGTCCTACTGTAGCCGCCTGCCATTCTGATCAACTCAGACGCTGCCAATTTGACGTTAAGTGCCCGAGCGAAATGTATCTTCTTGCATTCGCTTGGTTCCAATGCATGCCTCCTGCATTGGCTTCTCTGCAACACTTAGTGAAAAATCTATAATTCATGCGTTATCAAGCGTTAGTAATGCATTTTTCTCTTAAAATGATGCTTTTGTATGTATTGAATGCATATGAGTAATTTTATGTGTTTTTCTATTGAAATGAATGCATTTCTCAATATTTGACCCTAATTATTCAAACTTAAAGAGAACAATAACTTGTATTTCTACAAGTTATCAGCATTCAAGCGTCTTATGTTTCAAATGAAATTCATTCGCGTCAAGGAAAATATATATTGAATCTGTTGACAAGCTGATTTTTTTTAGAACTTAAAGGCTTATTCATCTTTAGCCATTCTTGGCAAACATTTATCAATAAATAATAGAGTAATTCTGACTGATCCATTTCCCCCCAGTACAGTGGGAGCACTTCAGTATTTGAAGAATACAAGGCTTGATAGATGTTCATTGGTTTGCCATTAAAAGAGTTTTGAGATACCTCAAAGGCACAATAAATCTGGTTTGCACATTCAACCAAGTAATACACTGTCTATCACAATTTTTCAAATGTCGATTAGGCAATAAGTGTAGATGATCGAAAGTTAGTTATAGCCTACTGTGTCTTTCTGGGTAATTCATTAATATCATGGTCTTCCAAAAAGCAAGTAATAGTTGCTGGGTTCGAAACCTCCTAAATGAAATTGATTGTCCTCTCTCGACATCTCCAATTATTTGGTGTGATATCATTAGTGTGGGTGCTCTTGCTACCAATTAATTGTTTCACACTCGAACGGAACATGTTAGAAATCAAGTTCTTCAGGGCCTCTTGGACATTCAATATGTGCCATCTAATGAACAACTTGTTGGCTGTCTAACGAAACTACACACATACTCAATTTTCGTACTTGCAAACCAAACTTGGACTAGTTCTACTAGCCTCTCGTTTGAGGGGATATTGAGGATGAACAGATGACTTAAACTTGGCCGACATGATGAGTCAGCAACATTTGACAGCTCATTTTGTAGTCAATGTGTGTCTACTATTTTTAAGATTAATTGGGGCTTTCAGAAGATTTAGTTCGTTACACCTCCTCCAATCATAATTTTACATGTAGAGTGATTTGTTATATTTGTTTAATATTTTGTTCAATTTATACCTATTTAATTATTCTTTATAAGTGTGTTTATGCGACGTATCTCAGTAGAATTTGTATTGAGAAAGTAGATCAACTATAAATTGAATACAGAGAAGAAATTATTCATCTTCTTCTTCGTTTTTCTTCATCTGCTAAAAGCTTAATTATGTCATCTGATAAAAGGGACATCCAACGCTTGCTGTTAAAATAAATATTCTTCTCGTTTTTCCTCTGTTTTTCTTCAGCATTTCGTTTTCCATTATTTAGTTGTTATTTTCATCTTTCTCTCTCATGGTTGTTATGTTCAACCAATGTTATTGTGCTAAGTGGAACTATATACTTAATAAATACCTACTACACGATGGGTACTATGTATCGCAGAGGGCTATCGTTTAGTAAAATTATTTCTTCTTTTCTGTCATTTAGTCTCCATCGTCTCCGTCTCTCTATCGTCTACATGGTATCAAAGCTTTAAGCATCCCTTTTCTTCTTCATGGCTTGAGCTCGGGAACATCTGAAGAAGATTCTACTCTACCAGTGACATCAAACCCAGGTATTCATTCAACAGTTCCACCTCCAACCAACATCTCTATATCTTCTCCATCGTTTACCCCACCTACTACTCAACGCATCCCTCCCCCTGCTCGAAATCCATTTTACCCTCCTCAATATGGCCCTCCACCACCGCCCCTTCACCCTCAGTATGTCGGCTTTCCCACCCATCATTCTTTTCCAATTCAGGTACCGATTAATTTGTTTTCCACACTCCCATCCCCACAATCTCCCATAGCAAACTTCTCTCATATGTCCCAATCCCTTACTGTCAAACTAAATGATTCAAACTATCTTCTCTGGAAAAACCAGCTTCTTAACTTAACTATGGGCTATGGCCTTGAAAGTTTCATTGACGGAACCTATCCCCAGCCACTTAAATACCTCGATCCTCAGTAGACACATATTAACCCTCATTTTTCTTATTGGCAGAAGTACAATCGCACTATCATGAGCTGGTTTTACTCATTTTTCAATGAAGATAAAATGGGTGAAATTGTTGGGTACGAATCAGCATTGGAGATTTGGGAAGCACTTCGAACAGTTTATGAGTCGTCTTCAACAGCTCAGATTATGGGACTGCGATCTCAACTTCAGAAAATAAGAAAGGATGGCATCAATGATCTCAGTATCTCGTTAAGATTAAAGACATTGTAGATAAATTTGCTGCCATTGGAGAACCTCTATCTTACCGTGATCATCTTGCATATATTCTCGAAGGTCTCGGAAATGAGTAAAACCCTTATGTGACTTCCATTCAGAATAGAACTGACCACCCCTCCATCGCTGATGTCTGCAGCCTGCTCATCGCATATGACTCTCGGTTGGAAACACAATCTGCCTTGGATCAACTTCAACAAATCCAAGCCAATGTTGCTCATCTCTCTCTATAACCTCGACACCCTCACTAGCCACAAAATACCAGATCATCCTTCAGACCTCCTCCATCTCTTCCGGGTATTCTCCCTAATTCTCCTTTCTTTGCTTTGAATGCTACTGATCATACTTTTCCTAGATCCCCTGCCCAAGCTCAACGACACCCCCCCTCCTCCCCATCAATCATCACACTCCTCCAATAGGCCTCAATGTCAAATCTGCAATAAACTTGGCCATACAACCCTATCCTGTTACAATATTGATAACCCCAAATACAGAAATATTCACCCTCCCCAAGCTCATTTTTCTCAAACTACACGAACCCCAAATCAGCCTTTATCCTATGTCATTGCTTCCCAGATCCAAAATCCAATCATCCAGATTAAGGTTAATATATGGACTTCAGAGCTACTCATCATATGACCCTGACCTGTCCAACATCCAACAACCTACTCCATATTATGGTGGTGAACAAGTTGTGATAGGAAATGGTAAGTTTTTCTATGACTCATTTGTTGTGAAGGATCTTCAAACTAAGAGTCCACTCCTCTAGGGCACACTTGATCGTGGCCTATAAAAGCTCTCTGTCACTCCACCTGCTCCAAGCTCATCCACATCCTCCTCTCATCCAACTGCCTTCATCTTAGCACTTACAGACTTTTCCTTGTGGCATCGTCGCTTAGGACACCCCTCTACTCCAATAGTTCAGTCCATTATGTCTAAATGCAAACTGAAGTACAAAAATAATACAAATGTATCAGTATGCAAGTGTTGCCAAATGGCCAAGAGCCATCGTTTACCTTTCCATTCTTCAACTTCTCGTCCACCCTCTCCTTTTGATATTGTTTATACTGATGTATGGGGTTCTTCCCTTATCAATTCAGTAAATGGAGACAAATATTTCTTATTGTTTATTGATGCTTTCTCGCCATTCACTTGGATGTACACCATAAAACTAAAATAAGATGTTCTCCCCTGTTTCATCAAGTTTCAAAAAATGGTATCCAATCAGTTTTCCACCACTATAAAATCAATCCAAACTGATGAAGAGGAGAGTTCAAAGCTCTCTCACCTATTCTAGACAAACTTGGCATACTCCACTGTTTATCTTGTCCCTATACCCCTCAACAAAGTGGTACTGTTGAATGAAAGAACAAACATGTAGTTGAAGTCGGATTAGCCATGCTTGTCCATTCCTCTGTTCCACATACTTTCTGGCCCTTTACCTTCCACACAGCCACATACCTTATCAATCGGCTATCCACACCTCTCCTTGCAAACAAATCTCCCTATGAAACCTTATACAATAAACCTCCTAATTACCCGCTTCTTAAAGTATTTGGCTGTACCTGTTTTCCCTTTCTTCGGCCATTTAATGACCATAAACTTCAATACCGGTCTCATGAATGCACCTTCTTAGGCTATACCTCTTTGCACAAGGGATATCTCTGTCGTCATCCCACAATAGGTCGCATATATGTTTCTAGGCATGTAATATTCAATGAAACTGCTTTTCCTTTCCTAGATAACTCTCAACCAATCACTCCTTCTTCTCCTGTCATTTCCATTCCTATTCCCATCAGTCCTCTCTGCCCTTCCTCCCTAAATCAGTCTACTGCCAATTCTCAAAGCAACATTGTTCATCACCATGATTCCCTCCATTTATCTTCTTCCATTCCATCTCCATCCTCCTAGCCTATGCCAACCAGCCAACCTACTGCCTATCTCCTTCAATCACCTGAATCCTCAACCAGTCCACCAATTTCCATCATTCCCTCTCCTTCACCACCACTCAACTCTGCCCTCCCAACTCACTCTGCTTCACCACACCTTACCATTCCCAACACTTTAGACCCACCACAATCCCTCCCTCTCACAACCAATAACCATCCCATGATTACACGATAAAAAATGGGCATCTTTAAACCAAAGGCCTGGTTATCCGTTGTCATTGACTTGGACAAAACAGACCCAAGATCATACAAGGAAACACTTCTTCATCCAAGATGGAAGCAAGCTATGCTTAAGGAATATGAGGTGCTCATACGAAATAATACATGGTCTCTCACATCTCTGCCCCAGGATCGCAAGGTAATTGGCAGTAAGTGGGTGTTCAGACTCAAACAGACTCCATCAGGTGAGATTACTGGTTTCAAGGCCCGCTTGATTGCTCAAGGTTTCAGCCAAGATTATGGCATTGATTACTTTGAAACTTTCAGTCCAGTGCTCAAGCCTACTACCATCTGGCTTGTGCTATCCATTGCTTTATCTCACAATTGGGCCATTCGACAGCTTGACGTACACAATGCCTTTCTTAATGGTGACTTATCTGAAGAAGTGTATATCAAGAAACCACCTGGTTTTATAATTCACCAACATCCTAATCATGTCCTGCTTCTACATAAGGCCTTGTATGGTCTCAAACAGAGTCCTCGAGCATGGTTTTCAAAGCTCAATGCTTGTCTGATGCAGTGAGGCTTCTCAAATGCGAAATCTGATACGCTCATGTTCATTTTTTGCAATTTACACACTTTAATCATCTTTCTCATTTAAGTTGATGACATCATTGTAACTGGCAATAGTTCTGTAACCACCCAACACTTTATTACTTGTTTAAACACTCACTTTGCACTTAAAGATCTTGGTGATCTATCCTTTTTCCTTGGTATTCAGGTAGCTCGCTCATTAGACCATTTACACTTATCTCAGTCCAAGTACATCTACAACCTATTTGATCAACTCACTGACTGCAAGCCCATTCACTCTCCAATGGCCATTGGCACCACATTGTCCCTTACTGATGGACAATTATTGGACAACCCCTTTGAATACAGAAGCTTAGTAGGAGCCCTCCAATATTGTACGCTGACCAGACCAGACATCAGTTTCAGTGTCAATAAGCTCTGTCAGTTTATGCATGCCCCAACCGCTTCACATCTTCAAGCAGCAAAACACCTCTTCGCTACCTCAAAGGCACGAAAAATCATGGTATTCTTCTAACTAAATCATCTGTTTTGGCCTTAACTTGTTACACCGATGCCGATTGGGCCAGCTGCCCGGATGATAGAAAAAGCAAAGTGGGTTTTGTGTCTTCTTTGGTTCCAGCCTCATCTCATGGAGCTCCTCCAAGCAAAAGGTAACCTCTCGATCCAGTGCTAAAACAAAATATTGTGGTCTATCCAATGCTACCGTTGAGGTCCTCTGGATCCAATCGGTCCTAACTGAAATTGGCATTAACCGCATTTCCACTCCTCTGCTACTCTGTGACAACCTCAGTGCCACATACATGGCCGTCAATCCTGTGCTTCACAACCGGACGGAACATCTTGAGATTGGTCTTCATTTTCTCAGAGAAAAGGTTGCATCCAAATAGCTTTCAGTCAGATTTCTTCCCTCCGAAGATTAACTTATCGACATCATGACAAAAGCTTTACCAAGTCCTCGTTTTCTTAGTCTGAAGACCAAGTTTACAGTTGCGGAATCTCCTCGTTCGCTTGCGGGGGATGATAAAAGGGACGTCCAACGCTTGCTGTTAAAACAAATATTCTTCTCGTTTTTCCTCTGTTTTTATTCAGGATTTCGTTTTCCACTATTTGGTTGTTATTTTCATCTTTCTCTCTCATGGTTATTATGTTTAACCAATGTTATTGTGCCAAGTGGCACTATATGCTTTAATAAATAGCTACTACACAATGGGTACTATGTATCATAGAGGGCCTATCGTTTAGCAAAATTATTTCTTCTCTTCTGTCGTTTAGTCTCCCATCTCCATCGTCTCCGTCTCTTTATCGTCTACATCATCTTCATCTCTAATTTATCTGATCTATCATTTATCTGTTTTACTTATTTGTTTTAAATTTCTTCATCTCTAATTTCTTATAAATTTTTGTGCTTCTTCGTCTTCTTCTTTGGTTCGATCCACGATGCTATGATAATTCTTTCTATAGATGTATAGAGCTTGAAATTTTGTGATTTGTATACCAATTCTTTTGCGGTTCGTGAAAGTCATTAAAAGGTTAATACCAAAATTGCTATGTGACCTTTGGTTGTAGTTTACTCAAACTTTAAATTGTTATGTGGCAGGTGTAAACACATTCAATTGGACCCCTCCTTTGGAAAAGAATAACTAAATTGAACCTTTTTTAGTATAAATTTAATGTGAGTTCTAAGCTTTTTTTACTTTACTTGTGTGTTGTGACGACAATGTACTCTCTAATAAAATGCACTACAAGAAGAAAAATGAATTTTTTATGAAACAAAAGGAAAGATAAATTAAGAAAATATTTTGGTATTTTTTAGAAATTTATGGCAGTTTTGTAAGCCACCTATTTACGACTATGATTTATCGTATTAAATAAAAATAATTAATTTTTACAAGAAAATAATGGAATTATTTGTACTTCACTTGTGGCCATGGCCTCATATGTTTTTTTTAACTGGCCATTCTTTTTGCAGCTTTGCATCAAGGTAAATTTTACTTTTCGTCTATCACACGTGATCATGCGTATTACTTCTACTCCAAGCTGTAAATTTCCAGTTCTTCATTGTTCATTATATCTTATGAACTATAGTATATATGTATATATTATAGGAGAATGAATTGCATTTTTGCAGCCTTGGTTAAATAAAATGATTTCAGTGATAAACTTTTCATTACTCCAAATTGAATCATACAACTCAGATAAATTGATTGACATTACTACGATATATGGGGCTTTTCCTAATAAAATAGGTCACATTTTTAACATTTTTAATATTGTCGTTAATGTCTACATTTCTATTCAATAAAAAATTTTTAACTCATCTTTATGGTTAGATAACATGAGGTTTCATCTCAAATTGATTGACAATAGAAGAGAAATCCCAAAAAAGAGTCTAATTTGACTAAGTAGATATTGATTACGAATAAGATAATTATCATGTAGTCATCGTCAACTTAACATAGCTTAATTGATTAAAGCATTATAGCTTTAAAAACAAAGAGTTTTAGATTTTATTTAATTAATTAATTAATTAATTTATTTTTTTGAAGTTTTTAAAACTAGCTCAAACATTTTAAAAAAACATATATCAAGACAGAAATGTAAATGCAAGTAATTTCTAAAATTTAAATTTAAAAAACTAAAAAAAAACTATCACATGCCCTAACTTTCTCATCTTTGTAACATGGGTATAGCTTACGCAAATAGTTCAAAGTGATGATAGTTCAATTAATATAGATCATGTTCGATTTCGAGGTCAAATATTTGTTTCTCCACTTTACAACTTACTAAAAAAAGAAACTTATTTTCAGATTTTGTGTTGGATTTCATTGCGCTTTCTAAATTGCGGACTTGGTACAAAAACCCAAAACCAAAAAGGCCTTCCAAAGTAAAGCCCATGAAGAGATGGGACGAAAGCCGAGCCCAACTAAGGCCCATTAACTTTTCACAAGAATGGTCGCCGGGAAAATTGCCGTCGGCGGCTACGGAGTTCGCCACTCTACAGTCTATGGAGTTTTCGGAGAATGATTCCAGTTCCACGAATCTCTTCCGGTACGTTTTCTTGTTCATTTTAGTTAATGTGAAAAGAAAGGGAAACAATACAAGAATTAATCGTGTTCTCTGTTGCTCTATTGTTTCCAATAGGAACTCCAGATAAAGAAGTTTAGAAATACTTTCCGCAAAATCTGAGTTTCATCTTTTACTCTCCACAATCTCTCTGATTAATTGGATTAGCAATTCAACAATCTCATTATGCGAAAATCTATATATAGAGATTTCCCTGCACAGATTATGAGCACATTTCGATTTGAAAAGTTCCAGAAATCAAATTATCTTTAGTTAGGGGATCAGGATAGTTTTACAGAGAACAGAAGTATGAGTGTGCTATAGTTATGACTATGAGGTGACGCACTTCGCATCGACGGAGATGTTTTCGAGTGCTATGTTATCTTAAATGTCATTTACTTCTGATTGTTAGATGAATGTCATCGTCCATTCCGTATTTGATGTGCAGCTCAAAAGTTAGGAAAATGATGTGCGGTACCGACGTTCCAGTTACAGCCTTCACTTTCAGGAATGTATTATTACCTATATCTAAATGTGACCAATTTTCTCTACAGTGGAAGTGGAAGGTGGTGGAAAATTTGTCTGCCCAAAAATAGTAATAATCATGATGATAATAATCGAGAGCAGAGAAGATGTTATGTAATTAGCTGTTTAACTCGTGCTTTATTATTGTCTTGACTGGTATGTCTATTAATTCAATAAATGCATGAGTAATATTTTTACAAATTTGGATATTATTTGGGCAATTGATGCGACTTCCATTTTAGAAAGAAACGTTGCACCCACATATATGGCTCCTGAGTCCTGCCTCACATGTTTTCTATGGAGGATCATAATCTAAGCATTGCGTATTAAGCTGTTATGAAATTATCAGTTTAATATTGTTCTTCTCTTTGCGTAATGAATCTCTTTTGTGAAGTGATTTTAAAATACATGGTTAGTAGGCTTAAATTGAACAGTGACTTCTAAAAAAATTTAAATACTCAAGCAAAGTATTGAAATGTAACATATGATATCCATCTCAATGTAGCACTAGGGAATATAATATGGAGGACACGGAAGAAACGTAATATACTTAACAGAAACTGCAGGGCTTGCTACCTTAGACATAATGCACTTACAAATATGGTAAATTTATTCTGCTTCAGGTTCTAGGCTTGAATCTACCCTCGTTAGCCATCTGGAAAACCTGGGCCTGTGCTGCTGCTGCTTTGTTTGAGCTTAGTGCCGATACAAAACTGTCACGGACTTGATTGGTTGTGAAGGGGTACCTGTTGTTCACCATGGAGTTCAGGAAAGCCGCAGCTCCTTCTCGGTAAAGTGCTCCTAGGCCATCAGTTCGTGTGTTTGAGAGTGCTTGTGGTATGCTGAGAGTAGCTCCAAAGCCTGGAGCGTTTGTTATACCAAAAGCACTGCCCATTGTTCCCCACCAGCCTAACAACCCCCATATTATTCCTGGGTGCGTCCTCCAATAGCTGAAAATACACGATGATAGAAGGTTATTATCATTATTCGAAATGTGAAGGTATGCTCTTTCTTTCACTAACACAGTGAAAAAAGTATAGCATATATAATTGTAATTACTTACTTGCATGTGCCAGTGAAGGGAGAATTGGGATCTGGAACAAAAGGAGGTGCTGATGTGATTGGTGGGGTTCCGTAGAATGGTGTACCAGAAGTTGGAGGGTTGTAGTACCCACTACCACCTGAAGGAGGAGTTGTTGGAATTGATGGTGTCGGATCAAAAGTTGGAGGGCTACTGTATCCACTACCGCCTGATGGAGGAGTTGATGGAGTTGATGGGGTAGGATCATAAGTTGGAGGGCTATAATATCCACCACCACCTGAAGGAGTTGACGGAGTTGATGGGGTTGGAGTAGGATCATAAGTTGGAGGGCTATAGTATCCACCACCACCCGAAGGAGTCGATGGAGTCGATGGGGTTGGAGTGGGATCATTAGTTGGAGGACTGTAGTATCCACCACCTGAAGGAGTAGATGGAGTTGATGGGGTTGGAGTTGATGGAGTTGGAGTAGATGGAGTTGGAGTGGGATCGTAAGATGGAGGACTGTAGTATCCGCCACCCGAAGGAGTAGATGGAGTTGATGGAGTTGATGGGGTTGGAGTTGATGGAGTTGATGGAGTTGGAGTGGGATCGTAAGAGGGAGGGCTGTAGTATCCCCCACCACCGGAAGGAGGATTCGAAGGAGTTAATGGGGTTGGAGTGGGATCATGAGTCGGAGGGCTGTAGTACCCACCACCACCAGAGGGAGGATTCGATGGGGTTGGATTATATGTAGGAGGGTTGTGGTATCCGCCATCACCGGAAGGAGGCTTCGATGGAGTTGATGGGGTTGGATCATGTGTAGGAGGGTTGTAGTATCCACCACCACCAGAAGGAGGTTTCGATGGAGTAGGAGTGTGTGGTGGGTTCCCGCACTTCCCTGGTTTTGGGTTGTGTTTCTTACCACCATGCCCATGAGAGGGTGGTTTTCCTCCATGGCTGCCTCCCGAACCACGAGGTGGTGGAGTTCCATAAGGTGGACTCCCTTGTGAACCTACAAAGAGGAAGATACTGGATGAGTTAAAAAAAAAGGTTAACATTTGTCACTGATTTGAATAGTTCTTGCTACTTTTTGACACCAGCACGTACTTTAGATCCTTCCATCCACTTAAAAGATATAGATTTACAAATTTCAATGTGGGTAAGTGGTCAGGAATATCTCAACGCTATAAAATATTTTGGAACTGCGGAATGCGAGGGAATGTGTGTGTATATGTCGTGGGTGATAGAGAAACCTGAGGGGGGGCTTCCTGCATGTGGGTCTGGAGTGTAATATGTTTTCTGATCTTCGTTGCTCGCAGACGTCAAAGGGATGGCCTTGTTTTGAGAAACCAACCCAACAATGAGAGTCCATAGAAGGAGAGAAGCTAGTCTTCTTTCCATTATGTTCATATCCGTATGTTTTACTAAGAAGGGAGAAAAAGGAGGATGATGGATTATTGTTGATGAAAATGCATGAGAAGACTAAACGATGCATATAAAAGACGAAGTGAGGTAGAGAGTGTAGTAAATATTTGCAGGTAGAAGGTTATGTGGTTAGTTGATGCGTTCAGGTGCATTTATTTGCTTATTTACTTCTTGCATTGCTCGCATTAATGTTTGAACATTGGAGTCGACAATGCATATGAATTCAAATAAATTTTTCTGACAGTCTCAAGGTAAACTCTCCCTTTCATTACTTCTCTCTCAATCTTCCCCCGGACACGTTGCGGTCTGTCATTAGCCCATTAGGATATGCCTTTTTCTCTCTCTCTTTTTTATTTGTTAAACAACATGTAAAGTTAAATTTCAAGCTTCAAACTTCTTAGTAAAAAAATACACGCCTTAACCATTTGGTGGGTATGCTCAATGCTCATCCTTATTACGATTTACGTAGTAGCAACTAATTTCATGGATCACATTTTCTCTTTTAATTGCTAACAAGCATCTTATATGATTTATGAGTAGATATGTGAAGTAATACAAATGCAACATCTAGAGTCTGCGCCGTGCATCCCACACGGGGGATGCGCATGCCATGGAAATGCTATCAGCTCGTGATCCGATGAGGAGCAACTACTCTTAGTTGCTGGTGCTGCCTTATTCAGATATTCAGGCAGCGCAATAGATATTTTCATAGGAAAATTGGGAATTAAAATCCATGTGTATATGCATGGCTTTCTGGCAATTTAGGTCCCACTGCTCTAACAATCCCATTATTTTTTCCTCCCTCCTTATCTTATTAGTTACTACATTTACTTAACTGTCGCCAATGATAGCTGGAATCCTGTGAAATATAGTGTTCCGAGCTGGAATGACTTATTTAATCTCTATTAATGAAGGATCTGATACCATCCTGGCACCCATATCTCAAGCCTTGAACAAGCTGCTCAAACTGTAGCTCCCCTCCCTTGGCCTTATTTTTTCGCCTCCTCTAATGTACGACAAGTTTGATTTCTGGTTAAAACATGAATTTTGCTTATTTATACTTGAAGTTTATTGTCGGTAGGAAAAAAGAAAACTTTCCTTCATACTGGAAAAGATAGCTGTTGTTTTCATAGTGGGTCTATTTATTTATTAAATTTAGTGTAAATAAAAACATAGAAATTGACAGCATGAATAGGAGTTTAATAGTAGAGGGATTTGATAATGTCTCTTAAATATTTGTAAATGTAGTCTATAAGGAGTCTAAGATTTTTTTTTAGTTGAGAGCATATGTCTTAATTGGTTAAGCATTTAAGTTTGTCATTAGCGATTATTTGTAGCTAAAGAAAAGTAGGTCTTCATGGGTTGAGTTAGGTTGAATTGAAAGGCTTTTTAGACCTAACTCAATTGTTTGGGTTCTAAATTTCTTCAACTCAAATAACCCTTATTAAAAAATGAACACAACCCAATCCAATCATGAAATATTTGGTTAATTGGATAATCGTTTAAGTTTGTCATTAGCAACCATTTGTAGCTAAAAAAAAGTCGTGGTACTCATGTGTTGGGTTGAAGGACTTTTTAAACATTTCTTCAACCTAAATAACCTTTGTTAAAAAATGAATCCAACCCAATCCAACCATGAAATATTTGGGTTGGGTTGGTTCGGGTTAGCCGGATAATTTATTTAAAATTTTGTTTTAAAAAGAAACAAAACATAAATATGTAAAAATCTAATTTAGATATTTTAATATATTGAATTAAGATTAACAACTCAATCTCAATTTATATAATAAAATTTTTCTTTCCTAAGTATAAAAAAAAAAACTATTTTGAAGAGTTGTTGAAGAATAAATTATTCAAAAAATATTGAAATTAAATAAAATTAAAATAAATATATATAAATAATTGTATTATAAGTAACAAAAAAATTATTTTTAAAGTTAATAATAAGTTTGAGTTGGTTTGGATTGATTTGGATTATATTAGGTGAACTCATGAACCAACTCAAACCATAAAATTTTTATTTATTTGAATTCAACTCAACCTAAGTGAGTTGATAACCCAACTCAAATTGCACGGATTGGGTTGGGTTGATTGGTTTGATTGGTTTTTTTGGTCGATTTTTTGAACATCCAAAAGTTTGCCATATCTTTTCCGATTGCTACTAGTTGACCTAGATTCTGAAGGAAACGGATCTTAATTAACGAGGGATGGGACCACGAAATTGAGTGTATTATTCAATTTCAGCGCCACATTTGGACATGCATTACATTCATCATCTTCATTTGGGTCGTTGATTCTTTTCCATTATGGTTCAGATCAATTATGAAACAAAAACAAGATTATGTTGGTACGGGGGAAATCCAAATTGGTCGTAGGACTCGATCAATTATTGTCTTTTGATGGTTCCCTGGCTTGATTACCATATAAAGCGTAAGATCTTAACCATTTACATTTTCTTTATGAGCTCTTAATTGCTTTCGTTTTCAATCAACATGCTAAAGACCAAACAAATATATACCTAAACTGCAATAGCTAGAACCAAGAAAATGGAAGATTTGGAAGTTATGCTTATGCGTTATGTGTCTACTTGTGGGAATGATTTTTTAGTTATGAATTACTGTAGAACTTAACCTTGTCACCAGGGCTCTTTTGTGGCGAGTAGAAGTGGACGTGTCCACTAAAATTTATATCCCCACAGGGAATTAGGTGAGAGCCGCTCGAATGCGACAGGAGAGAAGTAAAGAAGGATAGACCTGAGTTGTCATTATTATGATTCTGAGAGAGATTAATCGATTTTCAGGCCTGTATTTGACTTGTTTTCTGGGATAGGAATGAAGAGGAGGACTTGAGGGGAAAACATCAATAAAAATTGAAGGTTAATAGTTGTCGATAAGAACTATGAAAAGAGAGCATATAAATACATTTTGTGTTGTACAGCTTGGCACTGCATGGTTAATTAATTTTTAAAAGTTTTATAGCTGCGGTCTTCCACACAAACTTGAAAGTTTAGAACCCATTATTATTATTATTATTATTTTGAAGATACTAAAGAAAAAAAATGGGATCAGGAGGCATACCGAAACATCTCAATTAGGTTGGTACCTTCTTAGCGCCCTCATCACATCGCAGACCCAATAGCACAAGCTTCATTGCCGATAAAAAAAATATATACATTCGAGTTTGTATCAAGGAGGCTAGAGGAAAGTCTTTCAATTTAGAGCAATGGAAGCAATATCATAATTAAAAAAAAAAAAAAAAAAAAAAGATTTTGAGCACCAAGAGGCCAGTCAGACAAACAACAAAATCCCACACGTGTCTCCAAATGCGCAATGTTGTTAAAAATTCGATGCTTGTTCCATATGCTCCAAGGAATGGTTCTAATCAGATACACCTGAGGATGTTTTCTGTGACATGAGGGGAAGTGGAACAGTTTGCTTCAAATAATCATCAAGCTGTGGTAAATAAAGGAAGTAGCAGCAGACTAAGCATCCTTCACAGACATGTTAGTTTTAGTGGATAAAGCAAAAAAAACGAGGCAATTTATCATAAAGTTGGCCATCAGAATTTCAATGGTTATACCAAAATAATGTATCAGCCCCATTTGAGATCTTCTAGTTTATATTTCTCATCATCTCAGCTTGGTACTTGGATATGTTGAACTAGGGGACTTTGGCACTAACAAATTTGCATTTACTTGGGACAAAGCCAAGGTTTATTTTGTCATATTTGTTGTCAATAAGAGCTTTCCAGAGGCTATTCTTTTCAGTGTGATACCTCCATATCCACTTGCTTAATAATGTCTCGTTAGTGATCTTAACTTTATCGATACCAAGGCCTCCTTTTTCTTTTGGAAGGGTGACAATGTCCCATCTCACTAGATGTGATCCTCCAGATTTATTAGCTCCCTCCCATAAGAAATTTCTCATAAGTTTTTCAACCTTCTTATAGACCGTAGCGGGAGCTTTAAAAGTGGAAAGCAAATAGGTGGGAAGATTACTCAAAACAGATTGGATAAGAGTTAGGCGACCACTCTTCGATATAAATGAGTACCGCCAAGAAACAAGTTTCTTCTCAATTTTCTCAACCATTGGGTCCCAAAACAATCCCAATTTTGGGTTGGCACCCAAAGGCATCCCAAGGTAATTCATAGCAATATTTGATGAGGGGCATTCTCAATGGAAACAGCCTACAGCCTAGAACAAAAAGGAGGGGAGGGGGAGACTGATTTCTACAAGTCGACTTTTAGGCCAAAAGCTTGTTCGAACGCTTTGATGATGTAAAAGAGATTTTGGAGCTTTTCTCCCTCGGTCTCTAAAAATAAAAGTATGCCATTTGCAAATAGAAAGTGCGAAATGTGTAGATTGCTATTGTCCAAAGTGAAACTTTTAATCAAGTATTTCTATTGAGCTTCAATAATGAGGCTAGTAAGATAGTCCATGGCAATGACAAATAGAAAAAGAGATAATGGATCTCTCTGTCGGATGCCCTTGGTCGCTTGGATAAAGCCTCTAGGCCTGCCATTAATCATGATAGAATAATTAACCAAAGATATGCATGCATGAATCCAACCAATCCAGCGGTTATTGAAGCCTTTTAGTCTTAAGACTAAGTAGAAAGTTCTAGCTGATCTTATCGAACGCTTTCTCAATGCCAAGTTTGATAATAAAGCCCTTACGCTTACTACATTTCCAATAACCAACAATTTTATTTACAATCAATATAGGATCTGTAATCTGCCTTCCATGGACAAAAATAGCTTGATTAGTTGCAATATTAGGGAGAACCAACTTTAAACGCTCTGCAAGGACTTTTGCAATAATTTTATAGAGGTTGTGATAGAAACCAAATCGTTTAGAAGAATTTTATTGATAATTCGTTGATATTCACTACACAATCGTTGCTACTTCACTATACGATTGTCTACTCGATGAGCTAGACGATAAGCAACACGTTTACAAATCTCCTTACAATCAAACTCCAACTCTAGCTTCCTCCCACATGCGAGAGTTTAGCTTCCCTTATTCCAAAATGTTTTGATTACTAAAAGTCCCTCTCATTTCCCACTTCCCTCTCCTTTTAAACAAAAACCTTATTCTAACTGAATTGAAGTTCACTAGTTGTGGTCCCCAACCCCCTAACTGCCGCAACTCCCTCTTTTTCCAAATTATCCTTATTCTTCCTTCTTTGACACTGCAATACAATCGGAGGCCTAATATTACCTCCCTCCATCACCTTTACCTTGTCCTCAAGGTAAAATTTGGAAACTGTCATTGGAGATCATCCAACACCTCCCAAGTAGCCTCGTGCTCTAGCAACCCTTTCCATTTCACCAAAACCTTACGCCCCTGCTGAGACGAGTGAGGTCGATAACCCAATACCTCATCTAGTTTAGTCACCCACTTATGATTCTCATTTACCAAAGGATCCACTGATGGATTCCATTCTTGCTGCCCCACCACCATTTTAACTGCAAAACATGAAAGACTGGATGGATTGATATAGTCAGTGGAAACTCTAATTTATAAGCAACCAATCCCACCCTCTCAATAACTTGCTATGACCCATAATACTTAGGAGACAGTTTGACATACCTCTTTTGTCTTACTGAAATTTGGTAATAAGGATGCAATTTCAACCATACCCAATCTCCTCCTTGAAACTCCACATCCCTCCGCTTATTGTCTGCATACTTCTTCATTTTATCTTGGGCTACCCGTAAATGCTCCTTGAGAATGTGCAAAGCTTCATCCTTATGTCGCAGCTATTGGTCTTTTGATCCTAAAGAAAACAAAGTGTTTGTATCGAAAAATGCTACTTTTCTTGAAGAAGACCACATAAGGGAGCATAAACTCAGAAGTAAGATTGTGTTGAATGAAATTTTCAAAGAAATTACTAATCTTCAACAAGAGTTGTTGAAGAATCGAGTACCTCCAAAAGAGAAGTCTAGTGGGTCAAATCCACCTCAAGTGTTGAGGGAACCTCGACGTAGTGGGAGGGTTGCGAACTCACCTATTCGCTATATGGGTTTAATAGAAATCTTTACTATGGTAGCTGATGGTGAAGTTGATGATCCATTGTCTTATAAGAAGGCAATGGAAGATATTGACAAAGATGGGTGGATCAAAGCGATGGATCTCGAAATAGAGTCTATGTACTTCAATTTCGTATGGGATCTTGTAGATCAACCTGATGAGATTAAACCTATAGTAAAATAGGGTGTTGATTGGAAGGTGCAAACCTTCAAGGTTAGACTAGTGGCAAAGGGTTATACCCAGGTTGAGGGAGTTGACTGTGAGGAGACTTTCTCACCTGTTGCCATGCTTAAGTCTATCCGAATCCTTCTGTCGATTGCCTTATATTATGACTATGAGATTTGGCAGATGGACATTAAGACTGCCTTTCTGAATAGTAATCTTGAGGAGACCATTTACTTGGAACTCTGAGGGATTCATAACCTAAGGTCATGTTTCCAAGTTTAATCGATCCATTTATGGACAAAAGCAAGCTTCTCGATCTTGGAACATAAGATTTGATACTGCGATCAAATCTTATGGCTTTGCTCAAAACGTTGATGAGCCTTGTGTATACAAGATGATCATCAACAGTTCAATAGTTTTTCTAGTGTTATATATAGATGATATTCTACTCATTGAGAATTATGTAGGTTTACTGACTGAAGTTAAGAACTGGCTAGCGACCCACTTCCAAATGAAAATTTTGGGAGAGGCTAAGTTTATTCTGGGTATTCAGATCTTTAGAGATTGAAAGAATAAAATGCTAGCTCTATCTCAAGTATGTATATTGATAAGATGCTTGTCAAATATTCAATGCAAAACTCCAAGAGGGGTTTATTACCTTTCAGACATGGAGTGATATTGTCTAAAGAACAGTGTCCTAAGACACCTCAAGAGGTTGAGGAGATGAGGCAGATACCCAATGCATCGGCTGTGGGCAGCTTGATGTATGCGATATTGTGTACTAGATTGCGATGTTGTGTACTAGACCTGACATCTGCTATACAGTGGGGTTAATCAGTAGATATTAATCTAATCTAGAATAGATTACTGGACTACCGTTAAAAACATCCTCAAATGATACACGGACTCTGATTTTCAGACTGATAAGAATTCTAGTAAATCCACACCATGATCAGTTTTCACTCTGAACATAGGGACAATAGTATGGAGAAGCACCAAGTAAGGATGCATCGTTGACTCCACCATGGAGGCTGAGTATGTAGCAGTTTTTTAAGTTGTTAAGGAAACTGTTTGGCTTAGGAAATTCTTGACTGATCTGAAAGTTGTTCTATACATGTCAAAGCTCATTACATTTTATTGTGATAATAGAAGTCACAAGTGTGGAAAGCATGTAGAGCGAAAGTATCATCTCATCCGAGAGATTGTGCATCGAGGAGACGTACTATTGCACAGATAGCTTCGAAGCACAATATTGTTGATCCGTTTACAAAGGCCTTTACTGCTAAGGTGTTTGAGGGTCACCTGCAGAGTATAGGTCTATAGGACAGGCCACGTCTAGACTAGGGCAAGTGGCAGATTTATACTGGGCACGTGTTATGCCCTAGTTTATTATTTGTGTACTTTGTATTTTGACTATATTGTATAGCTCTAGTTCTAGTGGGAGATTGTTGGGGTTGATGCCCTAAATCTCGTAGAGTTCTATAGTTTGTAAATGTATTGAACAAACACATTGTCTATTTAATAAATATATGATATTTTATTTGCATTAACCACAAACCAATAAACTAACATCCAATATTATCTTGTAACTTAAACATGTATGTAGAGACATACAGGTGGATCATGTTTAAGTGATAACCTAAATGTTCTATAGTAGATGGATAAGGTTAGATACCTTATCTTGATGACACTACGAATATGACTCACTTTGTAGATGTTACAATTTTTGTGAAGTACTAAAAATGATTTGATCCTGATCATTCATGTATAGACATGTGAACATGGATATTCTATACAAAGGAGTTTGTATAAGACCGAACCACGAAATGTTTAGTCTTATTATATAACGTCATTCATAATAGAGACTTACATTTCACCAGGATGACCATAGGTAACATGACTTGAATCCTAAGTGAGTTGTTACCTATGAGGGCGGTTCTTTGATTTGTATGTGTGAGAGTGGCCCGACTCAAGAAACGTATCATTTTGAGGATTCATCTAATTGGGGAGTTGGGAACACAACTACACAAGAAGGAATTCACTCATTCCCCGAGGTCGGGGTAAGTAGATAAATTTCTCCCTTAAGGCCTGATTTCGGGGCTTGAACAATGTGGCGCCACACCCTCTCCTGGCTCGAGAGGGGTTTAGTCATAGCTGGACTATGATCTTTTGTTCATTGGAAGGATTAGTGGTACTTAAGAAGTTAGATGTAACCACAGAGGCAAAACGATAATTTTGGCCTAGTTGTACTTACAAGCAATTTGTGAAGGGTCCTCGTACTGTTGATTGGTTATATCCAATGGACACAGAAATATATCTGTAGTGTAAATGGTGCAACTGTCAGTTTTTAGTGGAGTCCCGACAGTTAACCGATGGTGAATAATTTAATTAAAGAGTTTGATTAATTATTTATTTACCGTTGGAGCTTCAAGCTACAGGTCCATGAGGTCCTCTTGGTAGCTCAAGATTAAATAAGAATAAGTTTTCGGATTAATTTGAATTGTTCAAGTTAATAGAGGGTTTTAATTATATATTAATTAAGCTATTTTAATTATATGTGATATAATTATTATAATGTATTTGATACATTATAGATTAATTGAGAGGAAATAAATATTTGAATAAGATTCAAATATTATTAATATGAATTGGATTCATAATTGTTAAATTTAATATAAATGTGATTTATATTAAATGACATATAAGAGAGAAAAGAAACTATAGGTTAAATTGTATGTAATACAATATTAAATCTATAGATTATATGTTATATTTGATATAATATATCATTTAATATATATATATATATAATATAATAAGTTAGTTATTATATTTATATTTATATATTTATATTTATATTTTTATTTTAAATAAAAATGATGGAGGGAGTTACAACTCCCTCTCTCTCTCTTTTCTCTCCACCCACGTAAGTGGGTGGTTGTGGTTTTTGTTTTTTTTAAAGACAGGAGATAATCTCCTTCGTCCACAATCAGATCATCGAATTTGATAGTGAAAAAGATAGAATCATTCTATGAGTTTTGAATTGTCGGTGAACAATCTCAACTCTTCCTCATCTCTACTCAATTTTAATTCCCTCAATTCAAAATAGTTAGAGCCCACCACTCGTGGGTTTTCTACCTAAGAATACCAAGGAAGCCTTTTTGGTAGTGTTTGTGCTCTTGATCGAAGTTTTCTTGAAGAGAGTCTTCAAGACGTTCGTGTGTTGTTCGAGAGATTCTTGAAGAAAAGTCTTCAAAGGTAAGGTTTCTAAAACTTTTTTAATAGCATGCTGTAATTTATATAAATGCATATCTTGTTCTTGATTTACTGTAAAATTGACATTCAATGAAAAATGGGATTTTGGACGATCTTTTTTCTGCTCACGGTTCCTTCAATTTGAGCTCTTCACAGACAACATTGTGCATGATATTATACTTACGGTTATCGTGTACCATGTCTAGCCCTTTCAAGCAACTGAAGCTCGTCCTCTTGCTCCAGTTGGGTGATTATCCTGAAGTTGGTTGGTGTCTCGAGTGAAGCTCAACCTTGGTAGCTTGATGATTTTGTGGTTAACTACTTTTAAGGGCAGAACTCAAAATCTTTCATAAGGAGGTACACAATTTTGAATTTTAACTTTTCATATATATAATATAATATTTTTATTATGAAATTTTAAGGAAGGGGAGGCAAATTCTAAGTAACTTTAAAATCTTTAACTTCTTATATACATATAAAATTCCTGAAATGAGCCCAACAAGATGGCAATTGCCCTCCTTTTCCAAAAAAAAAAAAAAAAAAGAAAAAAAAAGGAAAAAGAAAAAAAAGAAAAAGGTAATTGCCCTCTTCCTTTTTAGCTCTTGGGAATTATTGGAGAATGTTGCTATATGCCGTTGACAATTTTATATCATTAGAGGTATGAAATCGAAACTACAAATTTTTTTTTTAGAACTTTATATCCCTTAGTTATTAGGAAGTACGTAAATTTGTAGATCTGGTAATTATATTTTGGGATTTGATCAATAAATTTTTTTCTTTGCTGAGCATTTGATTCACCCACTTACTAAGATAGTGGTGATTTATTATGTGACCTTACATTGAACTGTACTAAAAACTGAAAGGTGTGTTATATTAGTTGAATTTAGTATTTATGTTATTTGAACTAGCAAGTAGCGCGATATTTTAATACTTGAAATCTCTAAAAAGTTAGCATATGATTGTTTCTATGTAAACATACTTTCATTTTATCTTTACCCGCACAGAAAAATAAAAAAGGAAAGGAAATTCAAGATCACTATTACAAATTTACAATGTGAAAAAGTTGGTAAATGAGAGTGTATTTAGAATACATATTCAAGTTTTTAATTTAAAAATTAAGTCATTTTAGAAAAAAATTGAAATGTTTGACAACCACTTAAAATAACTTTTGAAGTGTTTTTTAAAACAGTTTTGTTCAAAAGTATTTAGATAAAAAAGAATTTTTTGAAAAACATTTTTTTTTCTTAAGTCAATCCAAACCTAAATATAGAGTGAAAGTCATTTTATAAACTACTAGGTGATAACTTGTAGAAATACAAGTTATTTATACCATCTTATTTAGAATATGCGGCAAAAAGAAGGAAAAAGTTGCGGCGAACATATAGAAATTGACTTATAAACACAAAAGTTGTAAAATGTTGGAAGCACACCCGCTGACCCCATTGCAATGGCAAAAAGGGATGTCCAAGTCTTTGTTTTGCAGGAAACAAGTATCATCGCATGCGACGATCGCTCGAGGACAAAAAGAGCAATGCATTCGCACCGCATGCGACAATCGACCGTGGACAAAAAGAGCAACACATTCGCACCGCATGCGATGATCGATCGTGGACAAAAAAGAGCAACGCATTCGCACTGCATGCGACGATTGATCGTGGATAAAAAGAGCAATGAATTCCCACCGCATGCGACGATTGATCGTGGATAGAAAGTGCGATGCATTCGCGGGAATTTCTGAAATTGTACAGCTTTTCTGATGTACGATCTGACAAATTGAATGTGGAGCAGAGCAGATATTTCACCAAGCCTCGACAGAGAAAGTAACTTTTCAGAGCGAGACCACTAACGAAGGAGGTGCTAAGGTTTATAAATAGCTACATCAACACCAAAGAAAAGAGGTTGGTCTGAAGAGACATTCATAGAGAATCTGAGAGAAGGCTGGTCTAAAGAGACAATCATAGAGAGTCCGGGAGATAGACAAGACAAGTCCGAAAGAAAGTCTCAGGAGCCAGATATTCATTTACAATCCTGAAGAGAAGCTCTGTGCAAGGTTCATTTTTACCTGGGGAACTATCCTGAGAAGGAAGTCCTCCACCTCACTCCTACACGTCGGCAAGCAAAACAACTCCGATTGGGATCCGTGTCAAGACATTGACACGTTGTCCTCATTTGTTCTCACTTTCTGTTCATCAATTGATATTCATTTCTGATCTTTCATTCATCTATTTGTAACAAACGCTTTATCTTTATCCATAATATCATTATCATGTTCATCTTTATCTCTCTGTTCACCACTATACTGTCATCGTCCACTTCTCTCACCATGTGTAACTAATTCTCCAGGGTAAGGGGGGAGGATTAAGCGAGTAAGTTAATCCATGTTGAAGAAGTCAACTCAGTTTAGCTAACGCACGCTCAACGACATCTTCACCTATGAGAGCAGAAGTGAAGATGTTAATCCACCTCTCGAAAGAAGGTTGATATAATGCATTAACTAAAGTAAGAAGTATTTTCAGAGATGGAAACAACCTTACGTTCGCAACATTCATCCCTGTTCACCATAGATATATGGGAACATGACCGATCATTGAGAAGTGTAAGCCAAAGGAAGGCGAAACCTTAGTTGCGTCCTCAACAGGATTGACAAACTTGCGATGTTCTTTCCCCCAACCCGTTCTCATTCTGATACCTTTCACAAGACTTGCTGTCACATTCCCTTATACACTTGTACAACTTCACATTTATTCATTTATTTGTTTGTCGCCGCATTTTACTTTTCAAACACAACACATTATTATTTTGATTTCGGTCGCATGTATCATATCAATATCGCATCTAGCATCGCAATCCCCATGTTCGACCTCAGATCACTCTAAGAAACTTGCGGTAGAATTATACTTGGTTCCAACGCAAGAAAACTTGTGACATGCACATACTACATGAACGCATTCTACAATGTTTGTAGCATCTCATATATTATCTAGAAGCGTGATTAAGACAAAGCAACGCATATCATACACGTCATCAACCTTTGCGGTGGTATTACATCCACCGTAAAGCAACAAGCATTTGGCAGCGAACAAGTTTTTGGCGCCGTTGCCGGGGTTGGCAATTTTAGTGCTGAATATTTTTGTGATATTGTGCAAGATAGATTTCTGGAATACAGTGTGCTTAAGCGAAGAGCAGCTGACGGTGTATGAGTACTGGAATGGATCCATAATTCAACGCCAACCCATAAATCGAGAGAACCTTTCGTAGAAGAGCACGCCAAAACCATACAAGCGTAGAAGAAATATGGAAAACAACAATGAGAGGCCCAAAAAGAATCAGGGAATGAATCGACCACCACAAAACCCAGTCTTTCTGGTCGCTGACCGCAACATTCCTATGAGGAACTATGTGGCACCCAATTTATACGACTTATCACCGGCTATCGCAAGGCCTACAGTAGCAAGGCCTACAGTAGAGGAGAACACCAGATTCGAAATTAAGCCTGTCATGCTCCAGATTATTCAAAATGTGGGTCAGTTTGGAGGTTTGTAAGGAGATGACCCGCATGCACATCTGACTAGTTTTGTAGAGATGTGCAACACATTCTCCATTGCTGGCGTGACTCCAGAAGACATCAGACTCTATCTTTTTCCGTACACACTTAGAGATGAAGCAAAGAGGTGGGCTCATTCGTTGGAGCCAAATGAGATAAATTCTTGGGATCAGTTGGTTGAAAGATTCATGAAGAAGTTCTTCCCTCCCGCTGTCAATGCAAGAAGATGAAGGGAAGTGTTAAATTTTGAACAAATAGAAAATGAAACTTTGAGCACCGCGTGGATGTGCTTTCGACGATTGGTGAAGAACTGTCTGCATATTGGGATTCTTGATTGCGTCCTCATGGAGACTTTTTATAATGGCCCGAACAGAGCAACACAAGTAGTTGCAGACGCCTCCGCAGTAGGAGAGTTTATGGATAAAATATATACTGAAGCAAAGGTCATCCTAGATCGCATCTCGTGAAATACGGATGACTGGGTTAATGACGGATATGGAGGAAGAGGCATAGAATGAAGGAAAACAGAGAGCGCCATTGTACCAGTGGATACAATGACCACACTGGCCGCCCTGTTGGCCGCAGTCACCTCGCTCCTCTAAACCATGGCTATAAATCAAGGAACTCTCTCTCAGAGTGCAGCATAAGCCAATGCGCTAATGCAAGTGGAAACAGTAAGCTGTATACAATGCAGAGAGTCATTCAATGGAAGTCTGCCCGTCAAATTAACAATCATTATATTCTACCCATAACAACCCCTTCAGCAACACATATAACCCAAGTTGGAGGAATCATCCCAACTTCAGTTGGGGAGGGAACAACGATCAGGGAGGCCAGAGAAATGTGCAGACCAATCATTCCAGGAATAAAGGAAATCCTCCAAGTTTTCACCACCAGGGTCAAGGCCAGAGTAATTATCAGAATAGACAACCGCACAACCAACCCTCTTCATCTAACACCTCATCCAATTCGTCATCCTTGGAAGTACTGCTCAAACAATACATAGAAAAGAACGATGCGATCATGCAATCAGAAGCATCTTCCATCAGAACTTTGGAGGTACAGGTCGGGCAGCTTGCAGCCGAACTTAGAAACAAAACACCTGGTACGCTGCCCAGCAACTTGGAAGCACCTGGACCAAGAGGGAAGGAGCAATGTCAAGAGGTGACATTGGGCAGGCAAGCCTGATCGCCTGCGGGGATGCGTTGCGGTAATGTTGAAAATCTTTTCAAACAACATCCATATGAACTCTCTTTATGATTTATTACTGCTTTATTGAATTACTTTCCATTTCAGTCTCTGATTGCATTGACTTTAATGAATTGTTGAATGAATTATTTGAGTGAACACCGCAATGTCTTATAATTACGATTTTGGGATAAGCATTGCGATGTTGGTGATACATCGGGTATGCATTGCGTTGACGAGTGTGTCTTGCGTTAATAGATATACATTGTGCCTGTCCTCCAAAAATAATAAATAAATAAATAAATAAATGATAAAATATTCGCGGAGAAGGTAATCATACGATCGTTTCAGCTCCCGATGTGAATTATTACATAGCAAACGAAAGGACGTTCTTGCCTGCTATGTCATAATGGGGAGGGGTGCGGCAGGCTTTTTGGATTACCGAAGCCTACTAAGTGCACTACCGATTGCATTGGGCCCATCAAGGCCCAACCTATAAATCCTCTCCTCAGCCTTGTCTGGGGTTCATTTGCATTCTTCTTTGCGAAAACCTTCCCAAAAACCCTCTGCATACCTCGACTGTGCCATCTGCTCTTTCTTCCTAGAAAAAAAAAATCACCACTATCTTCTTTCCTTTCACCGAACTTATGACCGGACAGTCGTCACACTCTTCTTCCCAACCATCATCCCTTTCCCAAGCCCCTGTCCCCGCACGGGAGGCGGCTTTCCTCGCCGCCAGCCGCCGCCTCGCTACCCAGCCCAAACCAAGTCCCAGAATTGCCGAAAAGCCCAGGCGAAAACCCTTAATGTTTGCAACACCATCTACCCGTCGAGAGGGGCCGAGCAAGGAGAGTGCTCCTGCCACCAGTCCTGAGGTGGTGCTCCCATTACCTCCAACCGAAAGTGAACAAAAGAGAAAAGACGATAAGGAAGTGTTTGAGAGCATCTTGAGTCACTTGGAGAAGGATAGGGGGTTGCTGGAAGCAGGAGTAGTAAACCAACCCCTACTGTCAGAGGAGAAGTTAGTTCCGGCTTCGCGGAGGATGGCCCTTACCATCTCGGATCCTAAGGAGAATGCCTCAACAGACTCCATTGATGGACCCATTAGGTCTGTTCAAGAGGTCGTGGAGGCAAGGAGGCGGATGGAGCAGTCTGAAAAAGCAGAGAAGGAGGAGAGAAGAGTCGACGAGCAATGGGCAGAGAAAGATGAAGTTGCCCGACTGGAAAAAGAAAAGAAGGAAGGAGGAGAAGTGAATGAAGGCAACGTAGGCGAGAAGAGAAGCGCCTGAGAAAAGAGGAAGAGCGGGGGAAAAGGGCAGAAAGCCCGGATTTCGATGGAGAATCAACCACCGCAAGGGTGGAAGGGGGAATGTCAGCGCAATTTGAACCATCAACGCAACAACAAACCTCATGGCCACATTCAAGATTAGTTGCGTTGGAGGCTCAACTCCGCGGTTCAGACGACAAGGAAGACCTTGACATCTCCCCGCTAATATGGCATCGCAAGGAGAATGTGCTGCAAGGGTTGACAGAAGACCCAGCAATCAACGAACGCATGGAGAAGGAGAAGGAAGAACAAAGAAGGAAATTAGAGGAGAAGGAAGAACAGATGGCAATGGCACGCCAAATCATCGCCTTGGCCGATTTGGCCAGACGACTTCATGATGAGGAGGTTCACCTTGCCAGTGAAGGGTAGACGAAAAAGAGAAAAGAAGGCTCAAGGATGAGCAGTGCATTGCGCTCGCCTCCGAGTAGTTTGAAAAAGAGATGCAAGAAGAAGAGAAAGCGGAGAAGAAGGAGAAGGAGAAAAAGGAGTTGTGCCGCAAAGTCAACATTCAACGCAACAGGAGCTAAAAGGAAAAGAAAAAGAAGAGTAGGAAAAGGAAAAGCAAGAGCAGAGCAAGGAACGGGAATGCATTCAACGACAAAAATCCCGTCTTGCGTCCGCTCAAGAAAAAAGAAAAGTGAAGGTGGAAGGCAGTCAGCTTTCGCCAGCCAGAAGGCGCCCAAAAACCTGGAAGAAAAACGATGATTTATTGATGGAAATGGGCTTCTTCCCTGCGTCAGCCCCACTACCAGATCTTGTCATTAGTATTATAGTGGAGCATGGGTGGGAAACTTTCTGCCAATGGCCATCCATAGTCATTCTAGTGGTAGTGAGAGCCTTTTACCACAACCAGCTCCACGATACCGAAGATGCGGTGGTCGTTGATGGGAGGGTAGTGCCATTCAGCACTGAGGATATCAATAAGCTTTATCAGTTGAAGAATTTCTCGGAAGCATCGGGCAACAAATTGATTGATGATCCTGCCGAAGCGCACATGAAGGATGCGCTAAGAACACTAGCGCAACCGGGCACCAAGTGGATGCTGTCTTTGACCGACATTAAAACCCTCGCCTTCAATCATCTGCTACAAAAAGCACACCTTTGGGTCTATTTGGTGAAGAGATGGCTCATCCCGACTTCTCATGATAAGACTATTTCAAGGAATAGAGTCATGGCCGCATACTGCATTACATGCGACATTCCAATCGATGTGGGGCAACTTCTTGCGAGACAAATCAGAGGTTATGTAGGCCGCATCAGGGGCCAATACTTCTTTCCATGGACGATCCCTAGCTTATGCCTATCTGTGGGCACGGGCATTGAAGAAGAGCCAATGTTAGAAGCCCATAGCCTCATTAGCACGAAAATCCTGAGAGTCCTTCTCAAGGATTCGCCGCATTGCCCAGAGCCTCCACCGAAGCGGCCCTTCATCAACCTAAATGCACCGCAACCACCTAGACCCAAGAGATGACGCCGCAATGACAAAGGAAAGGAAATAATCCAAGGTAGTACATTGCATTAGCCAACCAATTTATCCTTGGAAGATCCCTTACCCTTAGTCATCCGACCACCAAGTCGAACAACTGAGCCCTTTTCCCCTCTTCCCGATCATTTTACAAACCTCCTCCTTGCGCCTGACTCCAACCCCCCATCCCCAGCAACATCCATCAGCCATCTATCTCACCCCACCTTTCCCCTCAAACATCGCCGCATATTGATGACCCATACGGTTTGGGAGCAGGCCCTTCTACTCAGCCCCAAACCGATGCATGTGAGACATCGACGACACCACCCCTCACTAGATCCATAGTTGCTACCCTTGAGGACATGCAGGGCTTCTTGACACAAGAGTTATCTTCCTTCCGCCACACATTGATGGAGTTGTGAGAGAGTAATGCAGAGCTGCGCCAGGCGATGATAAACATTCAGCACAACATCTTTACTCTTCGTCTGAATCAGAGGCAGATGACAGAACGCAACCACGAGTACTTTAATTTCTTGACCGCATATTTGCATGGTTCTGTGGTTCCTTAGCATCTGCAGCAGCCTCTTTTCTTTCAAGAAGCGTCGCCAGGAGCTCCTCCGCAATGCCCTCCTCACAACGAGCCCCTGCCGCAAAGTTAAATTTGGGGGTGTACCACCTTCTCCTATACCTTTGTATTCTCCTTCACATTTTCGAATTTTTTTTGCGGTCATTACAATTCTTTTATATACCTATACATTTGTATTCTCCTTTACATGTTTGAAATTTTTGTGTTTGCGATCATTACAATTCTTTGTGTACTTAGACAATTTTTATATACATTGAGTGACTATTCTTTCTTTATGCATTGGCCTCTTTATTTATATCATCCTTTGTCAATTTAATGTGGTATTTCCTTTCTTTTCTTTTGCGTCGTTTATTTGCACTGCTATGACGAGTATTATGCATAACCTTAGCGTAATTTCTTTATATATTGCATTTTCTGCCTAACACTTAGACAATTCATCGCAATAGTTTCCACTTTACCTTCTCTATCACAAGACTCTGCTCAAACCTTCTTTTCAAATTTTGACTAAGTGTTTTGTCTTTTCTGTCCAAAACAACACAATGAGGACCTTGCGATTCTCTAATTTGGGGATGGAAAAGTTCTGAGTAGATGCGATCAAGCGGATGCTTTCATATCAAACAAATGCATTCTTCAAAAAAAAAAAAAAAAAAACTCTACTATCAGCGTAAGGGAAAATCCCAACATGATAAGAGTTAAGTCGTAAAAGGAACCTGCTCGTAGTTGGATGATCGCATGATACCCGTGGGAGCAAACCAAAATGAAGGTAGGTTACCAGGATCAACGCAATATATAAAAAAAAAAAAAAAAAAAAAAAAAAAGAGACAACTCCACAGCTAAAGTGAAAACTTGGCTAAGGGTCAAGAGTTGAAGTTGAGCTTGGTATACAATCGAAGTTGGATGTTTGCATGACACCCGTGGGAGCAAGCCAAAACAAAGGGTGTAACCATAATCAACGCTCTCTATAGTAAGACACAAACTAGGCTACCGCATAAAAAGCGCGCTTCGTTGTTTTTACAAGAACAGGAAAAACATTCTTTTCAAAACAAGAAAAGAACTTTGAGCAAAGGTCTGTCTAAGGTAAGAATAAAGTAGAGCATGTTGAAGAAATGTTCAAAGGATAGAAGAAATTAGTAATTTTGAGAAATTATGTAGAGTTAGAGCATTCGGAGTAGTTGATCGACGCAAAGTAAGGATAAGACTTGAGTTGAATTTCCTTAGTAGAGGATATGCTTGAGGACACGCATATATCTAAATTTAGGGGTGTGATAACTTAGAAATACAAGTTATTTATACCATTTTATTTAGAATATGTGGCAAAAAGAAGGAAAAAGTTGCGTCGAACATATAGAAGTTGACTTAGAAATGCAAAAGTTGTAAAATGTCGGAAGCACACCCACTGACCCCATTGCGATGGCAAAAAGAGATGTCCAAGTCTTTGTTTTGCAGGAAATAGGTATCATCACATGCGACGATTGCTCGAGGACAAAAAGAGCAACGCATTCGCATCGCATGCGACGATCGATCGTGGACAAAAAAGAGCAACTCATTCGCACTGCATGCGATGATCGATCGTGGATAAAAAGAGTAATGAATTCGCACCACATGCGACGATCAATCGTGGATAAAAAGAGCGACGCATTTGTGGGAATTTTTGAAATTGTACAGCTTTCTATTGTACGATCTGACAAATTGAATGTGGAGTAGAGCGGACGTTTCCACCAAGCCTCGGTAGAAAAAGTAACTTTTTAGAGCGGGACCACTGACGAAGGAGGTGCTAAGGTATATAAATAGCTACATTAACACCAAAGAAAGGAGGCTGGTCTGAAGAGACATTCATAGAGAATCCGAGAAAAGGCTGGTCTGAAGAGACAATCATAGAGAGTCCGGGAGATAGACGAGACAAGTCCGAAAGGAAGTCTCAGGAGTCAGAAATTCATTTACAATCCCGAAGTGAACCTCTGTGCAATGGTCATTTCTACCTGGGGAACTATCCTGAGAAGAAAGTCCTCCATCTCACTCCTCCTACACACCGGCAAGCAAAACAACTCCGATCGGGATCCGTGTCAAGACATTGACATGCTGTCCTCATTTGTTCTCACTTTCTGTTCATCAACAAATATTCATTTCTGATCTTTCATTCATCTATCTGTAACAAACGCTTTATCTTTATTCGTAATATCATTATCATGTTCATCTTTATCTCTCTGTTCACCACCATCCAGTCATCATCCATTTCTCTCACCATGTGTAACTAATTCCCCAAGGTAAGGAGGAAGGATTAAGCGAGTAAGTTAATCCATGTTGAAGAAGTCAGCTCAGTTTAGCTAATGCATGCTCAACGACATCTTCACCTGTGAGAGCAGAAGTGAAGATGTTAATCTACTTCCCGGAAGAAGGTTGATAGAATGCGTTAACTAAAGCAAGAAGTATTTCCAGAGATGGAAATAACCTTGCGTTCGCAACATTCATCCCTGTTCACCATAGATATATGGGAACGCGACCGATCATTGAGAGGTGTAAGCCAAGGGAAGGTGGAACCTTAGTTGCGTCCTCAACAGGATTGACAAACTTGCGATGTCCTTTCCCCCAACCCGTTCTCATTCTGATACCTTTCACAAGACTTGCCATTGCATTCCCTCATACACTTACACAACTTCACATTTATTCATTTATTTGTTTATTTATTTATTTATCGTCGCATTTTACTTTTCAAACACAACACATTATTATTTTGATTTCGGTCACATGTATCACATCAATATCGCATCTAGCATCGCAATCCCCGTGTTCGACTTCAGATCACTCTGAGAAACTTGCGGTGGAATTATACTTGGTTCCAACGCAAGAAAACTTGTGACACACACATACTACATGAATGCATTCTACAGTGTTTGTAGCAGCACATATATTATCTAGAAGCGTGATTAAGACAAAGCAACACATATCATATACGTCATCAGTCTTTGTGGTGGTATTACATCTGTCGGAAAGCAACAAGCATTTGGGAGCGAACACTAGGCATTTGAGTTTTATAGGAAGGTTTTGTTTAATAGGTTATTTTAGGCCTAGTAAGATACATATTTGGTTTTTATGCTTGTCTTGTCTCCATTTCTTTACTTTTTCTATTTTCATCTTTTTGAAGTAAATATTTAAATTTTTAGTTAAAATTCAAAAAATAAAATTATCAAGTTCTTAAAACAACTTTTTTAAAAAAAAAAAAAAAAATCAAAACTTGATTTGGATTTTAAGAATACTCCTATGAAATTAATGACAAAGGAATGAAAACAATAAATAGAAATAGTGTTTTTAAGTTTAAATTTTTAAATAAAAAATTAAGTCCCTATTTGATAATTATTTTTTTAAAAATTAAGTTTATGTACATTATTTCCATCTATAAATTTCTTCCTTGTTATCTACTTTTCACCAATGGTTTGAAAAAATAATCCAAAATGTGAGAATTAAAAAAAGTATCTTTCAAAAAATAGCTTCTATTTTTGAAATTTGGTTAAGAATTTAACCATTGTACTTAAAAAGATGCAAATCACCTTAAGAAATGTTGATAGAATATATTTAATTTTAAAAATAATAAAAAAAAAACAATTAATTACCTGACGAGACATAAATGATTATCCAATGGTTTTTCGTTGAGTTGTAATGAGCGAATTAAAGATGTATGCGAACAATTTTTTGTTTTCAACTTTGAAAAAAAAAAATGAAGATGTTTCGTAATTGTCTTTGGTTTCAGTTTTTAATAACACGGTTATTGGTAATATTTTAATTTATTTTGTTTTCATTAAAAGTATGAAACAAAAATATATTTGTATAAGAGGACAACTTGGCACACTAATGGAAGCACAACTAGAATCAACTTTCTCCTTTTTTTAGTTCTACAATTGTGAAAGTGAGAATCATTGACATTTGAGATGACATTAACCGTTTTTATCTATTGAATTATATTAATTACAATTAAAAAGCTGGAAGAAGACCTACATTTTTTAATATACGCTTTATTTTAGAAAAAGTTTATTAAATCTTATGAACTAAATAAGTTAGAGGTCAGAAGTTCAATCTTCCACCCTGCAATTATATTTAAAACAAAAAACATTAAACATCCACCTGATGCAATAACTGAGCACTTGCCTTACCACTCCATGGTGTGGAGTTCGATCATGCAATTATGCCGTTTATTATATATTTACTATTCTCCCACACCTTATTATTGATTTTTAACAAGTTACCAACCTAAGCATAATATTGACATTTATACTTGCTACGCAAGTATGCATGGTTATTTAATAATATAGAACTCATATGGAAGGGTAACGTTCCGCATAATATATATTACTTGAAAGTTTAGAGTTTGAGAAAAGAGTAGTACATAGTTACATCCATCTTTATCTATCTCTCTTAATTATGTAGTAGAAAAGAATTGAAAAAATTATTTTTTTTATCCGACAAAAGTTTACTATGTTACAGACAAATAATTTAGTGGACTACACAAAGATGAATGTAATACATGATACACCTAAATATTCCTTTTTTTAGAATAAAATGTATTTATCTTCATCCTTATAATACAAAGAGATACTCAAGTAATTGGTCGAAAATGTTATGGTTGAGTGGCTTACACATTGTCATCTTTCATTATATATTGAAAACAATACATTATAAAAATATATCTACGATGCTAGAGGAAACAAATTATAAGGCAAGAAGGTAGCTAGCTATAAGATAAGTGTTCCTCGGTAAAAAACTAAAGTTAATATCACACCATCCTAAGTTACTTGTCTTACTAATGACTTTATTGTTAATTATGTGATAGCAATGATTTAAAATTAGGGCTTTGACTAATGTGCTAAGAACTTTGAATAATATAATATATCCACTTTGGTGTGATGAAAATCAAAATCTACATGAATAATATAGCTTTGCAATAATTGATATGTACTTCTTCCCTGAGCTAGAGATTTTAATTTTTTGTCCAATAAAACTAACGGCCAAAATTTTTAAAAAATTAACTAACCTAACAATTAGATGTAAAATAAAATATTTATGTTTAATATGTTAATTTGAAAAATTATTGAATAGACATATTAAATACAAAATTGAAAATTTAAAGATATGTTAGACATAAAAGTGAAAGTTTAAAGATACTTTTTAGAATATGTCTATATTTTTAGAAATGTCCTATTTAGAGGAAAAGTCTGGAAGAAAAATATGGCGTGAAAAGTCATTTTATATAACCAACTTGGTATAAGGGATCTTCTACTTTGATCTATTGTAGGTTTAAATTTTTACTTTTACTTACAATATACGGTATATATCATCCTCACTAAAAATTTATTTTGTATACTATCTCTATTTATTTATTTATTTATTATAAAAAATATATACTTTATCTTAAATGATGAAGACTACTTACCATTATAAATGTGAAGGTGCCAACATCCACATGTCTCTAAACTAAAGAAAAATAGATCATTTGTGTTCATAATCAAGGTAGATATTTAAAAATGCATGATTTTCTCATTCCTCCCTACTACAAGTTGGAGTGAAGATTATATTTGCTATCTTTTGAATTCATGGTACTATTAACCATTTAAGTTATCTAAATGTATGATTCTCATCATTCTTAGGTCATGAGTTCAACCGATAGAAAAAATTTAAATTTGTGTCCACTCTTAATCGAGAATATATATTAACTTTTTCTTTTTCTTTTTTTTTTTTTTTTTTTTTTTTTTTTTTTTTCATTTTGGCAAATGAGAAAGCTTCTCAAGAATGTAGCCATCTTGGTGCAGGAAACTCACACGCAGACTTTACTCGGTCCTCCAGCCAATTCCTCTGATCTAGACACGTAACTAGAACTGACCTGTGTACGAGTATACTCACACCAATGTGGTGCTGAGTTGAGTACAATCCAAAGACTAAATTAGTACATGAAATATTTATTGCAACTAAGCACAAAGAGATTGTCTACCCCTTGAGGCGATTGGTATGAGATTATTTATAAGGCCTAGCTTCTAACTCTCACTTGGGGATATGTGCGATATCAACGGTGTCAGAATAAGTATGGCCCTCGAGGTTGCAGAGTACTAGAGCGACCTCGACTCAATCATTTCTTCTTTAATAACATTCCACATGCTCGATTAGTCGACTAGGTATACAAGAATTTGATTTTTCATTTTGGGATGCATAGACCCTTATGCAGGTTTTAGTTTCTCTTTGGACTTGGGTCCGCCAGTAGGCTTGAGCCTTACTTTAGGCAACCATAGCACTACAATAATTAAGGAGGAAATTCAAACCATTGACTATGGTCTAGAGTTAGAATTATATATCTCAATCAAATGTTCTTATTTTGGAGAATAGAGATACATAATTTATTAGGAAAGAAAAAGTTAGGTAATTCTGAATTGTACCCATCTTTTTGTCATCCACATTTTTTCAATCACAAATTTATAACATGAAAAACTTTTTTTTCTTTTTTTCTCAATATTTTTACTTTTTTTTTTTTACTATATAATTAAAATAAAATACAAAAAAATGAGTGTAGTTCAAAATAGTTATATATTTTATATTCTATATGCACATGCAAACCCCACGATTCTAGCTATACGATAACTTAATTGGTTATGAAAGTCATGTTTCTTCGTCAACTTCAATCGAAAGAATTTGACCATTTATTAATTTAAACATAAACCAAACAGCAATGCTGATTAGTTGACTTTCTACACCAATCAAATCTTCTTCTATCAAAATGTGATCTCTCTCTCTTTCAAATTCTTCAGTACATAAGGCTCAAACAAATTTAGCTGCTTTCTATTGACAATAAAAATGCTCTCTTTTTTCGCTGCAATGCTAATAATATCCATTGCTTTTGTCATTAGAAGCAAGAAGAGAAGCAAAAATGTACCACCTGGGCAAATGGGTCTGCCTTGGATTGGTGAAACAATGGCTTTTTACAGAGCCCAAAGTAAAAACAGATTGTTTGAAGACTTTGTTGAGCCACGAGTTGCTAAATATGGTAAAATCTTCAAAACAAGCTTAATGGGATCTCCAACAGTGGTTGTAAATGGAGCTGAAGCCAATAGATTTTTCTTGTCAAATGAGTTTAAATTGGTGGTAAGTTCATGGCCATCGGCCTCTGTTCAGCTGATGGGTGAAGAATGTATTATGCAAAAGCAAGGTGAAAGCCACAGATTTGTGCGTAGTCTTATTGCTGCAAGTCTTTCTACTTCGAGTCTTGAAGTTATGATGCCTAAATTGTTCACTACAATTAGGGTTTATTTGGATACTAAATGGGTTGGTCGTGACACAATTGGTCTCTTTCACTCGGCTAAAGTATTGACATTTACCGTAGTGTTCGAGTGTTTGATGGGTATTAAAGTGGAGCCACGTGTCTTGACGACATTCGAGAGAGTTTTGGAAGGTGTTTTTGCACCACCGATCAGGTAGTTTGTTACAAGATTAAGCTGATTGGTTATATTGAAGCTAATATCGTTTGTGAGTTATATTGGATGAGATATCACATGTTATATTACTATTGAACTAAAAGTTTTTATTTGGTAGGTTACGAATTATTATAAATTTAGGTTCCATCTAATAAAGGTTTGGTTTTTGAGTTTTCTGCTTTAAACATATGCTTTGTTTCTCCTCAATTTTCTTGCTATGGTATTTACTTTTATTATGTAAATATTTGAATTCTTAGTCAAATGTTAAAAACAAAAGCTAAGTTTTGAAAACTACAGTGTTATGTAACTATTTGGTTTTTTATTTTTAGTTTTTGAAAATCAAGTTTATAAACATGTCTTCCACCTCTAAATTTTTTGCATTATTATCTATATTTTACCAATATTTTTGAAAACTAAGACAATTTTAGAAACCAAAAGAAGTAGTTTTTAAAAACTTATTTTTGTTTTTTAAATTTGGCTAGAATTCAACTCTATTTAAGGAAGTTCCAAACCATTGTAAAAAAATTGGAGAAAAAAGGCTTAATTTTCAAAAACACAAAAAACCAAATGATTATCAAATGAGACCCATATGTTTTAATTTTTAAAATTTGGATTGATTGGTTAACACATTGGTGGAACATGAATAACATGGGTAAAAAGTATAAAATTGTTATCAAAGACCTGAACCTTAATTTTTTGTTAATATTCTCGACCCAGGTTTCCAGGTACAAGGTTTTCAAGAGCCAAGAAAGCAAGGTTGGAGATAGAGAAAATGCTAAGGGAAGTGGTGAGAGAGAAGAGGAGGAGAATTGAAGGAAAGCTAGAAGAAGAAGAAGAATGTGGGTCATTGCTTTCAAGAATGGTGAGAGCAATGATAAGAGGGGAAATCAGTGAAATGGAAGTCATAGACAATGTTGTTTTGTTTGTTTTTGCAGCTCATGATACAACCTCCTTTGCCATTGCCATGACTTTCAAAATGTTGGCTCACCACACAAACTGCTACTCACTTCTTCTCCAGGGTAATCTTTTCATTCTTCAATCTTCTGAATTATATTCTAATACCACAAACAGTTCAATTCGGTAGATATTCCCTTTTTTATTAAAAACAAATATGTCGCTTTCCGCACCCCTTTTTGGAATAATTACCAGCCACAAATATCTTTTCATGACAAAAATAAATCAATGAGTTGAGTGTCATTTCAATATTCTTTTCATCAGAAGGCAATTTTGATTCAACCAAAAACGACTATTCTGATGGTTGCCAGAACATCATTTCACTGGTTTGAATAGGAATTAAGTTGTTTTTACTTCTAAACAGAACAAACGGACATTGCGAGAAGCAAGGGGTCAAACCAGAATTTGACAATGGAAGATATAAAGAAGATGAAATATACTTGGCAGGTAGCTCGTGAGAGCATTAGACTGTTTCCCCCTATATTTGGTTCTTTCAGGAAAGCCATTTCAGATATTGAATATGAGAGATTTTTCATTCCCGAAGGATGGAAGGTGAAATTTTCAATCAATTCTTTTGCTGCTTCTTTACATCAGTTTATACCCCTGCAGTCAAATTCTTGTCCAGAAATGACCATTGTTTTACCTCGAATCATTTTGGTTGCGTGGCAGGTCTTGTGGACGACATATGGAACACATTACAAAGAAGAGTACTTTGAAGATCCACTGAGTTTCAAGCCAAGCAGATTTGAGGAACCTGTTTCCCAGTATGTCTATGTTCCATTTGGAGGAGGGCCAAGAGCTTGTGCAGGCTACCAGCTGGCTAAATTGAACATCCTCATCTTTATACACTTGGTTGTAACTCGTTATGATTGGAATTTAGTTCACCCAGATGAGCCAATCATAATGGATCCTCTGCCTGTCCCTTCTCAAGGAATGCCAATGAAGATTTCTCTAAAATCAGACGTTTGTCCCAATGATCACCAAATGTAAGCTCATCACTCTCTATGTCAAAAAAAACAAAAGTTATAAAGAAGTTGCATTCATCAGCAAATCAGCATTTCGATTCTGAGTGTGGGTTAACAGAAGGCATCCTCAAGGAAAGCTCACCCTTTGAAGCAACATAATCTAATTATGTACAAAGAAGATGCACTTCCTTGAAACTGAAGAGGATGTAAAAGCTCTAGATATCAGAACATATAATTTACATAATTGTGATTCTTTCCAAAAGCAGACATCAAGATGTCATAATAAGAAACCCTTCTACATTTCATTATTGTTGCCGATCCACTAATACAAGGTTTACCAATGTATTATATTCAACTCAGGTGCTAATACCATTAGCTAATGAATGGTGGACAAAAAGAATGTTTCTTTTCAGTCGTTCATGAATATCTACAGGGCAAAATTTTCAAAAATACTAAAGAGGTTACAGATCTTTAATGCACTGTTTAGTGTCTGGCAATAGGCGATGACTAATGGGTCTTACTCCTTGCTTAAGCCAACAGTTCAAGAGGAATACTTCTAATTTCCTTACCTGCGATCACCAAAAATCACAGAATTGAGTGAGCAATGGATTAGCATTTCCAATGGTCTGTATAGTAAAATGAATGCACACTGATAAAGTAGAGGAACAAAAGTCATATTAGGACATCGATTATTCTTGGTTATCAAAGACCATACATCAAATGCCAAAAGGTGAGTATTACGGCTGTTCAAGTAAACTGGAAACTCAGAAAAATTGAACCCAACACAAACCAAGGATTGGAATGTGTCAGGTGAATGTTTGTATCAATCTGGGTCAACTTTTACTCTTTTACTCGGATCCCTTTCCACACCCCTAAACACTATATTATTTCTCTCCCCCCAATATTCCATAACATATCAGCACACACACCGAGCCACAAGAAGCGCCTCTTCCCAAACAACACACTTTACATTTACTACATACAAAGGCTCTATCGCCAAAACTACTGATGCTAGGTTTCAACACACTTTAGCTTACTACTTAGAAAGGCTCAAGAACTAATAATTTGAAATATATATATATATATATATAGTAAAGGACGAAAACTATAAAGGAACATAAATTGTTAACAAATGTCCCACATCTCTACACCAACCCCATAACCTAACTCATCTCAATCCCAAAACATAGGGGTAGTGTTGAGTGTTGCATGCAGTTTATTTGGGTAGGTGAACTAAACAACCCGAATTTTCATGTTAGTCCACAAAATATCCCTAAACTGACCCAGACCATGCAGTGTAAACTACTAGTACACACGTAGGTATCAAAGGTTGGGACAATATTTCCACAGCCCTTTCGCTTGAGCACCCCATTTTCAATCCCACCTTGGCTTATGACCTTCTTAGAGCAACTTTTGAGTGTCAATGATAACACAGTAACAATTAAAGAAACTTAATTGAGGTACTAAAAAGATTAAGTATGACTTTCAACCAATACAATCCATTTATTGCGTACATAGACTGAATAAAATATAAGGAAAAAATAGAGAAGGAAAACCAAACCTGCCTAACAACAAATGTCTCCCCAGAAACACTCAAGGGTTCAGTTAAAATAGTTAAAAAACCATTACGATTCCCGAAAACCATATCAGTGAATGGTCGATCACCAACCTGAGAAAAGATGGATTTTCACTTTTAAATTATATAAATAACCCAAGAGACCAAAGCATTCAAGCAGTTCAGCTGATCCTTACCATAATAAGTTGTGAAGAAGTAAAACCAAAGTGTTTCTCGATTTCTTCAGCTGTACCGGCAGGTTTCTTCACCCCTAGGTCAAAATACATACCAATGTTTTATATGTACTATGCAGAAAGAAAGCAAAAACCTTCCACACGCATTAAAAGTAATACAATAGCCTATATTTATCGTGGAATTCATTATTAGCATTGACCCTAACATTAGTTCATTATTTAGAAACCAAAAGATTTTTGGCACGATATATCAAATTATCATCCATAAAATGGAAAGAGATGACAAAAACTCGAAGTCCAAATTCTCTACTGCTAAAAGTTGGTGGTTTTGCAATATGGCGTTTACACACTAAGCTTTTTAGTCTACAGCAACAGCTATAAATTTCTTCATGAGCAGGCATATGTTACAGAAGTAGGACTAAGGATGGAAAATTCAAACTCACTATGCCTTATAACTTTAATTCCAATCGACCCCTCGAGCGCTTTAGCTTTTGAACCATCATGATCATACTCACAAAGCCCTATAGCACCAGATTAAGTCAAGGTAAATATTCACATTGAAAGAAATAGAAAACAAACTATTAATGTTGTTAAAGTAAGCACATTGCTAATGAATTTAGTCTATATTACCAGCAGAGTTACTGAACACCGCTACATTGTGGCCAAAGACAGATTTACACTGTTCAAGTGAGGATTTAAGAGGTGCCCAAATTGTCAAACAGTAAGGAGCTGTAATTGTATTGTCCTTATCAAATACAACGCCCTTGAATCCCCTCCTGTGCAGTTCAACCCAATCAATGTACCTCACATCAGGCACAACGACATGTGGAAGCGCCAAATGCCGGTCCTTAGTAATAACAGCTGCAGAAGAAACAATACCTTCTATGTTTAGTCTCTGGCCTATTGCTGATTTCAGGTTCACCCACCACATGTTTGTGAAAAGTCCCTTGGATTTTTTAACGCCCCTGTTCTGATCCTCTTGACCCAGATCTTTCTGATTGTTAGTTGATGGGTTTTTATCAGGGACGTTGTTGGAGTTGAAAGACAAGTAGAACTGCTGAAAAAGCCTCTGGTTTCGACTCGGATCGGGCTCGGCGTTGTTGGGGTTGTGGTTTTTGCCGCAACTGGTTGCTGGAGTTGGTGTAAAAGAGTGTACGCATAAATCATTGAACTGAGAACAATTTCTGATAAGGGAAATGGAAGCAAAAGATGTATTCTTTCTTGGGAGATGCGTTTGGTGGAACGGAATCGAACGAGAAGAAGAGCAACTGGGCAGAGAAACTGCACAAATGGAGTGCGTTATCATGTTAATTCTTCTCCCTTCTGATATAAAATTACAATGTGGAATATAAAATTTCTTTGTGGGCCTAAGATGTAAATTTGGGCCTGGGCTGATCATCACTTAAAAGCCCAAATGAAGATTGTTTTGGATCTCCTTGAGTTCGGTCAATTGGGAGGAGCCCATTAAGTAATGGCCGAACACAGAGGGAAATTTGTACAGATAGTCTACAAATATTTGGAAAAATAGAATTTAACCGACTTTTTCGAATTATTTTCTCTCGTTCAAGCTTACTTTCTCAATTATGCTCTCTTTTTTTTTTCTCATTTTTTAACTCTCTTTTTTCCCACTTTCTCTATCTTCCCCTCTGTAATTAGTTCAGTTGGCATATGGAAAAGAAAAATTGTAGAAACAATTCCACTCGTTGCAACGGTTGCCATGTCGTTATCAGAGATGAAATACTAGGAAGAGGTCTAGAGGAAGAAGATGGAAGAGAGAATTTTAAAGAGTTGTAAAAACTTATTTCGAAAAACCAGGTCAAATAATATTTTGACCCAATTTCTTAAGTCAGTCTATCAAATTACTCGAACAACAATCCATCAATGGCGTACTACAAAAAGTTCCATCAAAATTAGGTTTCATTTTTGTTTTTTTTTTTTTATTATCATGCAATAATCTATAGCTTATAAATATATTTGTGTTATGGATGTCCAGCTCACTTGTTGCACAAGCAAAATTTTATTTTAAACTTGTGTTTTGTGAGTCCAATTGGAGTTAATTTTTCATATTGGTTCATTTTGAAAGCCCTAAATTTTCTTTTATGTGATATGGGGATGGCCTAAGAGAAGAAGAGTGAAAAAACTAGAAAATCAAAGAGAAAGACAGTTGTTCGGATGTTGTTGATTTCCAAAGTTTGAACCATTGAATCGTGCTAAAATTTAGTTATCTTGTTCAGGACGCATCTTGTTTTGAACGATTCAATCATTGTTTGGAGCTTTGGTTTGCTTGTAATCGCTGTCGAATAGAATCTGTAAAACTAGATGATTTTCATCCTATCTCAAGTGTTCATCTTTTTATGTATGAAAGTATTGGTAGATAGTGAACCTTTGTAGGACTGATTTTGGTTTTTTCCCCCTCAATTTTAGGAGTTGACAAGGGTTGAGGAGTCCCATAGTTTTTACTCTTACATCGAAGGGGTTTTCCACCTATAATTCGTTAAAAAAACAATTTATCAACTACATAGGTAAGGAATACCATTCAATTTTAACAATATTTTTCATGATATGAATTTTATCACAGATTACATAGTACATGATTTAATTAATAATAAAATTGAAAGTTAAATCAATTCAGTTGAACAACTGTTAAATTGTTGCTTTCAGAAAACTTCCCAATCTAAAAATATATAAAAAGATGCCAAAAGAAGTCGATTATTTCTTAATAGTGAATTAAAGAAACTCAGATTACTTCACTTATAAAACAATCATTTGGTCCGGTCCAGCGAGGAAGGCAATGGCTTCTTCAAAATTTTCAAGTTGCCAGATTTGGGAGCGATCTCTTGTTATCTTTCCGATTTTGTTAGTTTGAATATTTTCTTTTCTGATTTAATTGGAAACTGACTTCAACAGTGGTATTTTTGAATTAAACATTTTTGGAATATAGCCAATATGAGTATCAATTAGCAATAACTTGATAGGACCCAAAATTTTGGAAGACTAAAAACAAATAACACCCGTACACCACAAATAAATCACCAAGTTATCACCAAACAATCAACTAATAATGGACAGCGATAAACCATAAAATTTTAAAAGACTAAAAATAAATAACACACACGATTTATACTTGAAAACCACTTTGATGTGAAGGGTAAAAATCACGAGACTTGTAATGAGTCCACCTTGTCAACTTTTTTTATTATGAAAATATGAGAGAAAAAGAACCCAAATCGATCATACAAAGATTCACTACCCACTGATACTTTCACATATAGGAGATCAACACTTGACCGATAAAAGGACTGAAAAACACCTAGTTTTAGAGATACTGTTCAACAATGATTACAAACAAACTAGCTACAAACGATGATCCAACCATTCAAAACAAGACCCAATGTCAATGTGTCCTTCTGTTTCTCTCCATTTTTTTGTATTTTTTCACTCTCTTTCTCCTTAGATCATACCCATATCACATAAAGGAAAACCTAGGGCTTTCAAGATGAGCTAACCCAAAAATTAGCCGCAATTGGGCTAAACATGTACCCAACATTTTGGGCTTACATAACACAAGTTTAAAAGAAAATAATTTTTTGCTCGTGCAACAAGTGGGCTGGATACCCACAATAATCTCCTCAACACAGGGAAGACACAATCATAACCATGATCACTTGAACCTCATCCTGAAGAGTTTACTACAATACTCAACCTTTCTTTTAGGAACTAACTTAGTCAACATATTTGCACTTTTCTTGTCGGTGAATTTTTTTCAAATTCATTCTCTTCTCTTCAATTACATCTTGTAATCAAAGATATATGATGTCAATGTGTTTGATATGAGCATGACACATTGAATTCTTGCTCCAATCCATAGCACTGACTACCATAAAATATTACATATTCATTTTGAGTTAAACCTAACTCTTGAAGGAACTTTTTAAGCCATAAAATTCTATTGCTTGTCTCCACTGCTGCAATATACTTTGCCTCAATTTTGACCAATGCTACGCATTTTTGTAGCTTAGATTGCCATGAGATAGGTCCCCCTGAAAATGTAAACACGTAACCTGAGGTAGACATTCTGTTATCAAGATCACCTATCATGTCGTATCAGTATAGCCTTCAAGTATAGGTTTGCCACCTCCATAACACAAACTCAATTTCGAGGTGCCCTGCAAGTACCTGAAGATCCATTTCACTCCTTTCCATTGAGTCGTACCTGGATTGGATAAGAAATGACTCATTAAACTGACTGCATATATCAAGTCTAATACACACCATAGCATATTGAAGGAAATCTAAATAGAGATCTCCATGAGCAATGGAAGTGGATCGTTCTAAATTCCAAAAAGAATGAACACAACAATTACAGTATAATCGGAAACGAACAGATTATGCATCAATAGAAATTACAGCATGCTACAAGAGGATACAAGGGATACCACCTTTGAAGAACAATCCCTCGATTAATCTCCAATGCATCCAAAGCAGCACTCGAACACAACGAACAGAACAAGACCTCCTCGAACGTCCGAATGCACCTCGAACCCAATCGAGTCCAACTCCATTCACGAACAAATAGGAACATTACCACAAGTATTACCTTGGTATTCTCGGTGTGAGAATCCAGGAGTTATGGGCTCTGTATGATCTTGGATTGAGGAAGACATGAGGTATACAATCGAGTAAGTGGGAGATAAGAACACTGTCTATCTTATAAACGATGTACTTGATCGTTTAGAAGATGAAGCCTATCGTATAGGCTTTGCTACTCGATCGTGTAGCAATAATCAAAAGAGTAACTATCGTATAGTCAACTCTTAGCTCGATCTTTAGACTCTCAACAACTATCGCTTAGTAAAAACTCTTTTTACTTGATAGCCTATTCCCTGAGATTCTTTCGAGTGAATCAACTTCTAATTTTGGAAAATAATTTTCCTTTTATCTCACAGTTACCATAAAACTTTCAATAACGTCCCACTCAAATCGGTCATTACAGAAAAAGAATTAATTATCATATAATTAATATATTATAAATAAATATGATAACCAACTTATCATATTATATTTATAACCTATAATTTTAATATTTCATCATATGAAACATATAAACCATAGTTCTTTTTCTATTTTATGGTACTTAATATAAATCATATTTATATTAATTTCTCCAATTAATGTATATAATATATCACACTAATTATATCACATATAATTGAATTTTCTCTTGTTAATTTGAACACTTTAAACTAACCCAAAATCTTGTTCTTAACTTAAACCCACCAAGGGAACCTCATGGACCTGTAGCTTGACGCTCCAACGATACGTGAGTAACTGACTAAGCTTTTTAGTCACGAGATTCACTATCCATTAACTGTCAGGTACTCCACTAAAGACCGACAACTGCACTCTTCTGACTACAGATATATTTCTATGTTCATATGGCCAATCAATAGTGCGATAACCCTTCACAAATCACTCATAAGTACAACTGGGCCAATTTACCATTTTGCCCCTGTAGTTATATCTAACTCCTTAAGTACCACTGATTCCTTTAATAAACAATGTCATAGTCCTACTATGACTGAGTTCTCTCTTGCAAAGAGAAGGTGTGGCCACTATGTTCAAGACCCGGAATTAGCCTTTAAGTGAGCAATTTATCTACTTACCCATGCTTCGGAGAATAAGTAAATTCCATCTTGTGTAGCTAAGTTCCCAGCTCTTCAATTAGACGAATCTAAAAAAAGGTAGGCTTGTTGAGTTGGCAATCTGGCCACTCTCACTCATACTAATTAAAAGGACTGCCCTCATAGGTAGGAATTCCCAACACACTTAGGATTAAGGTCATGTCACCTATGGTCATTTTAGTGAAATGTAAGTCTAAATTATCGACGACGTTATATAAAGAGACTAATCATTTCGTGGTCTGGTCTTATACAAACTCTTTGTATAGGACACCGCCGCTCGCATGTCTCCACATGAATGATCAAGATCAGACCATTTGTAGCACTTTACAACACTTGTAAATATCTACAAAGTGGGTCATATCCGTAGTGCCACCAGGATAATGTATCCCTCCTTTATCCTTATATTACAGACCATTTAGGTTATTACTTAAGTCATGATCCACTTGTATGTCTCACATACATGCATAAGTTACATAAAATAACCACGGATCTTAGTTTATTGGATATGAGTAAATGCAAATAAAATAACATTTATTTTATTAATGACAATGTGTGTACAAAATGTTTACAAACTACGAGACCACCGGGAGAATTAAAACACCAATCCCAACAATTTCCCACTTGTCCTAATGCCTCGGGAGGCTAATGTACAGTACATAAAAATAGTACAATATACAATAAACTAGGGCATACTCTATACTCAATATCATCTCCTACTTGCCCTAGACAAGGTGCCGCATGTCTCGTAGACCCAGACTCTCCAGATGACCTTTGAACACCTTAGCCGTGAGAGTCTTTGTAAACGAATCAGCAACATTGTGCTCCGATGCAGTCTTTGTGATTATCATTTCACTGCAATGCACAATCTCCATGATCAAATGATACTTCCATTCAATATGCTTGCCTCTTCGGTGACTCCGACGTTCCTTAGAATTTGCCACAGCACTACTATTATCACAATATAGAGTGATCGGTAAAGACATATTTGGAACAACTTCTAAATCTGTAAGGAACTTCCTAAGCCAAACAGCCTCTTTAGCAGCTTCACAAGCGGTTACGTATTCGACTTCCATAGTGGAGTCCGTGATGCATCCTTGCTTGATGCTTCGCCAACTACAACCCCTTCATTTAAAGTGAACACTGACCCTGGTGTCGATTTTCGATAATCTATATCAGTCTGAAAGTCAAAGTCTGTGAATCTTGTAAGGATCAAATCCTTATCTCCATACACGAGCATATAGTTTCTCATTCTCCAAAAATACTTGAGAATCGTTTTAACCGTTGTCCATTGATCTAATCTTGGATTGGACTGATATCAACTGACAATCTTTACTATATAGAAAATGTCAGGTCTAGTACATAACATTGCATACATGAGGCTTCCAACAATCGAAGCCTGGGGAATCTATTTTATTTCCTCAACCTCTCGAGGTGTCTTAGTGTTAGGATTGGTGTCCTAATTCTCCCAGGGTCTCGTAGTTTATAAACTATACACATTATTATGAATAAAATAAGAGTTATTTTATTTGGCATTTACTCATATCCAATAAACAAAGCTCCATGGTTATTGTATGTAAATTTAAGCATGTATATAAGATATACAAGTGGATCATGCCTTAAGTGATAACTTAAAAGGGTCTGTAGTATAAGGATTAAAGAGGGATACCTGATCCTAGTGACACTACAGATACGGCCTACTTTCTAGAGGTTTACAAGTATTGTGAACTACTACAGATGGTAGATCCTGATCATTCATGTGGAGACATGCAAGCAGGGGTGTCCTATACAAAGAGTTTGTATAAGATCGGACTACGAGATGACTAGTATCTTTATATAATGCCGTTGATACTTGAGACTTACATCTCTCCTAAACAACCATAGGTGACACGACCTCAATCCTGAGTGTTTTGGAAACACCTGCCTTTGACAGCGGTCCTTTGATTAGTATGGGTGAGAATAGCCAGATTGCCAACTCAACATGCCTACCTCTTTGGGTATTTGTTTGATTTAGGAGCTGGGAACTCAGTTACACAAGATGAAATTCACTCCTTCCCCAAAGCAGGGGTAAGTAGATAGATTGATCTTTTAAGAGTTGATTCCAAGTCTTGAACATAGTGGCCACAACTTCTCTTTGGAAGAGAGAACTCAGTCATAGTAGGACTATGACTTATGTTCATTAGAGAGATCAATGGTACTTAAGGAGCTAGATGTAACTACAGGGGCATAACGGTCATTGGCCTAGTTGTACTTACGAGCAATCCGTGAAGGGTTATCGCACTGTTGATTTATTGTTATGGACACAAAATATATCTGTAGTAAGGAGAGTGCAGCTGTCAGTCTTTAATGGAGTGCTTGGCATTTAACGGATGGTGGATCTCATGACTAAAGAGTTTAGTCAGTTATTCACGTACCGTTGAAGCTTCACGCTACAGGTTCATAAGGTCCCCTTAGTAGCTCATTGGATTCAAGTTAAAAATCAGGTCTTGGTGTTGATTTGAAATGTTCAAATTGACAAAAGAAAATTCGATTATATGATCGGTGTGATGTATGGATACATCAAGTGGAAGATTAATGTAAATGAGATTTACATTAAATACCATAAAATAGAAAAAGAGCTATAGTTTATATGTTACATGAGATGAAATATTAAAACTATAAGTTATAAATATAATATGGTATGTTGGTTATCATATATATTTATAGTAATATTAATTATTGGATAGTTATCTCTTTTTCTCTAATAACCAATTGAGTAGAAGGTTATTGGTGGTTTTATGGTAACCGTGAGATAAAAAGAAAAAGGTTTTCCTAAATTTTGTAGAGTTGCCATTCTCAGAAAAACTCATGGATCGTTGTTAAGTGAATTGGATTCACTAAACGATAGCTAAAAGAGAGACTAAACGATCATGGAGTGACACTATACGATAGTTACTCAGCTGGTCGTAGCTAAACGATTGGGGGGAATTTGCTATACGATAGTTTACCTTCTTCTAAACGATTGAGCATTCGTCTATACGATAGACTACTGTCATCTTCTATTCACTCAATTGTCTATACGATTGTTATTTCTTCGGTCTCTTCCTCTAACTAAGTCCATACAAAGCCCACACTTCTGGATTCTCACACCGAGAATACCAAGGTAGCCATTGTTGTGGTGTCCTCATTTAACTCGACTGAGTTCGAGGTTTTGGAGACCGTTTGTATGGTTCGTGATCTTGGAGATTGTTGAGTTCGTGTTTACTGATTGATCTTGTTGTGTTGCGGTCACTGTGTTTGAGCGTTCGTGTGTTGCTATCTTGGAGACTGATCGAACGTTCATGATCGAGGGAGTTTGAAGCATGAGTCTTCAAAGGTATGTATATTCTTTCCCTTGATTTCATTGTTAAGCATGCTGTAATTTCGTATTGTGCATGACCTGTAAGTTTTCTTTCTTCTGTTGTAATTGTGTATATTCAAATACGAATAGAATTTGGAACGATCATTCCGCTGCTCATGGAAATCCTCATGTCTGATTTCATTCAATTGGTATCAGAGCCAGGTTGTTCTCATATTCCAAATTTCACTTCTGTTTCGAACTTCTTTTATAGTCGTGGTGAATTTTCTACATTTGCATTTAAGTGTTAAATGTGTTTGTAGATGGCATTGATGAATATTTATAGGTTAATTGCCTCTGTTTAAAAGCTTTCTTTTGATTACGAAGTGTTAATTTGTAAGGGCCCCTAGGTTTTTTGGGCATAATTAACAAGCAATTGAGTCTGTAATTCAAAGTGTTTGAGTTTTTCCAGTCGTTCATGGTGAAGTTTCAAAGCATGGAGATGCGGTTCTTAGCGAGGAAAAAGGCTAAGAGTTGGTCGTATTGTGTAGCCTAAGGTAAAACGATCATGTAGATCTTTCTAAGTGATCATGTAGTATTTACTAAAGATCGTTTAGCTAATACTAAACGCTGGGGTAAAGTGTTTGCTCTATCGCGTAGCGTTAGTTGCCCGATCACGTAGACGCTGGAGGTAAATGGTCGAGTGGGAGCATTTGATCCTCATCGTTTAATAAAAGACACGTGCACTAAACGATCGTGTAGTTAGCATGCCTCATCGCATAGTCACTGACTACACGATCACGCAGTATACGATACTTAGGCACTTGTTCAGCGGTCGTTTAGACAATTGTGCTTCACCGCATCGTTGTCGTTTAGACGATCGTTTAAGGTTTGCGTTATGCATGGTGCACTGCCTGATCGCGTACCTCGTGCTTCATCGCATAGTAAAAGATACACGATCGTTGGAACGTAGGTAAACGATTGAGTAAAGCGTTTACTCTTTCGTGTAGGCGATCACTCAATTTTGGTGCACGATCAGTAGAGACGCAGACTTCGACCAAGTGGTTCAAGACCCAATTAGCCTGTTTGAACTGGTGACTCTTTGCTTTTGTAATAGTTAGCTTTAGTTTTGTGGTTTTGAGGCTAATTATCCCGGTTCATCAATTTTTGTTTAATATACATGAGATATATGTGGTTTATATGGCATAGTATATGACATATAGATTTGAAACCCACCTTAGGTTGTGCAATTATTCATGCATCATGTATTATAAGTGTTATAATATGGCATGATGAATTACAAGAAAGCATGTGCATGCATTATGAAATAAAAGAGTTATATTTATGCATGCAGTAAGCATATTTATGCATCAACTTTATACTATAAGCATTATAGTATAAGGGTGAATGGAAGCATGTTTGCTTGGTTCATTGCTTATTTGTATTAGAGTTACATAAAAGTAGAAATGAATGAACAATGCATGGAGCATGACATTTAGGCTAATTTATAGATGTTATGAATGCCTTGTATATGTTTGCTTTGCGTTGTGGATGGTTTTGGTTGTTGCTGTTATAAGCGTTATAAAAGAAATTAGAACTAAAATCGATAAGAAAGAGTTGGATGCAGACTTGGGGTAAACTCATGTTTTAAAAGGGTTTTAAAATTGGATTGAGATAGACCTAAGTTCAAAGGTTCTAATGGGATTAGTAACCTAAGTTTAATCCTTTAAATCGGTTTAATAGGATTAAATTGATTTCCATAAAAGATAAATTGTATTAAATCTATCTTTAAGGGACCTTTTGTCTAAGACGGGTTCTGTGTAGGATGGGGTACTTAAGTTGATAGAAACGGAACACCCTTATCTGGGAACCTACCTAAAAAGGTGAATTAGATAGATTTTCTACAAGCATTCGACAGTTGGTCAAAGACTCCGTTAAAGGGTTTAATGGATGATGATCAAAAGTTGTTCAACTATCCAAGGTAAAAGTTACTCTTGAGCAAACCTAAAAAGTCACTTAATTAAAATTCTTATCGTGTTTTTTCTAAGTAAACTAAACCTAGGTTTAAAATACTCAATGAGAGGAACAGATGTATCTGATATGTCAATGATTCCACTCACGTTTCTGTCTGAATGTTCACGTCGTGAGATTCATGCTTGGCCTCTGGTGCCCTGGGAGCATCCCCCTTCGGATGGTGTTTGCATGAGTCAATATTAAGATGGACGGAGAGAGTATTTATAGTAAGTGGGTGAAGGGTGTGTGTCAACACGTCTTACAGTCTCCTTCATTGGTTTACACCGTAAGATTATTCTGCACTCCCTCTGGTGCCCTGGGAGCGTCCCCCTTCGGATGGGTTTTGTGCACTTGGTCAATTTTAAGGTGAACTCAAGAAATGGATAGGGTCACTTTAGTTTTTGCCCCAATCGAATTTTTTCCCTTCGGATTGGCTGCTTGGGACAGAACTCTAGGGCCTAAAATGACGAGTCACACTTACGGAAAATTGTTAAGTAAGTTAATGATTTCTTGACCAAATCAATGATGGCTAGTCGTTATAAAAGCAAGAGTTGTTCTTGTATTAATGGCTGGTTGAGAATATCTCAATTCAGATGAGGGATAAATTGACCACCCTTTGGTGGATTTTGTCCTAAACCTTTGAAATGTCATTGCGAAACTAGATGTCACACGGGGTTTATGTTAGTTTTGCTAAACCATATTGGATATTTATGTGATATAGGGGTATACCCTAGTTTATTGTATATTGTACATTTTTATTCGTATTGTACATTAATTTCCCGAGTCATTAGGACAAGTGGGAGATTGTTGGGATTGGTGTCCTAATTCTCCCCGAGTCTCGTTGTTTTGTAAAGATACACATTGTTCAATGAATAAAACTGTTATTTAATTCTGGCATTTACTCATATCCAATAAACAAAGCTCCTTAGTTATCTTATATGAATTTAAGCATGTATATGTGATATACAAGTGGATCATGCCTTAAGTGATAACCTAAATCGGTCTGTAGTATAAGGATTAAGGTGGGATACCTGATCTTGGTGACACTACGGATACGACCCGCTTTGTAGAAGTTTGCAAGTGTTGTAGACTACTACAGATGGTAGATGGAGCGGGGGTGTTCTATACAAACAGTTTGTATAAGACCTGGACCACGAGATGACTACACTTTGTATATAACCGTTGATACTAGAGACTTGCATCTCACCTAAACGACCATAGGTGACACGACCTCAATCCTGAGTGTTTTGTGAACTTCTGCCTTTAAGGGCGGTCCTTTGATTAGTATGGGTGAGAGTGGCCAGATTGCCAACTCAACATGCCTACCTTTTTGGGGACTTGTCTGATCTGAAAGCTGGGAACTCAATCCACAATATGGAATTCACTCCTTTCCCGAAGCAGGGATAAGTAGAGAGATTGCTCCCTTAAGGGCTGATTCCGAGGCTTGAACATAGTGGCCACAACTTTTCTTTGGAAGAGAAGACTCAGTCATAGTAGGACTATGACTTATGTTCATTAGATGGATTAGTGGTACTTAAGGAGACAGATGTAACTACTGGGGCATAACGGTTATTAGCCCAGTTGTACTTATGAGTAATCTGTGAAGGGTTGTCGCACTGCTCATTGGTTAAGATGGACACATAATATATCTGTATTGAGAAGAGTTCAGTTATTGGTCTTTAGTGGAGTGTCTGGAACGAGATGAAATATTAAAACTATAGGTTATAAATATAGTATGATAAGTTGGTTATCATTTATATTTATAATAATATTAATTATCAGATAATTAATATTTTTTCTTTTAAATAACCAAACAAAGTGGGTGGTTATTAGATCATGGTAACCGTGAGTATAAAGGAAAGTAGTTTCCTATTTTTTAGGATGGACACATAATATATCTGTAGTGAGGAGAGTTCAACTGTTGGTCTTTAGTGGAATGGCTGGTAGTTAATGGATGATGGATCCCGTGATTAAAGAGTTTAGTAAGTTCTTCACGTACGGTTGGAGCTTCGGATCTATAGGTCCATGAACGATCGTACAGGTGCGAGCTAAACGATCATGCAGTGTCTACTAAATGATCATATAGCTTTGCTAGACGATCGTTGGCCCAAGGTAAATGATCGTGTAGAGTCTGTAGAGCTAAACGATTGCCTAGCTTTTACTAGACGATCGCATAGTTTTATCTAAACTATTGGGCATTGACCTATACGATAGGTCTCCGACTTCTCCCACTTGCCCAGTTGTGTATGCGATCGTTGTTTCCTCCATTCATCTGCCTCACACCAAGTCCAAACAGAGCCCACCCTGTGGATTCTCACACTGAGAATACCAAGGTCGCCTTGTTGGTGGTGTCAGACTTAACTCGACATCATCGAGGTTTTTTGGAGGCCATTCGTGGTTCTGTGGAGGCCGTTCGCTATTGCGGAGGAGTTCGTGACCGAGGAGATTATTGAGGATGAGCGCAAAGTGTTCGTGCGATGTTGCGGTCGTGTAGATCGAGCGCTCGTGGTTGCTGTTGTTTGATCAGAGTGCACATCGGAGCCTAGAGATGCTTCTGCCATTGTTAGTATAGTTTTTCCCTCTGTACATTTGTTGTTTCATGCTGTAATTTCTCTGTAAATTGTATAACCGCTTGTTTTGAAGTCGACTGTAAATGATTTGTTGATTCAAGATTGTAATTTGGAATAGCCTTGTTCCGCTGCTCACGGAAATCATCGCTTCCAATTTCCTTCAATACGTTTCTTCAACGAGTATTTGCTTAAAACCTAACGTAGGTCAATGTGTTTTTGTTTTCAGCAACATTTTTTATTTTCCGTTAAACGCCTTTAGTTTGACTGATTTCAACAGTGGAAAGAGTCATGTAAAATGTATTTTGTGGTAAATGACCTCGAATTTGTTATGGTCAAGGAATGTTCTCAAGTCCCGACCCTTGATGCACCGCGAAGTGTTCGTAATGCATATGAGTTGTGGATGAAGGCTAATTCATTGGCCCTACTTCACATATTGGCTAGCATACCTGATGCTTTGGCCAAAAAGGTTGGGAACATGGTCAATCCATACGAGATCATGGACTCGTTGCAAGATTTGTTTGAACGTCAGTCCTTACTTTTTTAGCACAAAGGGATGGATGACAATACCAGTAGTGTCAGTTCCCAAGTTAAACTCTAGAAAGAGAAAGCAAGTGTTGCTGATTCTGTTAAAGTTCATCAACGAGAAGTGTTCTCTGAAATGGAACTTGGAGCTTATTTAGGTTCTGATACTGATCCCACTACTCTCCAAAAGAGGAGGATGTCTAAAGGCAGTAAATATGATTTATTGGTCTTGGAGACATGTTTGGTAGAGAATGATGATTCTTCCTAGATTCTAGATTCGGGTGCTACTAATTATGTCAATTCTTCTTACCAAAGATTTAGTTCCTGGAAAACATTGCCATAAGGAGAGTTGACTCTACGAGTCGGTACTGGTGAGGTTGTTTTAGTTGTTGCTGTAGGCAGGCTGAAGTTATTTTTGGACAAGAAACGTTATTTGTTACTGGATAATGTTTTCATAGTTCCTCATATCAAGAGGAACTCAATCTCGGTTTCTTGTCTCATTGAACAAGGTTATACCGTCTCCTTTTCTGAGAGTAAAGTGTTTATTTTAAAAAATGGGATGGAGATTGGTTTTAGTTCAATGGGGAATAACTTGTATGTACTAAGGACATTAGTCATAAAAGCATTGTTTAATACTGAAATCCTCAGTACAGCGATAACAACTAAAAGACCAAAGGTTTCTCCTAAGGAAACAACCATCTTTGGCATCTAATATTAGGTCACATCAAACTGAATAGGATTAAGCAGTGGTGAAATGTGGACTTCTAAAGAGTTTAGAAGAAAACTCCTTGCCGGTGTGCATGCCTCGAAGGCAAGATGTCCAAACGACCTTTTACTGGAAAAGGTTACAGAGCCAAGGAAGCCTTAGAGCTTGTACATTCTGACCGATGAGTGTTAGAGCTCAAGGTGGGCATGAATATTTCATCTCTTTCATAGATGATTAGTCAAGGTACAGGTATCTCTACCTAATGCAACATAAGTCTGAAGCCCTTGACAAGTTCAAAGAGTATAAGGCTGAAGTTGAAAACTTGTTAGGTAAGAAGATAAAAACACTATGATCTAATCGTGGTAGAGAATATATGGACCTCAAATTCCAGAACTATATGATAGAACATAGAATTACGTCCCAACTTTCGACCCCAGGTACATCTCAATAGAATGGTACATCAGAAAGGAGAAACAGAACCTTGTTGGACATGGTTCAGTCTATGATGAGTTATGCTTGTCTTCCAGACTCGTTTTGGGGTTTTGCAATGGAGACTACATGTTACATTCTAAACAACATTCCCTCGAAAAGTGTTTCTAAAACACCTTTTGAGTTGTGGAGAGGCCATAAAGGTACTTTACACCATTTTAGGAATTGGGGGTGTCCGACCCATGTGCTTGTGACTAACCCAAAGAAGGTGGAACCGTGTTCGAAAGTTTATCTCTTTGTAGGCTACCCCAGTAAAACGAGAGGTGGATACTTCTATGATCCGAGTGACAACAAAGTGTTTGTTTCTACAAATGCTATCTTCTTAGAATAAGACCACATTAGGGATCATAAACCACGAAGTAAGCTTGTTTTACGTGAGATTTCTAGTGAGTCTGAGACTACTGAGGTTTCAACAAGTGTTGTTGATGTCGGTACATCTAGTCAACCAGCTCAAGAGTTGAGACTGCCTCGACGTAGTAGGAGGGTTATGAACCCATTGGATCGATACATGGGTTTGACTGAAGCCCATAATGTCATTTCTAATGATGGAATCCAGGATCCATTGTGGATGTTGACAAGGATGAGTGGATTAAGGGAGTTTGAAGCATGAGTCTTCAAAGGTATGTATAATTTTTCTCTTGATCTCATTGTTAAGCATGCTGTAATTTCGTATTGTACAAGACCTGTAAGTTTTCATTTCTTGTGCTTTAATTATGTATGTTCAAATATGAATGAAATTTGGAACGATTATTGATGAAGGAAAATTGGAAGTCAATTTTACTCGAAAACCAACTTCCCTTGGACGCTGTATGTGATGCATGTTCCTAAGATATGCATTGATAGTCATACGTCGATGATCATGCGTTGGAATAAATATGCGTTAATAAATGTATGTGATGACCATGCGTCCTGCCACAAGTTTTTTTGCATTCACGCCAAATATAACATGGACACAAGTTTCTCGGGTAATCCGAGGTCAAACACAGGATTTTGTAACTATATGTTTGCGGTGATATGCATACGACAGTTTGAATAAAAGAATGGAGGGGATGTTGCTATGTTAATCCTACTCCTACTTCTATTTATCAGACAACGTAATGAGAATATGCATGAAAGGTAGAGATGCAACAAACCTCGACATGAAATAAATGTGTGGGAAAATAGATAAAATGCGGAGATGTTTTCATTACAAAACTAAGAGCGATTGCAAGGGCAACCCTAGTCAACGCAATCCATGCAATCATGCTACAACCATGCACGACAAGTCATTTTCCAATGGAAATGTGGTGCTCCTAATTCTAGGTTGCATGTATTGAACACAAAGTGTCCATAGAGCTTATTCCTAAGTCTCTACTCTTGTCCTATGCGATGATGTAGAATGCATGAAAGCAAAGTGACCGCATTCAATGTATCTTATCTCTAGGATGCATGCGATGCGTTAATAACAAATAGTGCTCATTCCTAAGCGCCTATCTCTTGTATTATGTGTTCTAATCTGGCTCTCCCAAGCCTAGATTCTGACCTGACCTTCCCAAGTCTAGATCCTGTCCTTAGACTACCCTCTCGAGTATCCCTAATGGACGAATGAAGCATACATAATACAAGACAATCGCATAAATTTTGCTCATCTAAGATTGTTACTATCCCTAGTGAACAATGCATAACTTACTTAATGCGTCCAACCACTTACCCTCTCGGGCAGTTGATTGTTGTTGACTTCACTCATAGACAAGCAATGCGTTAGCCCATAGACAGGCGTTGCAGTAGCTTCACACTAAGCAAATAAGATTACTCACATACTCGCACAACGCACACCTCTCGATGGGTTGCTACATGCTTTATATTCCTAATCCACATGACTAAGTATGTAATACCCAAGCATCCCACTAAGTGTTGCAATGAAAGTAAAGATGCTAAGCAAGAAGATGGAGATGAAGTCGAGGGAATAGAGAAATGCATCGAAAAACACATTGTATTAATTGTTTAATTCCAAAATATCATACAATACAATATAGAAAAAGAAGGAAAAAGAAATGACCGGCTAGAAGCAAAACTTTACTTCCAGCGGATGTGCGTCAAGGCTTCTGGTGGTGCCATGGATGGGTGGAGGAGCTGACTCTCTCGAGATCTAGCTTCAGTCGAAGGCTCCGGTCGTCACTCGGAATGGATGAAAGAGGTGAAGAACTCTCAGCGTCTTTTCACGTAGTTTGTCTGGATCACAAGGATCCGCCCCAGGCGAACCTCAGGTGAAAACCTTGGATAAAATGAATTTCAGCTCATTGGCTTCTATTTATAGAGCTTGGGTCGCCGATAGCATTAATTGGACTGTCTGAGTCTGACGTTTGGCACGTTAGTCTTTTTCTGAACCTCTGCCACTAACGCGTGGTAGGTGAAATATCAACATCAGCTTTGGATTTTCTCGAGGTAGATGCGTTGATGTGTTCATTCCACCTACCTTACGTTGATCCCATTAGAATGCATTGTCGCTTAGCCGCAATCATCCAATGGCCACATTCGCTTAATACCGCAACTCTACATGATGACTGCAATCGTTTGACAAGCGCAACTTCCATGCGATGGATGCATACGGCTGATTACCACAACATCCATGCGTTGATCGATGCGTTTGCCTTGCGATGGAGTGTTTCTCCACATGCGGTCATCTATGCAATGGTTCAGTTTCCACGTTTGCCTTCATTTCCTACATTGGCTACAAAAATAGAACATTAAATGTATAATTAATGAAAAATAAAGGGTTAGCTGAGATTCGACATGCTGATCGATGCAAACTCATATTCTTGTGAATTCGTATCATGATCGACGCATATTCTACCTAACAACCTTCATAATTCTAAATAAAAGGCCTAAGATGACATGCATTTCTACATGTCGTCAATCATTCCACTGCTCATGGAAATTCTCATGTCTGATTTCTTTCACTTAGGACACTATTTCTTAGACAAAATAATTCCATGCTTGAAGGGTAATAAACCCCTATTGTAATTTTGTATTGAGTACCTGATCAACATCTTGTCAATATACGATTCTTGAGACAAGGCCAACCTCTTGTTCTTACGATCCCGAATGTTCTAGATCCCTAGAATATATTGCACCTCTGCCAAATCTTTCATTTGAAATTGGACAGCTAGCCACTTTTTAATGTCAATAAGAAAACCTACATCATTCCTAATGAGTAGGATATCATCCATATACAGCACTAGGAAAGCTACTTAGTTGTTGATGATTTTCTTGTAAACACAAGACTTATTAACATTTTGATCAAAGACAAATGATTTGATCACACTATCAAATCTAATGTTCCACGATTTGGATGCTTGTTTCAACCCATAAATGGACCTAGTAAGCTTGAAAATCTTTTGCTCTTGATTTGGAACATTGAATTCCTTTGGTTGAGCCATGTAGATGATCTCCTCAAGATTACCATTCAGAAAGGCAGTCAAGATGTTCATTTGCCATATCTCATAATCATAAAATGTGGCTATGGACAAGAGAATCCTGATAGACTTCAACATGACAACAGGTGAGAAAGTTTCCTTATATTCCACTCCCTCGACCTGGGTATAACCCTTTGCCATGAGTCTAGCCTTAAAGGTTTGCACCTTTCTATCTACACCTTGTTTTCTCTTGTAGATCCACTTACACCCTATAGGTTTTACCTCATCAGGCTGATTCACAAGCTCTCAGATAGAATTGAAGTGTATAGATTCCATTTTCTGATTCATGGCTTTAATTCACTCATCTTTGTCAACATCCTCCATTGCTTGCTTATAAGATAATGGATCCTCAACTCTATCATCAGATATGATGTTTTGGGCTTCAGTCAAACACATGTAGTGTTCTGGTGGGTTCGAAACCCTTCCACTATGTCGAGGTAGTCTAAACTCTTGAGATAGTTGACTAGATGAACTGACATCAACAACTCTTATTGATCTATCAGTCTGTTCAACAACTCTTATTGAACTCTCAGTAATCTCACTAGAAATCTCATGTAAAACAAGTTTACTTCGTGATTTATGATCCCTGATGTGGCCTTCTTTCAAAAAGATAGCATTTGTCAACACAAACACCTTATTCTCACTCGGATCATAGAAGTATCCACCCCTTGTTAATTTGGGGTAGCCTACAAAGAGAACAACTTTCAAACACGGTTCTAACTTTTCAAGGTTAGCCACAAGCATGTGAGCCAGACATCCCTAAATCCTAAAGTGGTGTAAACTACCTTTACAGCCTCTCCATAACTCAAAAGACATTTCAGAAACACTCTTTGAGGGTACGTTGTACAAAATATAACATGCAGTATCCACTGCAAATCCCCAAAACGAGTCTGGAAGATGAGCATAACTCATCATAGACCCAACCATGTCTAACAAAGTTTTGTTTCTCCTTTCTGATACACCATTCTGCTGAGGTGTACCTAGGGCCGAGAGTTGGGACGTGATTCCATGTTCTATCATATAGTTCTTAAATTCGTGGTCCATATACTCTCCACCACGATTAGATCTTAGTGTTTTTATCTTCTTATCTAACATGCTTCTATTTTTTCGTATACACTAGCATCAACTTAATTTTAGGACAGTCACCTCATGAAATATTTCTAGAAGTTAGTGGTCTGCTAGCTTTCTTTCAAACTGACCCTTTACGAAAGTTCTTAAGTACATCGCATGACTTCTTTCAATATTTTGGCAATGAGAACATTGTCGCATTTTAAATTTGGGGGTGTAGTATTCATTTTTGACCTTGCTAGTTTTAGCCTTATAGAATATATATATATAATAATAATAATGTGCAATTGGATTCTACTCGTAGTTGGATGTTCGCATGACACACGTGGGGGTAAGCCAAAACGAAGGTAGGAATTGTGATCAATGCATAAATAAAATGAATGCAACTCAGCATGAGTTTAGTCTGAGAAAGGGCACCTTGCTCGTAGTTGGATGTTCGCATGACACACGTGGGGGCAAGCTAAAACGAAGGCGAGGAACTTAGATCAGTGCAAGGTCAGAGAGAAAAAAATTAATAATGTCTAAAATATGCAAGGATAAAAAAATCATTTAACACCCAATGAAAAGGTTTTTTTGAAAAAATCATGCGATGTCCTGGAATCTAGTAAAGTCTTTTTGAAGGTTAAACTTGCGGTCCCTAAATTTTAGAAATATTTTAAGAAGGGACCTGGACAAAAATTAAGGAAATTTTAGTGTATAGGATTTGAATAAGGCATCCTTGAGAAATCTAGGAAAAGAGATTGCGGTCGACTTTCTAAAGAAAATCTTTAACTTATGCTTGAGGACAAGAATTGTTCAAATTTGGGGGTGATAATGGGCAGAAATGCACGTTATTATATTGCTAAGTTATTAAACAATGCAGGATTGTGTTGATAAAAATATACAAGATTGCATCCAAAAGCATTAAGTTCACAATATTATGGTCGCATGCGTCCATTGCATTAAAACAGTTAATTTATGTATTTTTGTTCAGAATATATGTTGACGCAAGGCGAAAAATGTGATCCAAAGGAATCAACGGTCGAGCGCATCAAAAGATTGCGTTACCGCAAGGCTATGCGATCATTTGCGCTCGCAAATATCTACTCAAGAAGATTGCCGCATAGAGCCGGTGAAACTTAGTGGGCGCATCCGAGTGAAAAGCGTAATAAATCATGATGGGACAGAAAGCTGATGACGGTCGATTTCGAATTAAGTTGACTAGCTGTTAACGAACTACTGTAGCAAGTACATTCAACTTTTCGGTGACAAATATTCGGAGCATCAGACAGAGAATTAATGCCATCCCATCAATGCAATCATAAGAGAGAAGAAGTCTTTCACCCCGAAGCTTTATAAATACCGAATGCAACCTTTAGTGAAGGAGTTCGATAGTTAGATAATTTTCCCTTAGATAGAAGTAGCCTTGTTCATAGTTTTTTTATTTTACTTAGAAGACGGAGCGAGAGAAGGGAAGAGATGCTGGAAGATCGCTCTGGTTAGCTTGAGAGAGAACCCAGAAGGCATGGAAAAGCAGAGAGAGGGCCGACTCTCGCGAGAGCGAGATTATCTTTTGAGCAGAGTAGAGAAGAACAGTGTAAAAGCCTTGGGAAGCAAGAGATTGCTACCAGGCTCTTTATTCTTATTCTGCATTGTTATTCTGTATTTCAATTCTATATCTATAAAATGGAACTTACTTATCTACATCTGTTCACTCTCTTAAAAGAACAGATGAGTAGCTTAATTTATCGAATGGGTTGAGAAAAACTTAGCTAACATGACCTAGGATTTTCATTGCATGCGATCATCTTGTCTTATGTTGTTCCCAACACCCCTTTAGAGCTACTCGAGAGAGAGTCTAAATAAAGAACCTAAGACTTGAGAGAGCTAGGTTAGAATCTAGATTCGAGAGAGCAAAATTAGATCTGCATAAGTAATAGATAGAGACTTAGAGATAAGCTCTGTTTGCCAACATGCATCGAATGCACCCTAGAGATAGGTTATGGCATAATGCGGTCGCCTTGTATGTGTGTATGTCATTTGTCATCGCATAAACAAGAATAGAGGCTTATGTGTAGGTCCTATAGACTTCATCGCATATATCACATGCGTTCTAAAACTAGAAGCCGTAGCATTTACGTTGAGAGATGATTTGCTATTGTATGTGTGTTGCATGATCGCATAACATGAACGCAATCCTAGGAAGTGTTAGTTGAACCCCTTCTCAACCTGTTCCCCGCATATTCATCGCATCTTCCGTAATATTAACTCTTTTCTTAACTCCGCCGCATACATTTTATACCGCAAACAACAAACCAACCAATCATTAATTTATTTGTTACCGCGAAGTTATCTTAAGAATTACCACCGTATATCGTTTTCCTTAGTCCCTGAGTTTGAACCTGGACTTACTAGGAAACTCAGTAGGATTTATACTTGGATTCTGCTGAGAAAACGTGTTGCACAACGCATTTCCATCATTGTAATTCCTTTCATTGTTTCACCGCATAAAATAACGCATCAAGTTTTTGGTGTCGTTCCTAGGACTTCGGCAATTCAGTGTGCTAACGGTAATTTTTCTGATTTCTTTGCAGCTTTCAATCTCTGGTGAATTACGACCCAGAGATTGAAAGAACGTTCTGACAAAGATTGAGAGATAGCCACCAAAAATGACAACTACAGGAAGACAATATGGCGGAGCAACCTAGAAACGGAGCACCAAATGAAAACAATGTCATGGCGAATCCAATCCTACTAGCTAACGATCGCAATAGGCCCATTCGGGACTATGCATCGCCCAACCTCTACGATTTCTCCCCAGGAATTATGAGGGCTGCTCTTGATGGATCTCGACTCGAAATGAAATCGGTGATGCTGCAGATGATCCAGACTACTGAATAGTTTGGAGGAAGGCGTGGCGATGACCCGCACGCCCACCTCCGGAGCTTCATAGAAATCTGCAACACTTTTGTGTTCCCGAATATCTCTACCGAAGAAGTTCGACTAACTTTGTTTCCATTTTCTTTCTGTGATTAGGCACGAAAATGGGCGTAATCTCTCGAACCGGGGGAGATTACTTCTTGGGAACAAGTAGTAGAGAAGTTTATGAAGAAATATTTCCCACCAATTGAGAATGACAGAAGAAAGAAATTAATAACGAATTTTGAACAAGAAAATGACGAATCGCTCAACGATGCTTGGGCGAGGTTTAAGAGGCTGGTAAGAGACTGCCACATAACGGCTTACCAGACTACTTGCAAATGGAGATTTTTTACTAAGGACTGAACCCTGCTTCGCAGATTGCTGCCAATGCGGCAACAGTTAGAGGTCTGCTGGATAAAACTTATAAGGAGGCCAAGAATATCCTTGATTGCATTTCAAAAAATCACGAGAATTGGAGAGAAAGCGATCAAAGATTAAGAATTAGAGAAAATGACGTGAACAATGGGATCATTGCATCCCTTCAGAACCAAATGACCGCGATGATGAGTTTGATACAAGGCATCGCAATTAACAGCACGAGAGCGAAAAAAAGGCAGGTCAACGCAATTGCTCAAACGACCGCAAGTTGTGTCATCTACGGAGACGCACATCCGATGGAAGAATGCCTAGGAAATCCGCAGTCAGTATGCTTCATAAAGAATAATCCTTATTTGGATACGTATAACCCTGGGTGGAGAAACCACCCCAATTTCGCGTGAAAAAATCAACAACAAAGCTTTCAACCAGTGGAGCAAAAAGAAGGGCCACCTGGATTTTTCCCACGAACCAACGGTCTAATGCATAACCAAGCCAGCAGTTCACAGGCACTACAATCTTTGTCCTTAGAGAGCTTGCTGAAGCAGTACATTGAGAAGAACGAATCAGTGCTTCAGAATCAAGCAACATCCATCCGAAATCTCAAAATTCAGCTAGGACAGATTGCGGGCGAGCTAAAAAATAGACCGCAAGGAGATTTACCGAGCTCAACTGAGCTCCTTCGCAACGCTGGGGGTACGGGGAAGGAACAATGCTTAGCAGTCTCCTTGCTAAGTGAAACAATGACCGCGGAAGGAAGGGAGGAACCTATCGCGACCAACTTGAATATGGTTACAACCGAGGACCCGTTGACTCATAATTCAGAAGAGCCCGAGAAGATAAAACAAGAAGTTGTGTCCACTTTTAAGCCTCTAGAACACAAGATAGAAGAAGTCTAGCTACCACCATTTCTACAAAGATTGAAAAAGAAGCAGAATGATGAAGATAAGATCGCCACAGAGGCAGTAATGCAAAATACAATGATCTCACTAAAAATGTGTGACCCAGGAATTTTCACGATACCATGCTCCATTGAAGGGGTTTATAGTGGCCAAACACTATGCGATTTTGGGGCGAGCATAAACGTAATGCCGCTATCAATCTTCAAACGATTGAATATGGGCAAACTCACGCCCACGAGGAGACTCTCTTACTTGCGGACAGATCCCAAATACATCCTGAGGGAGAGTTGAAAGATGTCACAATCTCAATTGATAAATTAATCTTGCCGGCAGACTTCATCATTTTGGATTATAAAGCGGACGAAAATGCGCTAATCATATTGGGACGACCATTCCTCTCATCCGGTCGCGCTCAAATTGATGTGCATAAAGGGAAAATCGAAATGAACATCAATAGGGAAAAACTCCAGATTAAGACAGTCAAGATTCCAGAAGACCGTAAAAAGAAGAAAAAGCCACCATGGACGTGAAAAGTTCAACTTGAAATAAGCAATCCTGAGTTACTATGTGACTCAACCTCAACAGGGACACAATCCTTTTGAATATCCTTTTTGTTTCATATCAATGCTTCATGAACTCTCATTACCTTGCTGTTATCTATTATTGCATATTTATTTATTACCTAAATAAAAATAATAATGCTATCGTGTTGAACGATTGTGGTAAACAATTTTGCTAACTCGTTTTCTTAGTCATTTGACCCTCAATGTTTTTCTTGCAATGATCGAGGTGAACGATTGCGGAGGTGCTACACGAAGACATAACTACTTTATGTCGTCACCGTAATCCAAAGGAAGTAGATTGACGCAAAGCAGGATGCGTCAACAAATAATGCGGGTGACAATGCAAATTTGGGGGTTGTATCTTTCCTTGACTTTATTCCAAAATTTTCACTACAGCATCGCATTTTAATTTTGAAAATTTTATCACCGCAACCTCTTTGATTACTGCAATCATTTAACATTGATCAATTTAGTAAGTCATCGCATGATTTCCCTTTGCCAATTATGATTTCAATGATGAAAAATATGCTTCTATTTATTCGTATACACTAGCATCAACTTAATTTTTGGACAGTCACCTCATGAAATATTTCTAGAAGTTAGTGGTCTACTAGCTTTCTTTCAAACTGACTCTTTACGAAACTTTCTAAGAATATCACATGACTTCTTTCAATCTTTTGGCAATGAGAACATTGCCGCAATTTAAATTTGGGGGGTGCGGTATTCATTTTCGACCTTGCTATTTTTAGTCTTACAAGATATATATATATATAAATTAATAACGTGCGATCGGATCCTACTTGTAGTTGGATGTTCGCATGAGACACGTGGGGGCAAGCCAAAACGAAGGTAGGAATCGTGATCAATGCATAAATAAAATGACCACAACTCCACTGCAAAATGGGTATGAGTTTAGTCTGAGAAAGAGCGCCTTGCTCGTAGTTGGATGTCTGTATGACACACGTGGGGGCAAGCCAAAACGAAGGCGGGACACTTGGATCAGCGCAAGGTCAGAGAGAAAAAAATATGATGTCTAAAGGAAATCTTTAGCTTATGCTTGAGGACAAACATTGTTCAAATTTGGGGGTGTGATAACGGGCAGAAATGCACGTTATTACAGTACTAAGTTATTAAACAATGCAGGTTTGCATTGATAAAAATATACAAGATTGCGTCCAAAAGCATTAAGTTCATAATATTGCAGTCGCATGCGTCCATCGCATTAAAACAGTTAAATTATGTATTTTTGTGCAGAATATGCATTAATGCAAGGTGGAAAATGCGATCCAAAGGAATCAACGGCCGAGCGCATCAAAAGATTGCGTTACCGCAAGACTATGCGGTCATTTGCGTTCGCAAATATCTGCTCAAGAAGATTGCCGCATAGAGCCGGCGTAACTTCATGGGCGCATCCGGGTGAAAAGCGTAATAAATCACGATGAGACAGAAAGCTGATGACGGTCGATTCCGAATTATGTTGACAATCCGTTAACGAACTACTGTAGCAAGTACACTCAACTTTTTGGTGACAAATATTCGGCACTTTAGACAGAGAATTAATGTCATCCCATCAGTGCAATCATAAGAGAGAAGAAGCCCTTCACCCCGAAGCTCTATAAATACTGAAGGCAACCTTCAGTGAAGGAGTTCGACAGTTAGATAATTTTCTCTTAGATAGAAGTAGCCTTATTCATAGTTTTTTTTTCTTTTACTTAGAAGGCAAAACGAGAGAAGGGAAGAGATGCCAGAAGATCGCTCTGGTTAGCTCGAGAGAGAACCCAGAAGGCGTGGAAAAGCAGAGAAAGGGCCGACTTTTGCGAGAGCGAGATTATCTTTTGAGTAGAGTAGAGAAGAACAGTGTAAAAGCCTTAGGAAGCAAGAGATTACTACCAGGCTCTTTATTTTATTTCACATTGTTATTCTGTATTTCAATTTTATATCTATAAAATGGAACTTGCTTATCTACATCTGTTCACTCTCTTAAAACCATGCATGAGTAGCTAAATTTATCGAATGGGTTGAGAAGAACTTAGCTAATATGACCTAGGATTTTTATTGCATGCGATATTCTTGTCTTATGTTGCTCCCAACACCCCTTTAGAGCTACTCGAGAGAGAGTATAAAGAAAGAACCTAAGACTTAAGAGAGCTAGGTTAGAATCTAGACTCGAGAGAGCAAGATTAGATCTACATAAGTATTAGATAGAGACTTAGAGATAAGCTCTGTTTGCCAACATGCATCGCATGCACCCTAGAGATAGGTTATGGTATTATGCGGTCGCCTTGTATGTGTGTATGTCATTTTTCATCGCATAAACAAGAATAGAGGCTTATATGTAGGTCCTATAGACTTCATCGTATATATCGCATGCATTTTAAAACTAGAAGCCGTAGCATTTACGTTGAGAGATGATTTGCTATTGTATGTGTGTTGCATGATCGCATAATATGAATGTAATCCTAGGAAGTGTTAGTTGAACACCTTCTCAACTCGTTCCCCGCATATTCATCGCATCTTCCATAATATTAACTCTTTTCTTAACTCCGCCACATACATTTTATACCGCAAACAACAAACCAACCAATCATTAATTTATTTGTTACCGCAAAGTTATCTTAAGAACTACCACTGCATATCGTTTTCCTTAGTCCCTAAGTTCGACCCTGGACTTATCAGGAAACTCAGTAGGATTTATACTTGGATTCTGCTGAGAAAACTTGTTGCACAACGCATTTCCATCACCACAATTCCTTTCATTATTTCACCGCATAAAATAACGCATCAGTGCATCAAGGGTCGAGACTTGAGAATACTCCTCAACCATGACAAACCCGAGGCCGTTTACCATAAAATATGTTTTAAGAGACTCTTTCCAATGTATGTAATCAGTCAAATTAAAAGAGGCAACTAACAGAAAATCATACATGTTGTTGAAAAACAAACACATTGATCTACATTAGATTTTGGCAAATACTCTTTAAAACAAAATCCAAACTGGTTTAGCAAAATCTAAATGAACCCTGTGTGACATCTAGTTTTGCAATAACGCTTCAGTGGTTTAGGACAAAAGCCACCGAAAAGTAGTCAATTTATCCCTCCTTTGAATTAAGACAATCTCAACCAGTCATTAATACCAGAATAATTCTTGTTCCTATAACGACTAGTCATCATTGATTTGATCAAGAAATCATTAACTTACTTAACAATTTCCTATAAGTGTGACCTTTACTTTAGATCCTAAAGTTCTGCCCCAAGCAGCCAATCTAAAAGGAAAAAATTCGATTGGGGCAAAAACTAAAGTGACCCTATCCATTTCTGGAACTCACCTTGATATTGACCAACCGCACAAACTATCTAAAGGGGAACACTCCCAGGGTTCCACGAGGCCGTGCAAGAAGATCTCACGGTGCAAACTAATGAAGGAGACCGTAGGATATGTTGACACATATCTTTCACCCACTTACTATAAATACTCTCTTAGTCCACCTTGATATTGACTCATGCAAACACCATCCAAAAGTGAATGCTCATAGGGCACCACGAGGCCAAGCATGAATCTCACGGTGTGAACATTAAGGGAGAAACGTAAGTGGAATTGACATATCATATATATCTTTTTCTCCCACTGAGTCTTTTATAACCTAGGGTTTAGTTTACTTAGAAAAAACATGACTAATGATTTTAGCTAAGTGACTTTTTAGGTTTGCCCAAAAGTAACTCTTACTTTGGAAAGTTGAACAACTTTTGATCATCATTCATTAAACTCTTTAACGAAGTCTTTGATCAACTGTCGTATTCTTATAGTAAATCTATCTAATTCACCTTTCTAAGTAGGTTTCCAGGTAGGGGTGTTCTGTCTTTATCAGCTTAAATACTCCAGCCTAGCCAAAACCAGCTTTAAACAAAAGGTTCCTTATAGATAGATTTAATATAAATTTAATCTTTTATGGAAATCAATTTAATTCTATTAAACCGATTTAAAGATTAAACTTAGGTATGAAATCTCATTAGAACCATGAACTTAGGTCTATCTCAATCAAATTTTAAAATCATTTTAAAACATGAGTTCGCCTAAGTTCGCATACAACTCTTTCTTATTGATTTTAGTTCTAATTTCCATTATAAAATTTATAACAGGAAACCACTAAAACCATCCACAATGGAAAGCAACACATACAAGGTATTCATAACTCTTATAAATAAGCCTAAGTGTCATGCTCCATGCATTGTTCATTCATTACTATTGGTATATAACACTATATAACAAAGCAATGAACCAAGCATACATACTCTCATACACCCTTATACTATAACACTCATAATATAAAGATGGTGCATGAATATGTTTAATGCATGCATAAATATAACTCTTATATTTCATGATGCATGAGCATGCTTTCTTGTAATTTCATCATGCCATTAACTATATTATAACTCTTATAATATATGACGCATGAATAACTGCATAACCTAAGGTGGGTTTTAAATCTATATGTCATACACTATGGCATATAAACAAACATACATCTCATGTACATTAAATAAAAGTTGATGAACTGGGATAATTAGCCTCAAATCCTTAAGAAAAATAAAAGCTAACTATTACAAAGAACAATGAGACCACCGGTTCAAACAGGGAAATCGGGTCTTGAACCGTCTGGACAAAGATCGCGTCTCCTTGACCGTGTAACAACTCCTTATGATCGTCTAGCAACGCTGTATAAGCATAAACGATCATTTAGAAACGATCATGTAGCTTTGACTATGCGATGGAGCATGAAGGTCACGCGATTGTGCAACACACATCGTGTAACGCATGCCTTAAACGATCGAGTAGACGACAATGAGACGGTGAAGCATAATCGTCTAAATGATTGCTGAGCAAATGTAAGGTATCATATAACGAGTGATCGTGTAGTCAGTGACTATGCGATGAAGCATGCTGAACTACATGATCGTTTAGTGCTTGAGCCTATTAAACGACGAGCATCAAATACTCTATGTGATCATTTACCTCAAACATCCACACGATCGAGCAACCAACACTACACGATAGAGTAAACTCTTTACCAATTTGTTTAGCATTATCTATATGATCGTTTAGTAAATACTACATGATCAGGTAGAACTTTTCTACACGATCGTTTAGCCTGGGCTACACGATGCGACCAACCTTTGGTCTTCTTCCTCGATGAGAACTGCATCTCCATGCTTGAAACTTCATCACGAACTACTCAAAAACTTCAAATACTTTGAATACAGACTCGATTGTTTATTAATTATGTCCAAAAACGCAGGGGCCCTTACAAATTAACACCTTGTAAACTTAAAGAAAGCTTTAAACAGAGGCAACCACCCCATCCATCAACACATCCACAAACACATTTAACTCATAAACGCATTGCAGAACAAGCTTAAAACCTACCACGGCTGTAAAAAAATGTTCAATACACCAATGGAATTTGGAATATTAGAACAACCTGGCTCTGATACCAATTGAAGGAAATCTAAATAGAGATCTCTATAAGTAGCGAAAGTGGATCGTTCCAAATTCCAATCAGAATGAACACAAAAATTACAGTCTAACCGGAAACGAACAGATTATGCATCAATAGAAATGATAACATGCTACAAGAAGATACAAGGGATAGAGTATGCGTACCTTTGAAGAACAATTCTTCAAGTATCCATCGATTAATCTCCAATGCGTCCAAATCAACACTCGAACGCAACAAACAGAACACGACCTCCTCGAACATCTGAATGAATCTTGAACCCAATCGAGTCCAACTCGATCCACGAACGAATAGAAGCACTACTATAAGTGTTACCTTGATATTCTCGGTGTGAGAATCCAGGAGTTGTGGGCTTTGTATGATCTTGAATTGAGGAAGACATGAGGTATACGATCGAGTAAGTGGGAGATAAGAACACTGTCTATCGTATAGACGATGTACTCGATTTTTTAGAAGATGAAGCCTATCGTATAGACTTTGCTACTCGATCGTGTAGCAATGATCAAAAGAGTAACTATCGTATAGTCAACTCTTAGCTCGATCTTTAGACTCTCAACAACTATCACTTAGTAAAAACTCTTTTTACTTGATAGCCTATTCCGTGAGATTCTTCCGAGTGAATCAACTTCTAATTTTGGAAAACAATTTTCCTTTTATCTCACGGTTACTATAAAACTTCCAATAACCTCCCACTCAAATCGGTTAGTACAGAAAAAGAATTAATTATCATATAATTAATATATTATAAATAAATATGATAACCAACTTATCATATTATATTTATAACTTATAGTTTTAATATTTCATCTTATGAAACATATAAACCATAGTTATTTTTCTATTTTATAGTACTTAATATAAATTATATTTATATTAATTCCTCCAATTAATGTATCTAATCACATATAATTGAATTTCCTCTTGTTAATTTGAACACTTCAAACTAACCCAAAATCTGATTCTCAACTTGAACCCATTGAACTACCAAAAGGACCTCATGGACTTGTAGCTTGAAGCTCCAACGATACGTGAGTAACTGACCAAACTCTTTAGTCACGAGATCCACCATCCATTAACTGTCGGACACTTCACTAAAGATCGACAATTGTACTCTTCTCACTACAAATATATTTCTGTGTTTATATGACCAATCAATAGTGCGTTAACCCTTCACAAATCGCTTGTTGCGAAATCGACAAGTAAAGAACACAAAAAGGAACGTAGAGTAAGGAAGATCGACACATAGATATACGTGGTTCACTAACAGTGTGTTAGCTATGTCCACGGGCAGAGGGAGAACAATATTATTTGAGAGAATTTTTTCAAAATTACATCAAAACGGTGCCTCTAGGGTTAGAGAGTTTATATAGTGCACTGTTTTTATTGTATTCAGAAAACATTTTCTCTAATAATATTGTTCTCCCTCTACTTCGTGCATATAGCTAACACCGTTAGTGAACTACGCATATCTGTGTGTTAATACTTTTTATGTTTTTTGTATTATTTAATTGTTGATTACGTAACATCAACATTCCAATAAACAAGATGGTTAATTCATCAAAAATAATCTCGTTAATTCTCATCCCATATTTCTATTGGTCAAATGAAGTAAGATACTACTTAGATCTTTTTTTTTTCTCAAACTTAAGATTATGTATCTTTTGAAATATGGTTCAAATAGATATAATCTAATCTTTGGGGAGGAAAAATACATTTTGCCAAGTTAAAATACCATTTGGTATTTCTTCAAAAAAAAAAAAAAAATCATTTGGTTTTATAATTAATTTTTTCTAAAATAAGCATAGCTCAACTGACATCCACTACCCCTATGTACTAAAAAAAGTTCCAATTTAATCTTCATATATTAAAAAATATTTAACCTCTAAAAACCTTTCTTCTATAATTTTTTTTCAAGCAATAATATTCCAGACTTGATCAAATTAACTTGAACTAACATTAAGACTCAATACTAAGAATTAACTTGAAACTAACATTAAAACTTAATATTAAGAATTAACTTGAAACTAACAAGAATGGGTCTAATGATAGTTGGGACTTCTTGTGGGGCGGGGATACTATGCCTGAGACTAAAATTGTTGGCCGGAGTTTCATTCATGATATTTTCCCACAGCTTTGTAACTTGCTTAATAAAGGGATTTCTACTCATTTGAGCAGTTCTTCGTAAAGGGTGTACTAAGAAATGACCAGTCGTTTGATGTGGGAGTGTAAGATCTTTAAAAGGTTGTGAAATATGTTCTTTTCCTCTAATATTACTTGTTAGTGTGTTTTACGTGGGCAAGGTTTGTTCGTCGAGGCTTGTGTACTTGGATTGTTTGAGTAAATCAACCCTAAGGGAAATCCGGGTAGACTCTTAACGTTGATGTGGAGTATTTAGAACCAAAGAAATGCATTCAGATTCAGTAGAATAGAACTCCAGCATACTCAAACTCCATCATTTTCACTATTGAAACATCTATGGAAATACAATGTTCAAAAGGGGATTTGTACCAATCGAATAGGCCAAGATCTACTATTTAATTGGAAACTTAATGTTGATGCACCTTGGTTAGAAATCTCTCAGCGAAGGGAGTTGGTTGGATCATTAGTATTATTAGTTATAACAATCTTTAATTATTAAGTTTATTATTTCATAATAACTCTGTTGTATATATTTTCTTTGAGGAAGCATTAATGAGAAGTCATTCTCTTCTCTGTTTACACTAGCTTAATATGATATCAAAAGTTTAATTCGCTTCCGCTCAAGATCTATGGATTCCTAACTCCACCTGTTCTCGCAACCACATCGATTGAATCTCTGTCGATTCCGCCTATTCTTCCGACGAATATTCCAGCCTCTTCTACTACGATTCAATCGACTGATTCTTCCATTCTTCATCATGAGTAATACAGTTATGGATCCTCTTTGAATAATCTCTATCTTCTTCACCATAACGATACGTTGAATCTTGTTCTTGTTACTGAACCGCTCACCGGTGACAATTACGTCACTTGGAGACGATCTATGATTCTAGCCCTATCGATTCGCAAAAAATTTAAATTTCTTGATGGATCAATTCCTCGGCCTACAGGTGAATTTCTCCCTTTCTGAAGTTGCAATATAGTGTCATGATTGCATGGATTCTAAATTTTGTCTCTAAAGGCATTTCTTCAAGCATATTATTAACTAATTTGGCACGTGCGATTTGGATTGATCTGCAAGATCGATTCCAAAAACGTAATGGACCTCATATTTTTCATTTGAAGAATGGTTTATTGAATCTTAAACAAGAACAAGAGTCTGTTGTAATGTATTACCCAAATGTGAAGAGTCTTTGGGGCGAGTACATTTCTTATCGACCAGGCTGCACCTGTGGTAAATGTATCTGTGGAGGTGTTAAATCAACTGATGATTTTGTTCAATTTGAATACATACTTTATTTTTTTTATAGGATTGAACGATGAATTTAGTCATGCTCAGTCCCAAATCTTACTTATGGATCCACCTCCGGCTATTAACAAAGTTTTTTCACTGACTGAGCAACAAGAACAATATCAATTTGTTTCTCAACAACCTTCTACTTTAGCAATTTACGAGAAATGTTGTTTGTTGCTTTTTTTCACTTGTTTCTGGTTCTTCGGCTGAAGCTGAATATAGGACACTTGCTCTTACTACTTTTGAGATTGTTTTGCTTATTCCATTGCTTCATGATTTGCGTGTCCTTATTATTCAACCATTTCTTCTGTTTTGTGACAATCGAGCTGCTATTCACCTTGCCACCAATCCTATTTTCCATGAGATGACCAAACACATTGAACTTGATTGTCATTTCATCCGAGATAAGGTTGCTGATAATTCTTTCAAATTGCTTTCTGTGAGATCTCATCATCAACTTGCTGATGTATTCACTAAGACTTCAAGCTGGGAGTTTTGATTTGTATAGTCCAGCTTGAAAGAGGTGTATTAGTTATAACATTCTTTAGTTATCCAGTTTATTATTTCATAACAACTCTATTCCATATATATTCTTTGGGGAAGCATTAATGAGAAGTAAGTCATTCTCTTCTCTGTTTACACTAGCTTAATAATAAGATATTAGAATGACCGTTCGATTGTCAGTGATTGTAATCTTATCTTGTTTAGATAGCAGGTGAAACTCTGAAAGCTAGACAGTCGAGATAGTTTGAAAAGTGTTCATGATGCATGAAAACGTCATAATCCTCCTAGTGGAGTCCAATTCAATTGAAGCCATCGGCTTTTTGAACCATTTGGATTCTAATTAGACTGAAGTTGTAGGAGACTCTTTTCCTAGCTAGTTCTATAAATGTTCCTCTAGATTTTTTAAAGACATCTTTCTTTCTTCTATTTTATCTTCCTTCCTCAAAAAAGAGTAGCTTTTGGTCATTGGTTTGATAAGATGTAGTAAAAGTAGGACTAGTAAAAAAAATAATAATAATTGGATGCAGTCCAATGAAAAATTATCACCTGGTAATTAAATATTTTTTAAAAAAAATTATTTGTTGTTGTTTAAAAAAAAAAAAAAAAAGAAAAGAAAAAAAAAAGAGTGATTTCTTTTTTTTTTTTGTTAGGGAAAAAAAAGTGAAGACCAAAAAGAGAAAGTAGGCAAAAGAAAGGACCAAAACTAAAGGAGAGAAAACAAAGGGGGGCAAGGACGAGGAGATGTGTAGATGGTTTGACAGCCTGAAGCCAGCCACCCCAACGCCAACGCGTAGTTTCAATTATGACTTCCTAAAAAACTTTAAAGCCCTTTTTAAGTACTTAAAAACTAATTGTAAACCTGCCTGAAATGAGTCATCTCATAAACCTATCAAACTAACAAGAAAAATAGATCTTTTTTCTGAAGGGAAAAACTTTATATTTATAAATGTTATTGTGATAGGGAAAAACTAAAAGAAAGTGAACGATTTATGAACTAAAAGATAATAACACATCGAAACATTTAAAATCTTATAAAATATATATATAGCAAATCCCCAAAATAGCTCACGAGAATCGTTGTGATATAATTAGAAACAAAAATAAAGAAAGTGAACGTAGCAAGCATTGATTATATATCCACTATCCACAGTGGCTGGCGTTGCGGCAACTTGGGGGAACGTATAATAATTGAAATTTGGCCATCCTAAAATCCAATTCTGTCCTTAAATGCCCTTCAATTTTGCCTGCCACTGCCAGCTTCACTGGATCTTGTCCGTTCCTCCTTTCTCTCTCAAATTATGCTTTTTTTCTTTTTTGAAAATTTTGCGACAACAACTCTAAAATATATAATTAAACCTTTCAATTTTTAATGGCAAAAATTCAACTCTCAAACTTTTTTTTTTCTCTTAAACTTATTTAAATATTAAAATTTGACCCTCAAATTTTTTTATCATAATTATAGAAATTAGACCTTCAAATGATAAAAATTAAAACCCTCAAACTTATACAATTGTTACAATTTCTACAATAATATAAGTACGAAAGTTTAATTTTATTATCTAAATAAGCTTAAAGGCTCAATTTTTAATATTAAAAGTTTGAGGTTATAATTGTAACTATCACCATAATTTAAAGGTGATTTTTGCAATTTACTTTTTTTTTTTAAATTAAAAATTTGGTCTCTATGATTTTGAAAAAAGTTAAAATTTAATTTTGATGGTTTATAATTATAATTTAGACTCTATGATTTGATAAAAGCTACCTAAGTAATTTTTAAGATAAGAAATTTTATGAAATTATAAAGACTAAATTATAACTTTTAAAATTATAGGAACTAAATTCTAATTAAATTTGTAATCCAATTTTTTTTTTTTTTTTTTTTTTTTTTTTTTTTTTTTTTTAAAAAAAAAATGGCTTCCTCTGTTCCTTCCTCCAAAGTTTTGGACCCCTTTCCAGCTCCACCATAGTTGACAAGATTTGCCAGCTTTCAAATCTCTGGCATTTCTCAACAAAGTCAATCTTACCTTATTACCCTTACGTTACCACTTTCCACTCACCACCTATATAAAGCCTTGTCATCTCCCAACTTCATCACCATTCTCCCTCATCTGTTCTCATTCTTCTTTGTAGTACTTGTAATAATTAACTTCTCTTGCTAAAGCAAAACAGGTTCATTCAACAACAATGCGTCTACTTCAACTTTGTGTGTTTATGGCTTCCATAATGGCTGCCACCGCCGGCAACTTTCTTCAAGATGTCGACATTACATGGGGTGGCTCGCGTGCCAAAATGCTAGATGGAGGCCGACATCTCAGCCTCTCTCTTGACAAAGATTCAGGGTCTGGTTTTCAATCTAAGAAAGAGTTTCTATTTGGAAGGTTTGATGTTCAAATGAAGCTAGTTCCTGGAAACTCTGCTGGCACTGTTACCACATTTTATGTAAGCTCTAATTTTATTTTATTTTTTTATTTTTATCCACATACTGTTTGATTTTCCCATTAAAAAGTTGTTCTAACATGGAATTTGTTGATCTCATATATAGTTGTCATCTCAAGGAACAAGTCACGATGAGATTGACTTTGAATTCTTAGGCAATTCATCTGGAGATCCTTACACACTTCACACCAATGTGTACTCCCAAGGAAAAGGAGACAGAGAACAACAGTTTCACCTCTGGTTTGATCCCACAAAGGCCTTCCACACTTACTCCATTGACTGGTCTCCACAAAGTATCAAGTAAGAATTTCTTCTCGTCAAACTTTTGAGTTGATTGGTGATTTAACCCGAGTAGAAGATTCTCTTGTAATATCGTTTTTCTTCAAGTTAAAATTAAACTTTTCTTATCTCCCTTTCCTCCAGGTTTCTAGTGGATAACATTCCCATAAGGGTGTTCCATAACTGGGAAGAGATTGGTGTTTCATTCCCTAAGAGCCAACCAATGAGAGTATATTCAAGTCTATGGAATGCAGATGATTGGGCAACCAGAGGAGGGCTAGTGAAGACAGATTGGACAAAGGCTCCTTTCACAGCATCTTATAGAAACTTCAATGCCAATGGATGTGTTGCATCAACAGGGTCTTCATCTTGTAGCTCCAAATTTGCCAATACTCTACAAGGTGGTGGAGCAAAAAACAATCAAGGATTGGATGCCAAGAGTAGAAATAGATTGAGATGGGTGCAATCCAAGTTCATGATTTATAATTACTGCACTGACCGTAAAAGATTCCCTCAAGGCATCCCAGCTGAATGTAGGCGCTCAAGGTTTCTATGAGACAAGACTTGAAAACTCCATCTATTGTTGTTTCTGTCTCACCAATGTATTGATTTGTTACTTTCTGCATTCCAATATGGTTTCATGTAATTTTTTAATTCTTTTTGCATATAAATATGTGTCCATCAATTGTCTTATCTTACCTCCCTACCATTAGTTTCATTTTAAATAATTACTTTTCTTCCAAGTTTCTAAAGTTGTATAATTTTTTTTAAACAAGATTATAAATATAGAATAAAAGGTTTTCTTAGTAACCTAACTTGTTTTTAATAAATGGAAAGATATGAATGAAATAGATATAAAGCAAACCTTAAAAGCACATGGCATATAGTCACTAACATATATCAATGTTGTTAATTAAATTGTAACATGGTAAAGTATTGGACATACATTATTGACTTATTTAGCATTATGTTGCACATAGATGGTTGAAATTAGGATTAGACAACTGGACAAAATAAAATGTCTATGAACTAAGCTACCATGTCATTCTTCTTATATAGATATGGATAAAATAGATAGTTCTCTATGGTTTGATAATGTTTATACTATCACATCATATCAACTCAACCTATATATCTTTGATCACATGTATGATATACGGCATAGCTTACTTATTAGTGTCATCATCAATAATCGTGATTAGCCCAATCAACTACTTACAATCTCATATTCGAAAAATTAAAAGACCTCACAATCTTAATAAGATAGAATGAGTTACTCATCTCATTGTCATTATATATGTATATATTATAATATTGGTGTTTATTTAATTTTTTTTAACAAAATTAAATTTAAAAATATAAAATAATATACTTATTATTTTTCATAATTTTTTTAATACTTAAAATACAAACTACTCAAAAAATCCATAATGAATGGGCTTATAAGCTCTCCAATGTTGATTGGTTGACATTTCATATTTATTAACCATTTATCTTTTTATTCATGATAATTCCTTTCAAATTTCCTTAAAAATATTCACCAATAATATAACTCCTTAAAACTCTTGTAAATTTACGTGGGAAGAGTTGAAGACCTTTTACGTATGGTATTAGATTCATTTTAAATTGAATTCTCCCTCTAAATCTCTTTCAACTTTTAGATTTTCATCGATATTTTGTGTGGTCTCACGAGTCCAAGTTTGATTATCAATCGCTAGAGTAGAAATCATTTCCTCAACTCAATCTAGCTACTTCAAAGTTCTATGTTTTTTTGTTTAAATTCTTTTACCTTTTTTGGAAAAAATTATTTCATTATTGATAGTTCGATATCTTAACATCTAAGATTTATTTATATCTGCATACTTAGAATATCAATATGTGTACTAAAAAATGACTTTGGATATGAAAAGTTCAAGAAAAAAAAGAAGAGTAGAAAATTTGACTGAATCTCAAAAAGGTGCTCTCGGTAATTATGTTATTGGAAGTAAAAACTGATGAAATAATAGAAGAAATGATAAGTATAGACAAATCGAAAGATGAAACAAAAATAGTGGATAGTTATATGGTTGAAAATGAAGCATGTAAATCAAATAAACTTGAATTTAAAAAAAAAAAAAAAAAAACTAGAGAGAGAGGAGGAAAGTGAAAAAAGAGAAAACAATGATGATATTAGTAATGATAATGAGACATTTATGGTGCATTCTGAATATAATATATATGATCCAAGAAGATGGAAAAATATTGATTCTAAATCAATTGACTTATTGATTGAAAAGATCCCATCGAAGAAACTTATTTAATTTTTCCAAGAGATGAAAATTCTAGACAATTTTTTAATATTCAATATAGTGAAAATTTGTCTAGTGGTAAAAAAACATGATAGAAATTGGCTAGTTTACTCAAAGGATTTCAAAAAAGTTTATTGTTTTTGTTGTAAGTTATTTAGTACTAAATCTAATACAGGCTAATGAAGGAGTTAATAATAGGAAAAAAAATCTTAGTTCTTGGCTTAAAAATAATGAAACTAGTAATGAACACATATCTAATGTGAATGCTTGGGTTGATTTACAAATTAGATTGTTAAAAATGAAACAATTGATAAAGATGTTCAAGAATTAACTAATAAAGAAAAAGAACATTAGAATAAATTATTAACACGAATTATTGTTGTTAAAAATCTTGCTATTTTAGCATTTCAAGGAAGTAATGAAAAAAATTATCAAGAAAATAATGGAAAGTTTTTAAGCTTAATTGAAATGATTGTCAAATTGATCTAATAATACAAGAACATTTTCATCGTATTTAAAATAAAGAAATTCATTATCATTATCTTGGACATAATATACAAAATGAACTCATATAGCTACTATGACTTAAAATAAAAATATAATTATTGAAAAAATTAAAGAAGCAAAATATTTTTCAGTCATATTAGATTGTACACCTAATGTAAGTCATCAAGAACAAATGTCTCTAATATTGAGGTGTGTTGATATTTTAACAAGTTCAAAGAAAATAAAAAAGACTATTTTTTTAGAATTTTTAAGAGTTAAAGATACTACTAGAAAATTTTTATTTGATGTGCTTATAAATAGAGCTATGACTTTTTTTGGAGTTGTGCAATGTATTTATTCTTTATTTTCTTCGTCTCATAATCAACTTGACTATCAAACCATTGTCACAAATATGATGGGAAAGTCGAATTCAAAGTGTTTAACTACTTATGAATTTGAAAATTTTGAATTATTGTTAGGCATGACTGATAAGGACAACAAGATATTGTCCACTTTGGGTATAAACCCTCGTGGCTTTGCTTTTGGTTTAAAGCCAAAATGCTTCATACCAATGGAGATGGTCATCCTCACTTATATACCCACGATCCTCCTATTATCTAACTAATGTGGGACTTTGGTCGCATTCCCAACAATGACTATATGGTATGATACCTTATTTACCATAAATTATGTGAGTAAATTTTTACAATATAAAGATATGCATATTGATGTTGCTTTAAATCACTTGAAATGTTTAGTTTCATTTTTAGAAAAATATAGAGAAAGTGGATTCATAGATTCTATGATTTCAGCTAAAGAAATTGTAAATGATATGGAAATACAACTAATATTTCGTGAAAAAAAAAAGAATGATTCAAAGAAAAAACAATTTGACGAGAATATTGACACTGAAGAAACACGATCACCTGAAGATTCTTTTAGAATTGATTACTTTTACTATATTATAGATCAAGCAATTTCTTCCCTTAAAAATGGATTTGAACAATTTCAAGTATACAAAACTATCTTCAACTTCTTATTTGATATGGAAATTTTAAAGTCATTAGAAATGATAATTTGAAAAGATATTGTATTAATCTTGAAAATACATTAAAACATGATACATTTTCTAACATTAACGGTTTAGATTTATTTTTTGAATTAAAAATATTAAGAGAAGTCTTGCAAAATGAAATTGATTTTTCTATTAAAATATTAAATTATATAGAAAAAGAGGTAAATACGTATCCAAATGCATATATTGCTTATAGAATATTATTAACAGTAACGATTGCTTCTGCTAAAAAAAGTTTTTCAAAATTAAAATTAAATAAATCTTATATAAGGCCAACTATGTCACAAGAAAGATTAAATGGATTGACCATATTATTCATTGAAAATGATATATTAATGAACTTAGATTATCAAAATTTAATACATAATTTTGTATCTCAAAAAAAGAAAAACAATATTTTCTATATGAAGACCTTTTTATCAAAGTTTTGCCTAAGACCTTATGTGATCTCAAGTCGCCCATGGTATAGAGTCTATTAAACTCAAACGGACATTCAGTTATATATATAGATTAAATGGATTGACCATATTATCCATTGAAACGGATATAATAATGAACTTAGATTATCAAAATTTAATACATAATTTTGCATCTCAAAAAGCAAGAAAAATAATATTTTCTATATGAAGGCCTCCTTATCAAAGTTTTGCCTAACACTTCATATGATCTACATACATACATACATACATACCTACATACATACATATGGGGCACCATCTGCAATCAAGTCTTTAACTTGGATACCTAAAATTCATAAAAATTAAACCAAAAAGAAAAACGAACCAATACCCTTTGAAGGCGTGCATGGACATTGACAATAGAGTATTATTTGACTTATACGTATGGTTGGATTGAATATAATTAATCCATTTTGATGAGATATTGAATTAAATAAGTTTGTAACTTCAACGATTAATTTTGATTTCATTAGGAATTAGACTACCTGTAATGAAAATTGGTGTGATCATAATAAAATTTCATTGATTGATCAATCGTAATAGACTAAAATCGCCAATGTAATTGGATTGTTTTTAATCATATTTATTTAGAATTATGAATTTTGTCACATTTACTGTCATCATTATTGTTACATTTACCTCTGAGGGTCAAATAGTAATAGTTACAATAAAAGTGTCATAATTCATAATTTTTGCTTTGGAACAGTAATAATAATGATAACCACAAAAATATAACGTAATTTCTATAATTGGATTGAGCACCATTTGTTTGTCAATTAGGGCCTCAAATGTAAGTATACGTGCAAAACACAAGTAAACAACATCAAACGTAATCAAATATGGTCCATTTTTCGCATTATTATTGTTTTGTTACATTTTTACTGGGGTAAACATGGCCTAGTACCAACCCACCGAGATTCCCTAGCTGTATGACACACTCTAAGTATAAAATTAGGACGATTATTGCTTGCTTTGCAACAAAAGATTCCAACATCCCCATTATGACTAGCTGTCGCAGATTGGGAAGGTACTATTAGGGATGAAGTTTAATACTTTAAAGATAAATTATAAATTTACTCCTTAAACTTTCAAGTTTGTATCTAATAGATAGGGATGATATAGTATATACAACAATCAAGTCAAATCAAGTTAGGATTTTTTTTTTGGACCAACTCGAATTGATTCCCCAACCTGATCAAATTGATCAATCTCTAAGAGAGAGCAACACCAAACTAAATCCAATCCATATTTTTTTAGTAGTATCCAAGGCGGTTTCTACCGGTTCGATTTTTATCGGTAATTTAATGAACACCAAGAGAAGAGAGGAATGAAGACTAGCAATGGCGGTGATTCCATGGGAAAACAAGAGATAACTAGGAGACGAGAGATTAGAGAATAAGAGAGATCATCAATTAGAGGGAAATTCGAAGAGAATGAGAAAGACCAATTTAGAGAGAATTGGAGATAGAAGGGGGCGAGAGAATAGAAGAGCGATGGAAAGTGGAAATGAATTTAAACACGAGACCTCCTTGAACCATCTACTCTGATACCATCATAAATCACCGATTGGCAAAAAGCTTAAGCTAATGGGTGAACATAAATTTAATATCATATCATCTTGATCTAACAAATGAGACAACATTGTCAACTATAGGGAGATACAATGACAATGAATGAGGTAAAAAAAAGTATGTGTAGTGACATTATTGATGCTTGATTTTATGAAGTGGAAATATGGATGATATGCGTTGATGAAATTGCGTTGTGCACTCAAGTTTCCCCTGCGGAATCCAAGTGTAAATTCCTCTGAGTTTCCTGGTAAGTCCAGGGCCGAATACAGGGACTTGTGAAAACAGATTGCGTTGGTAATTTTAATGAAGAATTTTGCGGTAATAGGTTAAATAAATAAATCGTTGGGTTTATTGTTTACGTTGATGAAAAAATAAATAAATGCGGCGGAGTTTGAAAAGAGTTGATAAACGGGAGATGCGATGAATATGCGGTGAACGGGTTAAGAAGGGTTTCGGCTAACACTTCCTAGAATGCGTTCATGCTTTGCGATAATGCAACATGCATACAATAGTAAACCATCTCTCGACGCGAATGCTACGGCTTCTAATATTAGAATACACGTGATATATGCGATAAGTCTATAGGACCTACACATAAGCCTCCATTCTTATTTATGCGCTGACAGGATAACACACACACAAACAAGGCGACCACATAATATCATTCCTATCTCTAGGGTGCATACGATGCAAGTTGACAAACAGAGCTTATCTCTAAGTCCTTATCTCTTGTTTATGCAAGTCTAATCTTGCTCTTTCGAGTCCAGATTCTAACCTAGCTCTCTCGAGTCATTAGATTCTTTCTCTAGACTCTCTCTCGAGTAACTCTAAGGGGTATTTTGCATAGCATAAAACAAGACAATCGCAAGCAATGAACTTCCTAAGTCATGTTAGTTTAGTTCTTCTCAACCCATTCGACTAGTTTAGTTACTCATGCATATTAAGAGAGTGAACAGATGTAGAAATAGAACTTCCATTATATAAATATGAAGATGAAGTACAAAATAACAATGCAAGTATAGAATAAAGAACCTGGTAGCAATCTCTTGCTGCCAGGTGTTTACATTGTTTTTCTACTCGTACTCAAAATGATAATCTCGCTCTCGCGAGAGTCGGCCCGATCTTTACTCCTACGCCTTAAGGTTTTCTCTCGAGTTACCCTTAGCGATCTCCAGCGCCACCACTCTTCTCTTGCTCCGCCTTAAAATGAAAAGGAAAACTATGGACAACGGCTTGAACTTGTGGAACAAAAGATTGTAAAAACGATGAACCCTTCTTGAAGAATGCCCTTGGTATTTATAGAGTATCCACGGTGAAAGGTGGCTTTTCTTTCATGGTTGTACAGATGGGACAACTTTAATTCCTAACTGATGCGCTGAATAATTGTCACCGAAAAGCTAAATGTACTTTGTGACCGTTATCGGCTGTCAACTTAATTTGGATTCGACTGTCATCAGCTTTCTGTCCCATCGCGCTTAATTGGCCTTTCACCCAGATGCGCCCACCATATTATGCTGACCAAGTTGTGGCGATCCTTCTCGAGCGTATGTTTGCGAGCACGATCATCGCAAAGCCTTGCGGTGAAGTTACGCTCGACCAATGATTTCCTATGATCGCAATTCTTGCATTGCATCAACGCATATTCTGCACAAAAATACAAAAATCCACTGTTCTAATGCACTGAACGCATGCGACCGCAATATTATGAAATTAATGCTTAATGGACGTAAATGAACATATTTGATCAATGCAATCCAACATTGTTTAAGAACTTAGTACTATGATCATGTACATTTCTGCCCGTTATCACACCCCCAAATTTAAATAATGCTTGTCCTCAAGCATAAGCTAAAGACTCCTTTAGCAAGTCACCCGCAATGTTCTTTTCCTAGATTTCTCAAGAATACTCCGTTCAAATCCTATATACCAGAATTTCCTTAAGTCTTATTCAAGTATCTTCTTTCAAAATGACTTTACTAAATGACTTTACTAAAGACCTAGGGACTACAAGCTTACCTCTCAAAATGACTTTACTAAATCCAGAACATTGCATGATTTATTTCAAAAAGAAAATTTTCTACTGAGATGTCAAATGATTTTATCCTTGCACACAAAAATTTTCTTCATTGATATTTTTTTCTGACCTTATGCTGATCTAAGTGTCTTGCCTTCGTTTTGGCTTACCCCTACGGGTGTCATGCGGACATCCAACTACGAGCAATGCACTCTTTCTCAGACTAAACTCATACCTACTTAGTAATGGAGTTACGGTCATTTATTTATGCGTTGATCCTAGTGACTTACTTTCGTTTTGGCTTGCCCCCACGTGTGTCATGCGGACATTCAACTACGGGTAAGTGCCTTTCACAACTTAACTCTTATCAACATGGGTTTTCCATTGCGTTGACAGTGGAGTTGTTATTCTCAAAAATATATTTTTTTTCCAAAATAACAAGGTCGAAAATAAATACCTCACCCCAAATTTAAAATGCGGCAATGTCCTCATTGCCAAGAGATTAAAATAAGTCCGCGATGTTCTTAGAATGCGTTGTAAAGAGAGTTTGAAAGAAAGCTAGAAAACCCCTAACTTCGAGAAATATTTCATGAGATGACTATCTTAAGACTAAGGTGACTCTAATATATACGAAAGAAATATAAGCATATTTTTCATCATTGAAATCATACTTGGCAAAGAAACAGAATGCGGTAAACTATTAAATTTATCTATGTCAAATGATTGTGGTGATCAAAGAGGATGCGGTGATAAAACTTTGAAAACTAAAATGCAATGTGATAGCGCAAAATTTGAAATAAAGATAAGGAAGAATACACCCCCAAATTTTTGCACTGTCGCCCGCATTATGCATTGATGCATCCATCTTTGCGGCGATCTCTCTTCCTTAGATTGCAGCGATGGAGTAAGATAAGTGCTTCTTCGCATAACATCTCCGTAATCCAGTGCCTCGATCATTGCAAGAAAAAACAAAGAGAGGGTCACATTATTTTAAACAAAATAAAACTCGTTATCGCATTTTTTTTTTGTAGAAATAGAAATAATAAAATAAGGGTAGATAAAGATTGAAAGGATATAATGAAAATTCCGAATAATGGAGAAGAGTTGAAGAATCGAAGTTTCCCAAAACTTGTGTCCCTGATGAGTTGCGATCATTTGATAACGCAGGGACCACCTACTTCCATCTTTATTCAAAGTTCTTTAGTTCTACAGAGTCGATTGGTGATGCCAGCCTTCTCCATGATATGCCTTTACTCTCTGCCCATTGACTTTGAATATGTTGGTTCTGTCATCATTTGATAATTCAACCGCGCCATGCGGAAATACTTGTCTAATTATGAATGGTCCAGACCAACGTGACTTTAGTTTTCCCGGGAAGAGCCGCAGATGTGAGTTAAAGAGTAAGACCTTTTGCTCGACTTAGAGGTCTTTACCGCATATGCGTTGGTCATGCTAGTGCTTAGTGCGCTCTTTATAAATCTCTGCATTTTCATATGCGTTGTTCTTCCATTCTTCTAGCTAGACCAATTGCATTTTTCACGCTTTGCCTGCCTTCTTTAAATCAAAATTCAACTTCTTTACTGCCCACAGTGCCTTATATTCCAGCTCCAAAGGCAAATGACATGCCTTGCCAAATACCAACGCATACGGGGACATACCTATTGGTGTTTTAAATACAGCTCAGTATGCCCATAACGCATCGTCAAGCTTTGTTGCCCAATCCTTCCGTGAAGGCCTTACTACCTTCTCAAGTATCAACTTAATTTCTCGATTGGACACTTTAGCCTGACCATTCGTTTGCGGATGGTATGCGGTAGCCACTTTGTGGAGGATATTGTACTTTCGTAGCAGCTCCTTGATATTGTGATTGACAAAGTGGGATCCTTCATCACTTATGATGGCACAAGGAGTGCCAAAACGAGTGAAAATATTTTTCTTCAGAAACTGGGAGACTACCGTCGCATCACTTGCGGCGTATGCTATTGCCTCTACCCACTTGGAGACATAATCGATGGCCAATAAAATGTAATGCTTACCATTCGAGGGAGGGAATGGCCTCATGAAAACAATCCCTCATACATCGAATAACTCAAGCTCCAAGATAGTGTTAATTGGCATTGCATTTTTCCATGAAATGTTATCTGTGTGTTGGCACCGATCACATTTCATTGCGTAGTCAGCTGCATCCTTGAATAATGTAGGCCAAAAGAATCCACTTTGTAAAACTTTGGCTGCAGTGCGCTGCCCTCCAAAGTGCCCACCATATGGTGAGTTGTGGCATTATGACAATATGCGTTGTTGAGCAGCATTTGGTACGCATAATCGAATAATCTAGTTTGCACCTTGATAACGGGCAGAAATGCACGTTATCATAATGCTAAGTTCTTAAACAATGTTGGATTGCGTTGATGAAATATGCTAAATTGCGTCCATTAGGCATAAATTCTATAATATTGCGGTCACATGCGTTCAGCGCATTAGAACTATTGATTTTTGTATTTTTTGTGCAGAATAGGAAATATCAGTCGAGCGCAACTTCACCGTAAGACTTTGCGTTGATCGTGCTCGTAAAAATTCGCCCGAGAAGAATCGCCGCAACTTGGTCAGCGCAACATGGTGGCCACATCTGGGTGAAAGGCCAATTAAGAGCGATGGGACAGAAAGCTGATGACAGTCGAATCCAAATTAAGTTGACAGCCGATAACGGCCACAAAGTACATTCAGCTTTATCGGCAACAATCATTTGGCACGTCAATCAGGAATTAAAGCTGTCCCATCTGTACAATCAAGAGAGAGATGCCGCCTTTCACCATTGATGCCCTATAAATACCAAGTGTGTTCTTCAGAAAAGAGGTTGATCGGTTGAGAAGTTCACGATATAACCAATTCACCGTCTTTTGTTCATAGTTTTTCTTCATTTTAAGGCGGAGCACGAGAAGAGTGGTGGCGCCGGAGATCGTCCAAGGCAACTTGAGAGAGAACCTTGGGGCGTAAGGGCAGAGAGTGGGCCAAATCTCATGAGAGCGAGAATATCTTTAGAGCATGAATAGAACAATATAAATGCCTGGCAGCAAGAAATTGCTACCAGGCTCTTTATTATACTTATATTGTTATTTGTACTTCATCTTCGTATCTATTCAATGGAAGTTCTATTTCTACATCTACTCACTCTCTTAATATGCATGAGTAACTAAACTAGTTGAATGGGTTGAGAAGAACTAAGCTAACATGACCTAGGAAGTTCATTGCTTACGATTGTCTTGTTTTATGCTGTGCAAATTACCCTTTAGAGTTACTCGAGAGAGAGTCTAAAGAAAGAACCTAATGTCTCGAGAGAGCTAGGTTAGAATCTGGACTCGAAAGAGCAAGATTAGGCTTGCATAAACAAGAGATAGGAACTTAGAGATAAGCTCTGTTTGTCAACTTGCATCGCATGCATCCTAGGAATGAGAATGATATTTTGTGGTCGTATATTTGTGTGAATGTCATGTTGTCATCGCATAGCAGGGCAATTCTTCTATATGAAACAGCTACTCATCCGGGAATACGGCACTCGCCTCAGACTCGTTGCGGTCAACCTCAGAATTTTCCAGTCTAGACAAGTGATCCGCAACTTGATTCTCTGTCCCCTTCCGATCAATTATTTCAATATGAAATTCTTGAAGGAGGAAAACCCATCTGATCAACCTCAGCTTTGCGTCCTTCTTTTTCATTAAGTATTTGATCGCCGAGTGATTCGTGTGGATGAATACCTTTGTTCCCAACAGATATGCCCGAAATTTTTCCAATGCAAAAATCACTGCCAGGAGTACTTTTCTCTATGGTGGTATAATTTGTTTGAGCAGGGTTTAATGTTTTACTCGCATATGCAATGGGATGCAAAATTGTTTTTCACTTTTGCGCTAAAGCTGCTCCCATCGCATACCCGCTTGCGTTACACATGATTTCAAATGGCAGTGTCCAGTCCGACGCAATCAACACGGGTGCGGTAATTAGCGCATCTTTCAAAACTCGAAACGCGTTGAGGCAGTTGTTGTCAAACTCAAATTTTCTGTCAGCCTCTAACGACGCACTCAATGGTCGAGCTATCTTAGAAAAGTCCTTGATGAATCGTCTGCAAAATCCAGCGTGCCCCAAGAAGCTTCACACAGCCTTCACGCTGGTTGGAGGTGGAAGTTTTTCAATTGCTTCAATCTTCGCTTTGTCCACCTCCAACCCATCCCAGGAGACCTTATGTCCTAACACTATGTCCTCCTGCACCATGAAATGACATTTTTCCCAATTGAGCATCAGATTCGTGTCTTCACATCTCTTCATAATCTTCTCTAAGTTGGCTAAGCAGACTTCATAAGTGTTCCATAAACGGAGAAGTCATCTATGAATATTTCCACAGAGTCCTCGAGATAATCTGAAAAGATAGCCATCATGCATCTTTGGAACGTTCTTGGCGCATTGCAGAGGCAAAACAGCATGTGGCGACAAGCAAATGTCCCATACGGGTAGGTGAATGTGGTGTTGTCTTGATCTTCAAGAGCTATCATGATTTGATTGTATCTGACATAACCATCCAGGAAGCAGTAAAAATCATTCTCTGCTAGATGGTCTGGCATTTGATCAATGAATGGCAGGGGAAATGATCTTTCTTTGTGGCCACATTCAGCTTGCGTAGTCCATGCATACGCGCCATCCAATGATAGTCCTTTGTGTATTAATTCGTTGTTCTCATTCGGGACTATCGTCATTCTGCCCTTCTTTGGCACACACTACACAGGGCTGACCCACATGCTATCTGCTATGGGATAGATAATGCCCGCATCTAGCCATTTGATAATCTTCTTCTTGACGACCTCCTTCATCGTAGGGCTGAGTCTACGTTGATGTTCAATTGTTGCTTTATGGTCATCTTCAAGACGAATGCGGTGCATGCTGTACGCAGGGCTAATTCCTCTAATGTCAGCGAGCGTCCAGCCAATTGCTCGCACATGTTTCCTGAGAATACACATCAACGCATTCTCTTGATCTTCATTGAGCACAGAAGAAATTATAACTGACAGCTTCTCATTCTGCCCCAAAAATACGTACTTCAAATGGGTTGGTAGGGTTTTCAATTCAAGTGTCGGTGGCTCCACTAGGGAAGGTTGCGTTGTTTTTCTTTCTTCTATTGGCTCTACTTCCTGCTTTGCGATCATTTCTTCTTTCTTGTTTGTTTTTGTTATGATCGCATTGTAGGCAGCAACGGATGTGCTGGCATCCTCTTCTTCATACTCTTCATCAATCTTTTCTTCTTCAATCAAACTCAGGTCATTATCAGAATCTTGTAGGTCTTCTTCATCTGGAAACTTCACGGCACGAATTATATTAAACATGAGCTTCTGTCCATTGATACTTAAAGTGATTTTCTCTTTATGCACATCAATTTGGGCACAACCCATAGATAGAAAAGGTCGCCCCAGAATGATGGGCACATCTTTGTCAGACTCATAGTCTAAAATGATGAAGTCAGTTGGCAGGATAAATTTGTCAATTGTTATCAGCACATCCTTCACCTTTCCTTCTGGATGAACCAGAGATCTATCGACCAGTTGGAGAGTCACTGATGTGGGCACAAGTTGCTCCACATTTAATTGTCTAAAGATTGATAGAGGCATCAAATTTATGCTGGCTCCCAAGTCACACAGGGCTTGCCCGATGTACAGTCCTTCTATGGAGCAAGGAATGGTAAAGCTACTAGGGTCGCTCATCTTCGGTGAAATTATGGATTTTGAACTTTGCATTAACGCCACCACGGCAAATTTTCTAGTTCCCCTCTACTTAGTTACCATATCCTTCAGAAACTTGGCGTAGGCAGACATTTCCTCAATCGCTTCATTGAAAGGAATATTAACATGTAATTACTTTAACATAGATAAGAAGTGTTGGTACTGTACCTATTCATTCTTTTTCTTCCTTAGTCTCTGTGGGAAAGAGGGTAACTGAACTTTCACGGTAACCATTTCAGTTGGCTTTGAGGACGACGCAACCTCCGGTTCTACTGCTTCATTTTCTCTTTCTTCTTCTCGCATCACCGCAATCTCAGGTTTAGTCACAATGGAAGTTGTTCTACTAAGCTCCTTCTTTTCTCCCTCCACGGTCTTCCCACTACGCAATGTCACAACCTGACATTGCTCTTTACCTGATCCCCCCAGGTTGCTTGGAAGTTCAGTTGAACTTGGCAGAGCCCCTTGCGATCTACTCTTCAGCTCACTCACAATCTGACCTATTTGTAATTCGAGATTGCGGATGGACGTAGCCTGTCTTTGAAGCACGGTCTCATTTTTCTCTATGTATTGCTTCAGTAGGCTCTCCAAAGAAGAGGATTGCGGTGGTTTTTGTGAGCTACTTGCTTGATTACTCGTTTGACCGTTGTTGCATGGAAAGAATCCTGGTGGCCCTTCTTTCTGCACCACAGGTTGGAAATTTTGTTGTTGATTCTTCCAAGCAAAATTGGGGTGGTTTCTCCACTCGGGTTTGTAGGTATTTGAAAAGGGATTGTTTTTCACAAAGTATACAGATTGTGGATTTTACGGGCAATCTTCCATCGCATGCCCATCACCGCAAGTCGCACACCTTGCGGTGTTTTGACTGATTGCGTTTATTTGCCCAGTTTTCGGTGTTGGGTTGCTGATCGCAATTCCTTTGATTAAATTCATCATTGCGCTCATCTGGTTTTGTAAAGAAGCAATACCACCGTTGTTTGCGTCAGTGTCTTTGAGTCTCAATCTTTGGTCGCTCTCTCTCCAATCTTCATGGTTCTTAGAGATGCGATCCAAGATATTCTTCGCTTCATCATATGTTTTATCAAGCAGACCACCAGCGGCTGCTGCATTGGCAGCGGTCTGCGAAGCAGGATTCAAACCATGATAGAAAATTTCCATTTGAATGCAGTCTGCCAACCTATTATGTGGACAGTCCCGGACCAATCTTTTAAACCTCGCCCAAGCATCGCTGAGCGATTCGTCTATGACTTGTTCAAAATTTGTAATCAGTTTCCTTCGTCTGCCGTTCTCAATAGGTAAAAATACTTCTTCATAAATTTTTCCACTATCTGTTCCCAAAAAGTGATCTCTCCTGGCTCGAGAGAATATGCCCATTTCCAAGCCTAATCACAGCAAGAAAATGGGAACAACGTTAGTCGAACTTCTTCAGAAGAGATGTTTGGGAACACAAAATTATTAGAGATTTCAATACAACTTTGGAGGTGGGCGTGCGGGTCCTCGCCACGCCTTCCTCCGAATTGACCTGCAGTCTGGATCATCTGCAGCATCACCGGTTTCATTTCGAATCTGCTTCCGTCGAGGGCAGGCCTCATGATTCCTGGGGAGAAATCATAAAGGTTTGGTTATGCATAGTCCCTAATGGGTCTATTGCGATCGTTTGCTAACAGAATTGGATTCGCCATCACATTGTTATCATTTGGTGCTCCAAGGCAGTTTCTACCGGTTCGATTTTTATCGGTAATTTAATGAACACCAAGAGAAGAAAGGAATGAGGACTAGCAATGGTGGTGAATTGATGGGAAAACAAGAGAAAACTAGGAGAAGAGAGATCATCGATCAGAGGGAAATTTGAAGAGAATGAGAAAGACCAATTTAGAGAGAGTTGGAGATAAAAGGGGGCGAGAGAATAGAAGAGCGATGGAAAGTGGAAATGAATTTAAACACGGGACCTCCTTGAACCATCTACTCTGATACCATTATAAATCACCGATTGGCCTAAAAGCTTAAGCTAATGGGTGAACGTAAATTTAATATCATATCATCTTGATCTAACAAATGAGACAACATTGTCAATTATAGGGAGATACAATGACAATGAAGAAGGTAAAAAAAAAAAGTAGGTGTAGTGACGTTGTTGATGCTTGATTTTATGAAGTGGAAATATGGATGATATGCGTTGATGAAATTGCGTTGTGCACTCAAGTTTCCTCAGTGGAATCCAAGTGTAAATTCCTTTGAGTTTCCTTGTAAGTCCAGGGTCGAACACAGGGACTTGTGAAAACAGATTGCATTGGTAATTTTTATGAAGAACTTTGCGGTAACCAGTTAAATAAATAAATTGTTGGGTTTGTTATTTGCGTTGATGAAAAAAATAAATAAATGTGGCAGAGTTTGAAAAGAGCTGATAAATGGGAGATGCGATGAATATGTGGTGAACGGGTTGAGAAGGGTTTCGGCTAATACTTCCTAGTATGCGTTCATACTTTGCGATCAAGCAACATGCATACAATAGTAAACCATCTCTCGACGCGAATGCTACGGCTTCTAATATTAGAACGCACGCGATATATGCGATAAGTCTATAGAACCTAGACATAAGCCTCTATTCTTATTTATACGCTGACAGGTAACACACACACAAATAAGGTGACCACATAATATCATTCCTATCTTTAGGGTGCATACGATGCAAGTTGACAAACAGAGCTTATCTCTAAGTCCCTATCTCTTGTTTATGCAAGTCTAATATTTCTCTTTCGAGTCCAGATTCTAACCTAGCTCTCTCGAGTCATTAGATTCTTTCTCTAGACTCTCTCAAGTAACTCTAAAGGATATTTTGCACAACATAAAACAAGACAATCGAAAGCAATGAACTTCTTAGGTCATGTTAGCTTAGTTATTCTCAACCCATTCCACTAATTTAGCTACTCATGCATATTAAGAGAGTGAACAAATGTAGAAATAGAAATTCCATTGTATAAATATGAAGATGAAGTACAAAATAACAATGCAAGTATAGAATAAAGAGCCTAGTAGCAATTTCTTGCTACCAGGCGGTTACACTGTTTTTCTACTCGTACTCAAAATGATAATCTCGCTCTTGCGAGAGTCGGCCCGCTCTTTACTCCTACGCCTCAAATTTTTCTCTCGAGTTGCGCTGAGCGATCTCCAGCGCCACCACTCTTCTCTTGCTCCGCCTTAAAATGAAAAGGAAAACTATGGACAGCGGCTTGAACTTGTGGAACAAAAGATTGTAAAAACGATGAACCCCTCTCTGAAGAATGCCCTTGATATTTATAGAGTATCCATGGTGAAAGGTGGCTTCTCTTTCATGGTTGTACAGATGGGACAACTTTAATTCCTGACTGATGCGCCGAATAATTGTCACCAAAAAGCTGAATGTACTTTGTGACCGTTATCGGCTGTCAACATAATTTGGATTCGACTGTCATCAGCTTTCTGTCCCATATTGCGCTGTCCAAGTTGCGGCGATCCGTCTCGGGCGAATGTTTGCGAGCACATCATCGCAAAGTCTTGCGGTGAAGTTGCACTCGACCAATGATTTCCTATGATCGCAATTCTGCACAAAAATACAAAAATCCACTATTCTAATGCGCTGAACGCATGCAACCGCAATATTATGAAATTGATGCTTAATGGATACAAATTAACATATTTCATCAATGCAATCCAACATTGTTTAAGAACTTAGTACTATGATAACGTGCATTTCTGCCCGTTATCAATTATCATCTCATGAAAGCCCACTATAAGACTTTATGTCTCTGCCAGCGTTTTTATACTTGGGCAGAAGTGTGTCGGCAAAACTTCTTGTTGGATTTCCTTTTATTTCTTTTTTAATATTTAATATTTTAATATGTATGAATTTATCATCTATATTTGTAATATATATTTTTTCTTTTTTGTAGTTTGTCTTTTTTCTATATAAGAAGACCTTGTAATTGATTCATAAGTAAGAAGAATAATATTTACACCATTTTCTTTCCAATTTTAACTTCGTATCAGAGAAGGTAAAGAACCTCGACCTTTAGAAACCCTAGTCGCCACCATCAGTAATATCGAATCCCTAGTTGTCACCTTGAAACGACACCTCTCCTTTCATTGGTATGTGCTTGTGAGTCTCTTTCCTTGTTCGACCATTGAAATGCCTTAGACCACTAGATTTGTGCGTTTTCACAAACGCTCGAGGGTGACTTCTTTTGGGTTTTTCTGCACAATGTTGCCTCCTCAACAACCGCTGTACCACCACTGGAAGTTATTGAAACTGTCGCCGAAATCGTTGCACCCGCCACTGAAATCCATTGCAACCACTATTGACTGCCGTCACCCATCGCGCATCGCCCGTTCCCAGTTGCTCTGTTTGCCCATCGCGTTTCGTGGATATCATGGGGGTTTTTGAGGTTATACGTGTCTGGTTGAAATTCCAAACTAGAAGTTACTTTTTTTTCTGTATGGTATTTTTTGGGTTCTACTCTTCTTGGCTCAGTTCACATCTAGCTTGATTTGAAAATTTATGGTTGGTTCACTTCAGCGGGTCTGATTTAAGGTTTGGTTTGGTTTAGTTTGATTCCATTCATATTTGTGGTCAATTCAAAGTACTTTCCTAGTTTGGATTTTTTTTTATTATAACCAAGATATAATTCATTGTTGACTTAAGTTCTCTTAGTATGGAACAAATTTATCAACTTTTGGCGCTGTTATAATCCAATTTATCATCTGATAATCTTTGAGTTTCCCTGGCACAATTAGGTAACTATCTTCAAGCCTTTTTTCTTGTAAGTTCATCTCCTTGGATCATTGGTTCAGGGGCTATTGATCACATGACCGGTTCATTTCACCGTTTTCATTCGTATTCTATTACTAATGAAAATAAAAATAAATAAATTGTAGATGGTAGCTATTCTCCTATTGTAGGAAAAAGAGCCATTAAATTGACTAATAAACTTTCTTTCACTACAAGAATTTTGGGCTTTAATGTCGGTTGAAAAAAGTGAAATATGATGAATAATGCCAGTTTTGTTTTTTTAAAATAAGTGGATCTTTAATGTCGGTTTTAAACCGACATTGTAGGGGTACCTTTAATGTCGGTTTTAAACCACATTAAAGACCCGCTTAATTTTTCCCTTTTCACCCTCCCCCTATTTTCTTTTTCTTCTCATTTTCACACTTCCCTCTTCAAACCATCTTCTTTCTCACTTCTCTCTTCTAAACCCTTGCCATTCGTCTGTCGATCGTGGGTGAAGAGTCTGTCGTGGTGTAGATCTGGCTTCCGTTCAGGTCTATTCTTCCTGCAACCCGCGCCACTGCACCCAGTCGCCCGGATCTGCTACTTGTTTTGTCGAAGCGCCACAGCTAACCCGGATCTGATCGTGGTTGAAGCTCGTTCTGTCGAAGTGCCACAACCCGGTCTGCTGCTCCCTCTTTAGTTATTTTTCTATATCTTATACTCTCGATTCAATAAATAAGCACCCAAACTTGATACGTTAATCATGTCTCCAGATCTAAAGTTCATATTCCCACGTAGTGTGTGCCACCATTCATCATTCGATTTTCCCTCGCCGCCATTCATCGTTCAATTTTCCCTCGCAGCGTGTCTCCAGATCTGTCGCCGTTCGTCTTTGTCCACCGCGTTGCCGTCCAGATAAATGCTCTTCTTCTCTTTCCTCTCTTAAACTCACAGAAATTTTTGTTCTTATGTTTATGCCTCTCAACTATTATGTAAATGTCTCAATGAAAGTCAGATGCAGTTTCACTCCAATATGTCTCTCTGCTTCTAGATTTGAAATTCGATTTGATTAATGGTTTTGTTGTATATGATACATTTGTTGAAGTATTGGCAAGAGGCATTACCAACAGTTGCTCATGCGTTGGGTAAGTGTAAGCAAGAGCAGTAAAAGCGAAATGTTGAGCGTAAGGCGCTAGGTAGACGATCGTGTAGCAAATGAGTAGCGTTACACGATGAGGTAGACGATCGTCTAGTAAGTGAACGAAACTACACGATGAGGTAGGCGATCGTGTAGGCGGGCACTGGACGATCGTGTAGCAATGCGAGGAGCTAAATGATGAGGTAGGCGATCGTGTAGCAATGCAGGGAGCTAAACAATGAGGTAGGTGATAACGGACAAAAATGCACGTTATCATAGTGCTAAGTTCTTAAAAAATGTTGGCTTACCTTGATAAAAGTGTTAGATTGCATCAAAAAAGCATTAAGTATGTTACATTACGGTCGCATGCGTTCATCGCATAGGAATAGTTGATTTTTGTATTTTTATGCAGAATATGCGTTGACGCAAGGCAGAAATTGCGATCATAGGAAATCATTGGTCGAGCGCAGCATTACTGCAAGGCTTTACGGTGATTGTATTCATAAACATTTGCTCAAGAAAGATTGTCGCAACTTGGTCGGTGCAACGTGGTGAGTGCATCTGAGTGAAAGGTATAATTAATCGCGATGGAACAAAAAACTGATGACGATCGAATCCGAATTAAGTTGACAACCGCTAATGATAACAAATACATTTAGCTTTTCGGTGACAAATATTCGGCGCATCAGTCAGGGAATTAAAGCCATCCCATCTGTGCAATCATAATAGAGAAGTCGCCTTTCATCCTAGAAGCTCTATAAATACCGAAGGCAACCTTCAAAAAAGGGGTTTGAAAATTCATAAGTTTGGATTAGTTAGCTCAGCACGTCTTTGTCCATATTTTTCCTTTTTATTTTAAGGCGGAGCAAGAGAAGAGTAGAGACATCGGAGATCACTCAGGGCAACTCGAGAGAGAACCCTGAGGCGTAGAAGTAGAGAGCGGGCCGACTCTCACGAGAGCGAGATTATCTTTTAAACACGAGTAGAAAGACTGTGTAAAAGCCTGGGAAGCAAGAGATTGCTACCATGCTCTTTATTCTATTCTTGCATTGGTATTTTGTACTTCATCTTTATATTTATACAATGGAAGTTCTTATTCTACATCTGTTCACTCTCTTAGTATGCATGAGTAGCTAAACTAGTCGAATGGGTTGAGAAGAACTAAACTAACATGACCTAAGAAGTTCGTTGCTTACGATTATCTTGTGTTATGTTGTGCCAAACATCCCTTTAGAGCTACTTAAGAGAGAGTCTAAAGAAAGAATCTAAGACTTAAGAAAGCTAGGTTAGAATCTAGACTCGAGAGAGCAAGATTAGAACTGCATAAATAAGAGATTGAGACTTAGAGATAAGCTCTGTTTGCCAACCTGCATCGCATGCATCCTAGAGATAGGAATGATATTATGTGGTCGCCTTATTTGTGTGTGTGTCATTTTGTCATCGCATAAATAAGAATAGAGGCTTATGTGTAGGTCCTATAGACTAATCGCATATATCGCATGTGTTCTAGCCTTAGAAGCCGTGGCATTCGCACCGAGAGGTGGTTTACTGTTGTATGCATGTTGCATGATCGCATAGCATGAACGCATCCTAGGAAGTGTTAGCCGAAACTTTTCTCAACCCGTTCACCGCATACTCATCGCATCTTTCGTTTGATCAACTCTTTTCAAACTCTGCCACATTTGTTTATTTTTCATTACCGCAGACAACAACCTCAACAACTATTGATTTATTTGGTTATCGCAAAGTTTTTCTAAAAATTACCACCGCAACCTGTTTTCCCAAGTCCCTGAGTTCGACCCTGGACTTACCAGGAACTTAGTGGGGTTTACACTTGGATTCCACTGAGAAAACTTGAGTGCTCAACGCATTTCATCATCGCAATTCTTCCAACACAATAATGGTCAGACAAGTAATCAAGCTAGTAGCTCGCGATCACCGCAATCATCCTCCTTGGAGAGCCTGTTGAAGCAGTATATAGAGAAAAAAGAAATTGTGCTTCAAAGTCAGGCTACGTCCATCCGTAATATAGAATTACAGATGGGCCAGATTGCGAGCGAGCTGAAGAACAGATCACAAGGGGCTCTATTGAGTTCAATAGAACTCCCACACAACCCGGGGGCATCAGGTAAAGAGCAATGTCAAGTTGTGACATTCGAAGTGGAAAAACTGTGGAGGGAGAAAGAAAGGAGCCTAGCCGGATTCCTCCCATTACTGCAGAACCTGAAATTGCGGTGATGTAAGAAGAAGAAGAAGAAAAAGAAGCAATAGAGCCAGAAGTTGCATCGACCTCAAATCCAACAGAGAAGGGGACCGTGAGAGTGCAGTTACCACCTTTCCCGCAGAGACTAAGAAAGAAAAAGAATGAAGAGGTACAGTACCAACGCTTCCTGTCTATGTTAAAACAATTACATATTAATATTCCATTCAATGAAGCGATTGAGGAGATTCCTGCCTACGCAAAGTTTGTGAAGGATATGGTAATAAAGAAGAGGGGAACTGGTAAGTTTGCCACGGTGGCGCTAACACAGAGTTCAAAATCAATAATTCCTCCAAAGATGGGCAATCCTGGGAGCTTTACTATACCTTGCTCCATAAGAGGACTGTACATCGGGCAGACATTGTGTGACCTTGGAGCCAGCATCAATTTGATGCCTCTGGCGATCTTTAAGCAGCTGAATGTGAGGCAACTTGTGCCTACAACCGTGACTCTCCAACTGACTGATAGATCTCTGGTGCATCCAGAGGGAAAGGTGAAAGACGTGCTGATCACCATTGATAAATTTATCCTACCAGCCAACTTCATCATCTTGGATTATAAGGCTGACAAAGATGTGCCCATCATCTTGGGGAAACTACATCATTTATCCTACCAATCGTCTTCATCATCTTAGATTGATGTGCATAAAGGGGAGATCACTTTGAGCATCAATGGACAAAAGCTCAAGTTCAACATAATCCGTGCCATGAAGTTTCCTGACGAAGAAGACCTGCATGACTTAGACGACGATCAGAATTTGATTGAAGAAGAAAAGTTTGACGAAGAGAATGAAGAAGAGGATGCAAGCGCATCCATTGCTGCCTGTAATGCGATCATAGAAAAAACAAGCAAGGAAGAAGAGATGATCGCAAACCAAGAAGAAGAGCCAATAGAAAAAGAAGAAAGAAAAACAACGCAACTGTCCCTAGTAGAGCCACCAACATTGGAATTAAAAACCCTACCGAATCATTTAAAGTATACATTTTTGGGGCAGAACGAGAAGCTTCCAGTAATTATTTCCTCCGAACTCAATGAAGACCAGGAGAATGCGTTGATGAGCATTCTGAGGAAACATGTGTGAGCAATGGTTGGATGCTCGCCGACATTCGAGGATCAGCCTAGCGTACTGTATGCACCGCATTCGTCTCGAAGAAGACCATAAGACAACGATCGAACATCAGCGCAGGCTCAACCCTGTGATAAAAGAGGTCGCCAAAAAAGAGATCATTAAATGGTTAGAGGCGAGCATTATTTATCCTATAGCAGATAGCACGTGGGTGAGCCCCGTGCAGTGTGTACCGAAAAAGGGTGGCATGATGGTAGTCCCGAACAAAAATAATGAGCTAACAATGCAAGAGACAAATCTGGTGCTTAACTGGGAAAATGCCATTTTATGGTAAAGGAGGGCATTGTGTTAGGGCACAAGGTTTCCCGGGGCGGCTTGGAAGTGGATAAAGCAAAATTAGAAGTAATTGAAAAACTTCCACCTCCAACAAGCGTGAAGACTGTACGAAGTTTCTTGGGGCACGCTGGATTCTACAGACGCTTTGTCAAAGACTTTTCGAAAATAGCACGACCACTGAGTGCGTTGTTGGAGGCTGATAGAAAATTTGATTTTGACGATAATTGCCCCAACGCATTCAGAATTTTGAAGAATGCACTGATTACTGCACCCGTGTTAATTTCACCTTATTGGACACTTCCTTTTGAAATAATGTGCGATACAAGCAGGTATGCGATGGGAGCAGCTTTGGCACAAAAGAGAAAAACAATCTTACATCCCATCGCATATGCGAGTAAGACATTAAATCCTGCTCAGATTAATTACACCACCACAGAGAAAGAGCTTCTTGCGGTAATTTTTGCGTTGGAAAAATTTAGAGCATACCTGCTAGGAACAAAGGTATTCATCCATACTGATCATTTGGCAATAAGGTACTTAATGACAAAGAATGACGCAAAGCCAAGGTTGATCAGATGGGTTCTCCTTCTTCAAGAATTTGACATAGAAATAATTGACCGAAAGGGGATGGAGAACCAAGTTGCGGATCACTTATCCAGATTAGAAAACCCTGAGATTGACCGCAATGAGTCAAAGGTGAGTGCGGTGTTCCCGGATGAGCAGCTATTCCATATTGAAGAATTTCCTTGGTACGCTGACATAGTCAACTATCTGGTTTGCAAACAATTTCCTGAAGATTATACCTACCACCAACAGAGGAAGCTCAAACATGAATGCAGATATTATTATTGGGATGAGTCGAATCTGTATGAAAAGGGGGCAGACCAGATTCTGCGACTATGCGTACCAAATGCTGCTCAACAACGTATATTATCGTAGTGTCATGACTCACCATATGGTGGAAACTTTGGAGGACAGCGCACCGCAGCCAAGGTTTTTCAGAGTGGATTCTTTTGGCCAACTTTATTTAAGGATGCAGCTAACTACGTATGAAGTGTGATCGGTGCTAACGCACAGGTTACATTTCATGGAAACATGCAATACCGATGAACACCATCTTGGAGCTTGAATTGTTCGACATGTGGGGTATTGATTTCATGGGACCATTCCCTCCCTCAAATGGTAAACATTATATTTTATTAGTCGTCGACTATGTATCCAAGTGGGTAGAGGCAGCGGCGTACGCTGCAAGCGATGCTGCGGTAGTCTCTCAATTCCTGAAGAAAAATATTCTCACTTGTTTTGGCACCCCATATACCATAATAAGTGATGAGAGGTCTCACTTTGTCAATCATACTGTTAAGGAGCTGCTGCGCAAATACAACATTCTCCACAAAGTGGCTACCGTATACCATCCACAGACGAATGGTTAAATCGAGGTGTCCAATCGGGAGATTAAGCTGATACTCGAGAAGGTAGTAAGGCCTTCATGAAAAGATTGGGCAACAAAGCTCGACGATGTGTTGTGGGCATACCGGACTGCATTTAAAACACCCACAGGTATGTCCCCATATGCGTTGGTATTTAGTAAGGCGTGTCATTTGCCTCTGGAGCTGGAATATAAGGTACTGTGGGCGATAAAGACGCTAAACTTTGATTTAAAGAAAGCAAGAGAAGCGCGAAAAATGCAACTGGTCGAGCTAGAAGAATGGAGGATTAAGGCATATGAGAACGCAAAGATTTACAAGGAACGCACTATGCGCTGGCACGACAAACACATATGTGGTAAAAAACTCCATGTAGGACAAAAGGTCTTACTATTCAACTCACGTCTATGGCTCTTCCCCGGGAAACTAAAGTCACGATGGTACGGACCATTCGTATACAGGTATTTTCACATGGTGCGGTTGAATTATCAAATGATGATGGAACCAACACATTCAAAGTTAAAGGGCAGCGAGTAAAAGCATATCACAGAGAAGGCTGGCATCACCAAGTGAGTCCGTGGAACTGAGGAACTTTGAATAAAGAAGAAAGTAGGTGGTCCTGTGCTATCAGATGATCGAAATTCATCAGGGACACAAGTTTTGGGAATCATGGAATCTTTAAATCCTCTCTACTACTCAGAATTTTCAATTCACTATATCTTTTTAGTCTTTATCTATTTCTTACTCTTCTTATTCTACAAAAAAAAAAAAAAAAAAAAATGGAGATTGCGGTAAAAGAATTTTAATTTGTTTAAAATTATTTGACCCTCTCTCTGTTTTTTTTTCTTGCAATGATCGAGGCGTAGGATTGCGGAGGTGTTACACGAAGAAGCAACTTATCTTATTCCGTCACCGCAATCCAAAGACGAAAGATCACCGCAAAGAAGGATGCATTAATACACAATGTCGGCGACAACGCAAATTTTGGGCTCGTATTCTTCCTTATTTATATTTCAAATTTTGCACTATTGCATCACCGCATCCTCTTTGATTACCGCAACCATTTGACATGGATAAATTTAGTAAGTTACTGCATGTTTTCTCTTTGCCAATTATAATTTCAATGATGAAAAACATACTTCTATTCCTTTCGTATATACTAGAGTCAACTTAATTTTTAGTCACCTCATGAAATATTTTTAGAAGTTAGGGGTCTGCTAGTTTTATTTCAAACTCTCTTTACGAAGCTTTCTAAGAACATCGCATGACTTCTTTCAATCTTTTGGCAATGAGGACATTGCCGCATTTTAAATTTGGGGGTAAGGTATTTCTTTTCGACCTTGCTATTCTACAAAAAAAAAAATGAGAATAACAATTATACTGTCAATGCAATGGGGAAACCCATGTTGATAAGAGTTAAGTTGAGAAGGGCAATTACCCGTAGTTGGGTGTCTGCATGACACACGTGGGGGCAAGCCAAAACGAAAGTAAGTCGCAAGGATCAACACATAAATAAATGACCGCAACCCCACTGACAAGTCGGTATGAGTTTAGTCTGAGAAAGAGTGTATTGCTTGTGGTTGGATGTCCGCATGACACATGTGGGGGCAAGCCAAAACGAAAGCAAGGCACTTGGATCAGCACAAGGTCAGAAAAAAATAATAATGCCAAGAAATATGCAAGGATAAAATCATTTGACACCCTAGTGGAAAAGTTTCTTTTTTAAAAATAAATCATGCAATACCCCGGAAGTTAGTAAAGTCCTTTTAAGGGTTAAGTTTGCAGTCCCTAGGTCTTAGAAATATTTTAAGAAGAGACTTGAGTAAGACTTAAGAAAATTTTGGTGTATAAGAGCTGAATGAGGTATCCTTGAGAAATTTAGGAAAAGAACATTGCGGTCGACTTGCTAAAGGAAATATTTAGCATGTGCTTGAGGACAAGCATTGTTTAAATTTGGGGGTGTGATAACGGGCAGAAATGCATGTTATCATAGTGCTAAGTTCTTAAACAATGCTGGCTTGCATTGATGAAAGGTGTTAGATTGCGTCCAAAAAGCATTAAGTTTGTTACATTGCGGTCGCATGCGTTCATCACATAGGAACAGTTGATTTTTGTATTTTTATGCAGAATAAGCATTGATATAAAGCGGAAATTGTGATCATAGGAAATCATTGGTCGAGCGCAGCATTACCACAAGGCTTTGTGGTGATTGTGTTCAGAAACATTTGCTCAAGAAGGATTGTCGTAACTTGGTGGGCGCATCTGGGTTAAAGACATAATTAATTGCGATGGGACAGAAAGCTGATGACGGTCGAATCTAAATTAAGTTGACTGCCGTTAACGATAACAAGTACATTCAGCTTTTAGATGACAAACATTCGGTGCATTAGTTAGAGAATTAAAGTCATCGCATTTGTGCAATCATAAAAGCTGTCTTTCATCCCAGAAGCTCTATAAATACCAAAGGCAACCTTCAGAAAAGGGGTTCAAAAATTCATAAGTTCGGATCAGTTAGCTCAGCACATCTTTGTCCATAGTTTTTCTTTTTATTTTAAGGCGAAGCAAAAGAAGAGTAGAGACGTCGGAGATCGCTCAGGGAAACTCGAGAGAGAACCCTGAGGCATAGAAGCAGAGAGTGGGCCGACTCTCGCGAGAGCGAGATTATCTTTTGAACACGAGTAGAAAGACTGTGTAAAATCCTAGAAAGCAAGAGATTGCTACCATGCTCTTTATTCTATTCTTGCATTAGTGTTTTGTACTTCATCTTTATATTTATATAATGGAAGTTCTTATTCTACATCTGTTCACTCTCTTAGTATGCATGAGTAGCTAAACTAGTCGAATGGGTTGAGAAGAACTAAGCTAACATGACCTAGAAAGTTCATTGCTTGCGTTATCTTGTGTTATGTTGTGCCAAACATCACTTTAGAGCTACTTGAGAGAGATTCTAAAGAAAGAACCTAAGACTTGAGAGAGCTAGGTTAGAATCTAGACTCGAGAGAGCAAGATTAGAACTGCATAAACAAGAGATAGGGACTTAGAAATAAGCTCTATTTGCCAACCTGCATTGCATGCATCCTAGAGATAGGAATGGTATTATGTGGTCGCCTTATTTGTGTGTGTGTCATTTTGTCATCACATAAATAAGAATAGAGGCTTATGTGTAGGTCCTATAGACTGATCGCATATATCGCATGCGTTCTAGCCTTAGAAGTCGTGGCATTCGCACAAAGAGGTGGTTTACTGTTGTAAGTTTATTGCATGATCGCATAGCATGAACGCATCCTAGGAAGTGTTAGTCGAAACTTTTCTCAACCCATTCACCGCATACTCATCGCATCTTCCGTTTGATCAACTCTTTTCAAACTCCGCCGCATTTGTTTATTTTTCATTACTGCAAATAATAACCTTAACAACTATTGATTTATTTGGTTACCGCAAAGTTTTCCTAAAAATTACCACCGCAACCTGTTTTCCCAATTCCCTGAGTTCGACCCTGGATTTACCAGGAATTTGGTGAGGTTTACACTTGGATTCCCTTGAGAAAACTTGAGTGCTCAATGCATTTCATCATCGCAATTCATCCATAATTTCACATCATAAAATAACGCGTCAGTAGGCGATCGTGTAGGTGGGCGCTGAACGATCGTGTAGCAATGCAGGGAGCCAAATAATGAGGTAGACGATCGTGTAGATATGAGCGCAGTATTAAATGATGAGGAGTGATGCACTAGACGATCGGGCTATAGGATAGGCAAAGTACTACACGATCAGTGTAAGCACTAGACTATAAGCGTAGAAGCTAGACGATAGCACTAGACGATAGCGTTGAGTGTCAAAGCGATATGTGGGCACTAAGCGATAGACTACACGATGGTGCTATGCGATGGGCGTGAGCGTTAGACGATAGTCGTTCTGCGCTAGACGATGAGCAGACGCGCTACACGATAGGCGGAATGCTAAGCGATAGGCGGATGAGTTAGACGATAAGGCGTCGGCGTTAAACGATGGAGGTAAACGATGGGTGCAGTAGCTAAATAATAGCCTATGCGCGAGATCGTTTACTAAACGATTGAGCTACACGATGGGCCGCTGGAGCATCGTGTAGCTCCAACGGTCCATCGTGTAGCTCCAGCAGCCCATCCTGTAGCTCAATCGTTTAGTAAACGATCTCACGCATAGCCTATCGTTTACCTCCATCGTTTAGCACTGATGCCTTATCGTCTAACGCATCTGCCTATTGCTTAACATCATCGCCTATCATGTAGTGTGTCTGCTCATCGTCTAGTGCTTATGCCCATCGCGTAGCGCCATCGTGTAGTCTATCGCTTAGCGCTCGCGTATCGCTTTAACGTTGAACGCTATCGTCTAGCATTATCATCCAGCTTCTACGCTTATCATCTAGCGCTTACACTGATCATGTTGTACTTTGCCTATCGTATAGCCAGATTGTTTAGCGTGTCACTCCTCATCATTTAACGCTGTGCGCACATCTACACGATCGTCTAACACATCGCTTAGCTCTGTGCATCTGCTATACGATCGTCTACCTCACCGCTTAGCTCCCCGCATTGCTAATCATCGTTCAGCGCCCACCTACATGATCACCTACCTCATAATTTAGCTCCCCGCATTGCTACACGATTGTCTAGCGCTCGCCTATACGATCGCCTACCTCATCGTTTAGCTCTTTGCATTGCTAAACGATCGTCTAGCGCCCGCCTACACAATCGCCTACCTCATCCTGTAGCATCGTTCACTTAGTAAATGATCGTCTACCTAATCATATAGCGTTGCTCATTTGCTACACGATCATCTACCCAGCGCCTTGCGCTCAACATTTTGCTTTCACTACTCTTGCTCACGCATACCCAATGCATGAGCAACTCTTGGCAACATTTCTTGCCAATACTTCAACAAATGTATCATATACAACAAAACCATTAATTAAATCGAATTTCAAAGGCCATAGACATATAAAAAGGCCCAAATCTAGCAGCATAGAGACATATTGGAGTGTAACCACAACTTGCTTTCATTGAGACATTTACACAAACAGTTGAGAGGTGTAAACATAAGAATAAAAATTGTTGTGAGTTTAAGAGAGGAAAGAGAAGAAGAGCATATTGATCTGGACAGCAGCGCGGTGGATAAAGACGAACAGCGACAGATCTGGAGACACGCAGCGAGAGAAAATCGAACAATGAACGACAGCAAGGGAAAATCGAATAATGAACGGCGACACACACCACGTGGGAATATGAACTTTAGATCTGGAGACACATGATTGGCGTATCAAGTTTGGGTGCTTATTTATCAAACCGAGAGTATAAGACACAGAAAAATAACTAAAGAGGGAGCAGCAGATCCGGGCTATGGTATTTCGATAGAACAAGCTTCACCCACGATCAGATCCGGGTTGGCTGTGGCGCTTCGACAGAACAAGCAGTAGATTCGGGTGACTGGGTGCAGCGACGCAGGTTGCACAACGAACAGACCTACACGAAAGCCAAATCTACACCACAATAGACTCTTCACCCATGATCGACGAACGAATGGCAAGGGTTTGGAAGAGAGAAGTGAGAAAGAAGGGATTGAAGAGGGAGGTGTGAGAATAAGAGGAAAAAGAAAATAGAGGGAGAGTGAAGAGGGAAAAATGAAAAAAATGGGGGGAAAATAGAAAGTGAAAGGATAAATTAAACGGGCCTTTAATGTTGGTTTAAAACCAACATTAAAGGTACCCCTACATTGTCAGTTTAAAACCGACATTAAAGATCTGCTTTAAAAAAAAAAAAAACAAAACCGACATTATACATCCGATTTCACTTTTTTCAACCGACATTAAAGTCCAATATTCTTGTAGTGAGTCCATTTCTTTTACCTAAAGGTGCTAACTTTCACGCCTATTATAGGGACTCATACCCACTCATTTCTCGTGGACATCCTAAATGAATACAACGAGGGTAACTCTTTTCACCTCTATTCATGCAATCACGCCATTTTTTTTAAATATGCTAATTGCTTTTGCTTTTTATCTTTTAACTTTAACTTACTTTTTTTTATTACACTTTTAACACATAAGCGCTTTTATTCTCCTAGTCTAGTATTAAGCTAAAACAATAGAGGTTATTTTTAAACCGAAAATGGACCTTTCGAGGTGACAACAACAATTCTAAGAATCAAAGATTCAAAGTTATTCAACAAAGTACTCAAATATGCATGAAATGACAATAATTTTTTTTTAAAATGGGCTTGAAATTCATGAATGTTATCTTCATACTAAAATTATGAAAGTATAAATAAGAAAAGTATATCATCAACTTTCATTGAAATGGATTCGAGAAATAGAACGAATAATTCATGCATTTTTCAGTCATTCATTCATTCATGTAAAACCCGAGCTCAGATGCTCTAGGGTCATCAGATATGCATCATGAATATATCACCAAATCATGAATCAGAAGTTTTCATCAATCTTAGGAAGAATAATGTGCAAACATGAGAAACTACATCCACCCCCAACTTTTTAATCATGCATTGTCCTCAATGTATGAAAAATGAAAATAAAGCACAGGGACAAATAAAATGGAGGGAAATAGATAACTCCCTTGTGCATGTGCGTAGGTTGAAGCATGCGGTATTACTCATAACGCACAAGATCATCTGCAAAAAAAATGTCATTTAAAATTTTCTCAGTCATTTCAAAAATAAAACTACAAAAGGAAAAAAAATAAAAATTTGACGCATGGCTGCCTCCAAGAAGCACAAATTTTTAAGTTTGATTGCTCAACCATATTAGCTTGATCATCTGGGATCGAATTTGATTAGGTATTCCTTTCCATACATCTCGACTTCTCTTCCTTTTCCATTATCCTGAGGTAATAGTAATTCACTATAAGAAAATAGGTTAATGGAAACATTTTCATCCAAGACAAATAATATTTTAAAAGTTTCATTAAATTCTATAGATAGGGACCTTTCTCCTACGTTAATTTTTGCAAGAGCAGCTCTTGAGAAGGGTCTACCTAAAATAATAGAGTTCCATGTTGGGTGGACATTTTGGTCATAATTAAATACGTAAAAGTCAGTTGGGAAAACTAAGTTATCGACATTAATAGAAACATCATGCACAATTCCTAGCGGTTTAGTTAAACTACAGTCGGCCAGTTAAATCACTATATCGGCGATACAAAGATATGACAATCTAAGCTCATAAAATAGAGATGCAGTCATTATACTTCAATCAAAGTATGTTGCAGCTTCTTCTTACCTACTTTACAGGGTAGGCAGAACATACTTGGATCGTCGTGTTTGACAATAGATTACTAGGAATGACCATTATTGCTTGAGCAATAATCATTTCTTCTTCCTTCTTGACCCACTACTTTAAGGTTGTTTCAAGGGGGGCTAGCAATCACCATTTCAGGATTCTCGGTAGATTTACCTTTTTCTTCATTCTTTATAGGACTAAAGTCTTTCTGAAAGGAGCAACAGGCACGTAAACATTCAAATGAGATTTTTCTAAAGAATTAGAACTAATCTGTTTAGGTCGCTTAAGTGCTTGGAGTCTATGTCTATTTTCATCAAAACCAAACAATTCATTAATTTCTTTTTCAGAAATAAAATTGACAGATTCAGATTTCATAAATTCAACTTTCAAAGAGTTAAAAGATTGAGGGCTCTAAGCACTCCAGTTCACTAATTTTGGCCAAATATAAAGCATGCTCTTGCAGAAAACAAGTGAGTTTCAAGACATACCTCTTGTAGAACTTCTTCAAAGCTCCTTCTCCAACTGCTATCTTCTCTGAATCTTGTTGCAGACCACCTCAAGATCTTTCCCACTATTCTCTTGGTGCTCTAGATTGAGTTGTGGGACTCAAAACAAGCTTGAATCAAGGGATGAAGAAGAAAAACTCACAGCAGCAATCTTGGTGACCCCTTTCTTCAAACCGAATTTTATCTAAAATTCTCTATAGATTGCATGCCCAAATTTCACTTCAATCTCTTGAATATATTGCAGATCAACATGTAAAGGAGAGAGTTGCACGAGTTGCAGCTCATGCTTGGAGAAGACAAGGCAAAGAAGATGTTATTTGTGTGAGCTACTTAGGTGATGGATAATGGAAAACCCAATTTTTCCATTTTGTGTTTTGCTTTTCTAAATTTCCAATTTTATCATAAAATCAAAAATGAGTTTATAAAATATATTTTGATTTTATAATTGAAAAAACTTAATTAATTTCACAAATTAATTATTAAATAAAACTTAATTAATTCAATATCAAATATTAAATTAATTTTAATACATATTCATCTTTATATATTTAATCACATTTAAATATATAAATTCTCCTATTTCGTTTAATTCTCAAATTAAACATGTAATTATATCTCATATAATTACTAATTCCCTGAATTCTAATTTGAACGTTTCAAATTAACTTATCACGCTATTTTATAGCTAGTTCATTACGAGCTAGTAAGAGGACCTCACAGACCTACAGATCATGGGCTCCAACGATCCGAGATTAATTGGCTAAAGTCATTAGACCAGATTAATCCTCATTCGTTAACTAATGGGTCATTCCACTAAAGCTCATAGTTGCACTCCCCTCACGGTAGATATTCTATGTCCACATGATTTAACCTTAATCAGCAAGTCGACCCTTCACAGATTGTTCGTAATAACGGATGGGTCAAATATCTGTTTTACCCTCGAGATTACTTCTTATTCCTTAAGTCCCTACTGATTCTTTAATGAAAAACTAGTTTGTGATCCAATCACTAAACCAAACTCTCTCAGCCCAGTGAGAGGGCGGGGGCTCCTTGTTCAAGACCTAGATTCAGTACTTGAGAGAACAACCTTTCTCCTATTCCTAAATTGGGTAGGTGTGAACTCCGTCTTGCACTCTATGTCCCCAGCTATCTATTCGGTCTTACCCCTGAAATGGGAGTCTTATTGAGCAGGCGCTGTTGAGCCAACCCTCACCTATGCAAATCTAAGGGCAATCTCGAATAAACAGAAGTTCATAGTTAGATCAGAATTAAGATCGAGTTATCTAGGTCATCTAGGTGAAATAGTCAGTCTTATACAGTAAACAGCATTATAAACAAGAGTGACTTATTTCTTGTTCCTGATCTTATGCAAACTCATTGCATAGGACACCCCCACTCCTCATGTCATAACATGTACGAATTAGGATCACATTGTATGTAGCACTTTACAATTCTTTGTAACAACTACAAAGTAGGCCGCATCCAATGGTATTACCAGAATAAGGTACCCCAATCTTATTCATGTACCATAAATCATTTTGATTATTTACTCGAACCTGATCCACTCTTATGTCTCCACATAAAGTTCAAATACTCATATAATAGTCATGAGTCTTAATTTATTGGATTTAGACTTTCATACAATTTATGAAATCAATAATAAATATATTGATTATAGAAATGTTTATCATTTCACAAACTGTGAGTTTTAGGACATAAAACCAAACATTCTTCATGTGAGATTCGAATTGAGCTGGGAGCTTACCACATTGAATATCAAGCTTGTTCACCATGGTGGCCAATTGGGTAATTTGATTGGCTCAATGTTGCATACCTTGTCTTATCTCTTTTTGGAATAGAAGATTCCCATCTTACATCTTTTTTTATCTCTTGTTGGAAGGTACTCACTTTCTTTTGAAATGATAGCATATTGTTGGTCAAAGTTTTCACCACATCCTCCAATGGTGAACCAGAGCTATTTGATGTACTCCCTTGGTGGTCTCCTTGACTTCTCCAATTGAAGTTAAGATAGCCTCGCCATCTGGGATTGTAAGTGCTTTTGTAGGGATCACACCTTTTCCCTCCAATATAGTTGACTTCCTCCGCAGGGTTTTGGGTCTTCAAATGAGCTTAGGTCATCTATGTCTCAAGAATAGTAAGGTTATAAATTTGATAACATAATTTTTTTACCTCAAGTAAGTCGGATGAGGTGATTCCATTTGCTCTTGTAGTAAACTGTTGAGAATTTTAGTCAAACATTCCATAAAGGATATAATTGACAACTCTAAGCTCTAGATTATCCCTTTCTTGCAATAGATCCTGTGGGAAAAGTGTTACTAAATTTATACCGTCGGCTAGTTCATATATGATTACAGGTCGAACAAAAACAAAATACTTTTTCTTGGTAGGTGTGATCAACTGGACATAAATCCAATTTTTCAATTTTTTTGATTTCTTATTAAACTGTTGAGAATTTTCTACCATTCTTAAGATCAATTCTTTGGCTTCAAAAGGTAGTTTATTAGCTAGGGCTCCTCTAGCTACGGCATCAATAGAGCTCTGGTCATTTGAGAAGTCTAGAACAAAAAGTACTGGATAAGCAATGGATCTGAAATCTGTTGATGAGGAAATCGAGCCCATAATTGCTTAAATCTCTCTGTGTAGATATATGTCTCTTCAATGCCCTGCGTCATCCTATAAATTTCTTTCCTTATGCTATTTTCCTTAGAAGAGGGAAAGTACTTAGCTAAGAAAAGCTTTTGAAGGTAATCCCATGTAGTGATTGATTCAGATGGTTGGTAGTAGAACCAATCTTTGACATCCTCCTCCAAAGAAAATGGGAATGCTCTAAGATTCAACTGTTCTTCTGTTACTCTGTAGGGTCTTATTCCAGTACATACTACATGGAAATCCTTCAAATGTTTATGGGGATCTTCTCCAGCTCGACCACTGAATTAAGTTAAAAGATGGATATGCCCTAGTTTCAACTCAAAATGCACAAGGGTGGGAAGGTATACTATGCATAGTGGTTTTTGTGTCATGTCAGGCTCAGCAAGTTCCCTTACAGTTTTTTCTCTTACTTTTCTCATATCTTCTTCGGTATGCAAATCCTTTAAGTCTTCTTCTTTTTCCAAATCTTCTTGATGGATCGGTTTGGTTTCAAGCCCACCTTCTCCTTGTCTTCTTCTCAACTCTTGTTAGAGTCTCCGTTCGTTAATGTCACACCCCATCCCGAGCCCACACTCCTGAACCCGAGGAGAGGCGTGAAGGACTGCAGATACTACCCTTTTGTGATACCTACAATCCATCTGAACCCCTTTACTCTCGGTAAACTTTAAGTCAAGGAGATAAAAAAACAATTGAATAAGTAGGCCCATTTTATTTCACAACAATGTAAAGTTTATACAACACCAAGACTTAACTACAAAGTTCACAAAAACCACTCTTAAAACCCTCTAGAAGTGCGACTGTGGCATGTGGCAGACCTTGACCTTAGCAGCACCCTGGAACTCCTCACCTTTCGCTACCTGGGAAGAAAAACATGAAGAAAAAAAAAAAGAATGAGCTTCACAAAGCTGAGTGAGTGGTAAGCAACTTCTAGAGTTTAATTCAACTCATAGATAACAAGCATATCATAAATACGAGGTTAGTACTCAAACCTCCATTTTGAATGAGTCTGATCTCAATTTCTATCTACATGCACAGTAGATAGCTAAACTGATAACTATTTAGAATGAGTTTGTTGCTTACCTACACACATGGTAGATAGTTAACTGTTTCTAAACATAAACGCTTACACTTTTGCGTTCCCTTTTGTTCCCAATGTCTCCTATGTGAACATAGCTCCCTGCTCATGGGCTCAGAAACTAGGCCCATTGGCCCTCTGACCATCCCATATGAGGATCCTCCCACAAGCTTAGGAACTAGACCTCTCGGTCCCCTGACCATCCCGTGATGTTTTGCTTTTGGGCTCAAGAACTAGATCTATTGACCCCTTGACCATCCTAATCACATGATCTCATTTTCATGCTAGATACTCATTCATAACATAAGCATATACAATTTACTCTAAAAGATATGCTTAAGAAGTAAAGGAAAATACCACTCACCTTGGTAAGGATAGGAAACTTTCTCTTAGAAGTTCCTTGATCTTCCCGGGCTCCTCTTTTGAATCCTAAATTCCATATTCAAATTAAAGTTTAGATTACTCATAGTTCTAAGCTTTATCTTGAGCTACTTCCTTCTAAAAATATGCTCTAAAATGTCTCTAGAAGCTTACTTCAAAACATCAGCTTAGAAATCCTCGTGGTTTGGCCGGAATCTTCAAAACATCAAGACTGGCCCAAGCTTACCCGACAGTTTGACCCTTCTGTCTTTTTCTCATTCTCCAGCCCGATTCCTTAGAGTTTCTTCTCCGGCAGCCCTACCCTGAAAACTAGACTCTCATAACTTTCAGGTGGATTTAGAATCACTCCAAACGCACGAGTATTCTGGGAGAACTTCTCATCTCAAAGGGATGCTATTTCTAGACTTCACTGTCCAACTGTGTCTTCTCTTGAAGCTTTATGACCAATGCATAGATTTACTATCAACGCAAAGTTTCCTCACAATCAGCTTTCCCACTCTTCTTAATGTCCTTTGAATTATGATCTGAAGAGAAGTCCTTGGCTCTATTTATAGGCATCCAAAATCTCTCAAAGGCCGACACCTCCTACTTGGCCGCATGTCCAAGTGTCCTTTCCCTACACTATTACTGCAATCTAAAGTGTCTTCCTCTTTCTTAGCCAACACAAAATGCTTAAATTTCATGTCTTCTTGTGTGTCCACCTCATTTGCTTAAGGTTTAAGACTTCTTCCTAACAAGCCACATGTTTAGATGACGACCTTGAATGCGTCCATCAACTTCATATGCGTGCATCCCTCATATGTGTCCTTCTAACTTCATATGCGTTCATCTACCACACATACACCCATCCAATTGCCGCAACATACGTATGTCCGAACACCACCAATTGGCGCATGCGCCCATTCAATCTTACCTTGTACATCTAATTGACGCAACTTGGTCACATATGCTAGATGCTCGTAAGGCTCATCTTTGGCCGCATATCCTTCATTTCTGCATGGCTTACCTTTGCGTTATGCGCTCAAGGATAATGACCAACACCCTTTCAATGCATATTATTAGCCTTGTCCTATGCACCCACATGCCTCGGATGTCCTCGGCACATAGCACATCACCACCAAGATACGCATAGTGATTCGATCTTTTGATCACCCATTTTTTGAAAACCATTTTTGACCATAGACAGTGTGAAGAAAAGCTGCTGTTAATTGAGCGGGTGCAATCACTAACTGACGTTCTGAAGTTCTAGGTCTTAAAGATATGAACTGAGTGCCATTTTATGAGTAACTGAGAACAAGGTAGCTCTCAGATGCATTAAATTATGCATATATCCGAGCTTTTTTTCTTTCTTTTTTCAAAGTCAGATAAGAAATGAGTGAGAGCCTTCAATCATCATAGCCTCTCCACAGGTTCTGACCTTCCTTCCAAGACAGGACTCCTATCCTATCGCACATAACAACCTTTGGGTCGACTTGGTTCTACACTCAACACTCATGGTATAGCTCACCATCGCCTAGGCTCTTGCTAACGCATCCCTTATGACCAACGCAACCAACCTCATAAACCTTATTACTGCAAGCCTTATCAATGCAAGGAAAATCACCATGCATCCACCATAGCTTGTTTCATCGCCTAGCTCATCCTTTAACAAGGCTGCCGCATAGCACCATCGCATAGTGTTGTTGCATACCATCGTGTAGCATCGCCGCATCCATCACGTAGCATCGTCGCATCCATCGTGTAGCATCGCCACATACCATCGTGTGGCATCGCTGGATACCATCGCGTAGCATCAGCATACCATCGCATACCATCGCCGCATACACGATCAACCCACGCACGCATCTCCAGTGCCTTGCACCTATGTCCGCACAACTTGAGGGTACCATATGCTCTACTAACCTCTCAAACCTAGGCTGACGCATGCTTGTCCCTGCATAGCCTTTCCTCTTGGCCATACTTCAGACTCTTTCAAAACCCAAATATCCTCTCAAATTCTAATGGCCAATGCATGGCACAACACCAACGCTTAGCATAAGGTCAACGCATTGTCTAATACTTAGTTATTTTTCCTAGCCTCCAACGCATAGTTCTTTTTGGATTCATACTTAACCAAATTTTACTAGTTAAGACTTATCTCAAAGCTACTAAACAATCTTATTTAAACACTTAGAATTTTCCTACTCTTTAATATAGGATTTAACTTATACTTAGTTAATCCCTTTTATTTCCTACTTAAGTAGGGAAAATGGAAATTCGGGCTTCACAGTTAATGTTTGCAGAAATTTGAAGTCTAAGACCTCCAAAAAAATGGATCATACATGACAAGAAATACACACACACAAAATCGAATTAAAAAGTTGGTTAAAATAGTTGCTAAGATTCCCAGGCAACAATACCAATTTTTTGGCTAGGACTTGTTATTGCCTACAAGCCCTCACTAAGCATAGTGAGGGCTCAGCAAGCTCCCTCACAGTCTTTTCTCTTACTTCTCCCATATCTTCTTCAGTATGAAAATCTTCTAAGTCTTCTTCTTTTTCTGAATCTTCTTGATGGATTGGTTTGGTTTCAAGCTCACCTTCTCCTTGTCTTCTTCTCCACTCTTGTTAGAGCCTCTGTTCTTCCCTGTTAATGTTTGCAAAATTTGAAGTCTAAGACCTCCAAAAGAATGGGTCATACATGACAAGAAATACACGCACACAAAATCAAATTCAACTGCATGAATTTAAAAGCGAAATTGAAAAGAAATTAACTCGATTTAAAAGAATCTAGTTTATGTTTTAGGAATCCTCTCTATTTTCTTGGTTGTTCATTGCCTTTAAATGTATGTAATGCTTGCTAATTATTATCTTAGCTCATGCACACAAAAAGACTAGAAATGCATTTCTTAATTTTATGATTAATTTCTTAATGAATGTTAGATGCTTCAATTAATTTGGTACGATAGCGTCCATATCAATCAAGTAACCGCATTACGTAAAGGAAATTTAGCTAAGTTGAATTAATAAGTCGGAAAACCTAGGTTATTAATTCAATGGTTCTTGAAATCTACTTATCATGCAATGCTGTAAAAAGATTGTCCTAAATAACCTAATTTACACACAAGCATGCTTAAATCTTGCTCTTTGAGATTAAATATACATAAATGCACAATTGTAATAAAAAATCAAATTAAAGAGAATTGGCCAAAAACTCTAGAAGTCAATTCATAGAAATTGAATTACCATTCAAGAATGAAATTATAGCAAGCATTCATCAAAAAATTCAGAAAATCAAAGTCTCATAACGAAGAAAATTAGGATTCAATCCAAACTTAGACTAGAAAGACTAATCTTAGCCTTGCATTTTTACAAGAATCTTCAAGAAATTACAAGTAAAATGAATGAAAGAGAGAAAAAGATGAAGAACTAAGACAGAGATTTGGAAATTTGGGTGAAAATCGAGTTAAATGTCCTCTTCTCTGCTGAAAAACTGAATTTTTCTTTTTATAATCGAGGGAGAGTTTTACGATACTTGACACAACATTGCAACACTACTATCGAAGCATAGACCTTGAGCATAAAGGCTCGTTGTGACACTACACTGAATTAGGCAGGATGCGCGTAAACTTCATCTTTCTATCAATATTCGTAGCGTTGCAACGCTATTGAATTGTAGCTACTGTCTTCAAGCATAAGAGTTGTGCATAAGAAGGGCATTGCGAAACTTCAGAGCATGGTTGCTACTATCCTTCAGAGTAGAGCTATGCTCTCCAGAGGGTTGCAATGCTGCTGTCTTATGGAAATTTTATAAATTTCTCTTCTTTTTATGATTAATTCTAATAAGCTCTTTTTTTTGTTCATTTTTGCTCTATATGACCAATTTACCCCTTGGATGATTATTACCTACAAAATATTGTTGGAAGGTACCAATGCACAGGGGAAGAAACCAGGATCCATAAACCTGATCCACCTTTATGTCTCCACATAAAGTTCAAGGACTCATCCAATAGTCAAGGGACTTTCAAGTTTATTGGATTTCTATTCAAGCAATAGATATATTCAATAACATCTTTATTGAATGTTCAAAATAAGTTCCATTGTTTACATACAACGAGTTTTAGGACATAAAACCCAACAAATATGACAATAAACGCATAAAAATTCACGAACAAGGGTAGATTAAGCTAAGAATTATAGCACTTTTATGGTGTTATCATTTGTTCTCTAGGTTCCTTACCTAGCATGTAACCTATTATTTTCTAATAAACTTTCTCGAGATTCTAATTATCATGATATCTTCTTTGATTCTCATTATACCTTTCAGCATCAAGAGTCGGGACAACAAATTAGGAGCATTAGGATGCTTAATGATCTCTACTACTTTGATCGAGATTTTTTTTGTAATAAAATAACTTAGTGTCTCAATGGTACCGGTTCTCTTTCTGGTCATGGACAAATTATGCTTTGGCATCATAGATTAGGATAACCCAAATTTCACTATCTTAAACATCTGTTTCCAAAATTATTCAAGAATATGGATTGTTCTTCTCTTCAATGTGAAAGTTGCATTTTTGCAAAAAATCATCGATCCACATATTTTCTAAAACCATACAAGGTCTCCAAACCATTTTATCTCATTCATAGTGATGTTTGGGGTTCTTCTAAAATTTTGACTCATAGTGGTAAAAAGTGGTTTGTTATTCTTATTGATGATCGCACACGTCTGTCTTGGGTCTATTTAATGACAAATAGATTTTAGGTGAAAATTCTTCTTAAACACTTTTTTAATATGATTGTAACTCAATTTCAAACCAAAATCAACATTTTACACTCTGATAATGGAACTGAATACTTCAATGCAGAGTGATTTTTTAAAAGATAAAAGAATCAGTCTACATGTCATGATACCCCTCAACATGGAATTTTTGAACGGAAAAATAGACATTTACTTGAAGTTGCACGTGTCATAATGTTTTCTATGCATGTTCTTAAGTATTTATGGAGAGAAGTTGTACTCACAACTACCTTTTTTATAAATAGAACGCCTAGTAAAGTCTTGAATTTTTGAACCCCTCTTGAATAATGTGTTAAAACTTTTTTCCAACTTGTCACATATATTTTGATTTACCTATGAATACTTTTGGTTGCATTGCACATGTTTACATATCTAGTTATTTTTTATCAAAACTTGATCATAGAGCTACAAAATGTATTTTTTTGGGGTTATGCTTCAAATCAAAAGGGTTATAAATGTTTTGATCCTCAGACAAAAATATTTATGTGAGTATGGATGTGTCTTTTTTAGAACAACCATATTTAATGAAAATTCTCTTCAGGGGGAGAAGTCAAATTTAGAAGATAATTTTTTAGATATATTGAATCATTTCCTTATGTTAGTCACCTTGGCATGTCTGTACCAAGTCCTTTAATGTCAAGTATAGAAATGTCTCATTCAAGGGAAGAAATACTACAAACTGACTCTACATATCAAATTCTTGAGTTAAAGTTTTATAGTAGAAGAGCAGTCAATCAAAGGAACGAAGATCAGAGAGTTGATTCTACACAAAACCAATTTGAAATTCCGATAAATGATGCTGGAAATTCCTTGTCAATTCCTAATGGTGAAAGGTCTGTTAATTCTTTTTCTCCAATTTCGAATGTTCAAAATACCTTACCTATTATCTTTGATCTTGATATTCCTATTGCTATTAGAAAAGGTACTAGGACTTGTACTAAATACCTCATTGCAAGCTACATCTCATATTGAAATTGTCAAATAGTCATATAGTCTTCACATCTAGGATAGACAAATTTGTTCCAAGAAATATACAAGAAGCCTTAGATTATCCAAATTGGAAAGTGGTAGTCATGGAGGAAATGAATGCTTTAAGACAAAGTGGTACTTGGGAAATAACAAACTTGCCAAAGGATAAGAAGACTGTGGGGTGCAAATGAGTGTTCACAGTAAAGTGTAACGTTGATGGTAGAGTTGAAGGTACAAAGTTAGATTAGTAGCTAAAGGTTTTGCTCAAACCTATGGAAATGGTTATCAGAAGACTTTTGCTTCAGTTGCAAAGATCAACTCCATCAGAATCCTTTCGTCTCATGCAGCTAACTTAGATTGATCTCTTCATCAATTAAACGTTAAAAATGTTTTTCTCAATGGTGTTTTAAAAAATGAGGTGTTTATGAGTTTACCACCAGGATTTGAAATGGAATTTGGAAATAATAAAGTTTGCAGATTAAAGAAATCATTATATGGTCTCAAATCTCCAAGAGTTTAGTTGGAATACTGTGGAAAAAAAGCTACTAGTTAGGATACCAGCAAAGTCAAGCAGACCATACAATCTTCTATAAATACTATGAGAATAATAAAATAGTTATTTTAATTGTCTATGTTGATGACATTATTCTCACAAGAAATGATGCAGAAGGTTTTGTTGATATTAAGAACAAGCTTGCAATTGAGTTTCGAATAAATCAAAGACTTGGGAACCTTAAAATATTTTTAGGGATGTTGCAAGATCTAAGAAAGGAATTTTTGTTTATCAAAGGAAATATGTTATTGACTTACTTTGAGAAAGCTTTACTTGGTTGTCGGATAGCAGACACTCTTATCAAATTGAATCTGAAATTACAAGGTGCAAGTCTAAAAGAAGTAAAGGACAAAGACAGATACCAAAGACTTGTAGGTAGATTGATATACTTATCTCATATACGTCCAAATATAGAATTTGCAGTGTACAAAATCCTGAGATACTTGAAAGGAACTCCAGGCAAAGGTATATTATTTTAAAAACATGATCATTTTCAAGTTAATTGAATTATATACTGATGTAGATTGGGAATATAATTTTTGAAACTGTTCATATTGGGTTGATTGTTAGAATTATGTTCCTTATATTATTTTGGAAGTGTCCATATGGGTTGACTTATAGAATTATGTTCCTTAGGTTGTATATATTGACAATGTTAAAGAAGTTAAGTTTTTATAAAGAAATATTGGTGGTTTGTTGTTGATATATAAGTTTGTCAATGTGTGTATATTGTTTATTTGATTGATGAATATATGTCATATATATACCAAATGTGGTTGTTGGATCACTATGAAGCATAGACACGGATATGATTAGATACAATAATTCGTCAATTTCTAAAAAACTAAGATACGAATAAGTTGAAGGATACATCATTTTTATATATTATTTTAATATATATTTCTAAAAAATGATGATACTGATACATTGAAGGTACATTTTATCTTGCTTAAAAAAATAGGTTGCTTAGTTTTAGATGGAAAAAGATTAGATGAGTTGTTTGTCTTTTTTCTTTAAAAAAAAGTAAGCGTAAAAATAGATACATCAAATCGCTCGTCAGATACGTATCTGAGAAGTATCTAGAAGTATCAGTATCTGATACATGTCTGATACGGATTCTTTGCCTCACATGAAGTATCTGTGCTTCATAGTTGGATCAAAATACAGGAGCAATTATAGGTAAAAACGTTAACATTATAAATTTTTCTAAAAAAATCATAAGAAAATTTCTTGGCATTTTTTAAATGTCAAGTTCACAAAATTTGTTGACCTTTTTTCCTTGTCAAGAATGCCCATATTCTTGACATTTCAAAAATGTCAAGTGTCTGTGTTTCTTGACATTTTTTAAATGTCAAGTTCATAAAATTTCTTGACTTTTTTCCTTGTCAAGAATGCCCATATTCTTGACATTTCAAACATGTCAAGTGTCTGTGTTTCTTGACGTTTTTTAAATGTCAAGTGTCACTTTTCTTGACGTTTTTAAAACATCAAGAAAATCGACATTCTTGACATTAGCTTTCTTGACGTTTTAAAAAAGTCAAGAAACACTGTTTTTGTAGTAGTGTTAAATTATATACTGATGCAGATTGGGTTGGAAAACTACTAATATAAGATCTACTTTTGGCTATTGTTCATTTATTAGAGGAAATTTAATTACATGGTGTAGTAAAAAACAAAAATGTAGTAGCCAGGAGTAGTACTGACGCGGAATTTAGTTCCTTAGCTATGAAATTTGTGAAGGTATATGGATCAACAGGATCCTTGAAGAACTGAAAGTGTCTCAAGAAAACCCTATAAGAGTTTATTGTGATAACAAGGTTGTCATCGCTATAACTCATAATCTAGTTCTACATGATAGGACAAAGCACATTGAAGTTGACAAGCGTTTCATAAAGCAGAAGGTTGATGCAGGTGTAATATGCATATATTATCTTCCAACGACAGAACAAACAATGAGGATATGCTAACTAAAGGCCTTTCGAAAAGACAATTTTTTAAACTTCTCAGCAAGCTGACTACGGATGACATCTACAAACTAGCTTAAGGGGGAGTGTTAGATTTTCTTTTATTTCTCTTGTAATATTTGATGTTTAATATGTATATATTTATCATTTATGTCTGTAATATTTTTTCCTTTTTGATAGTTGGTCTTTCTTCTATATAAGAAGACCTTGTATTTGATTCATAAGTAAGAAGAATAATATTTACACTATTATCTTCCCAATTTTAACTCTTCTCTAAATGCTAATGCATTTAATGATGTGCCAGCATCTCTACTGACGATAGTAAAAAAAACGTGGGTAGAAATTCAATTTTGCCCACTTAATGAACATTAGCAGAAAGCCTTTTTTTTTTTTTTCCCAACGCGACAACCTTCTTGAGCAGAAATTGTCTTTCTACCCACACATTATATATCGACAGAGAGCCTTCTATGTCCATGTAACGTCCTTCATGGGCAAAAATGTCGAAGAAAATAATGTAGGTTGAATCGATTTTTTCCCCAAAAACTCTTGCCAATCCTTGAAAAAATTAACCCAAACCAAACAAATATTTTACCTAACACAACCTAACAAGTACTATTTGGGTTAGTTTGGTTGAATATTTTAAATAAATTCATAAATTTAAAATTTTGTATCTAATAAATTCTGCCATGCGACATATATTTTTGAGAAGAGCATAAAAAACCCAAAAAAAAAAATCTAAAACTTATATGTAATACAAATATGTTAATTATATTTTGGTGGATGTCAAATATGGCAGAGTTTTATACAAAATTAAAATTTAAGAATTTATTAGATAAAATGACTTATTTGAAACTTATAAATTTTAAGATTTTATTAGACAAACTAAAAGGTTAATTTTAAGAATTCTTTTTAGAAAAAAAAAAAAGTAATATTAAATTTAGTCCCTATAATTTGAAAAAAAAAAAAAAAGTTAAAATTTAGTATTTATGATTTATAATTAGAACTTGGTCCCTATAATTTAATAAAATAATCCTAAATAATTAGGGACTATTTAGAATTTAGTTTCATAATTTGATTAAACCCTATAATTTACCATGACCTAATGTTGTGGGATAGAAATACTCGTCGGATGCCAGCTCAAACGAATCTAGTTGACAAATGACAAGCCATCTCGCTCTCTCGCACACGCGGAAGCTTTTTTTTCTTTTTTTCTTTTTTTTTTTCCTCCCTAAATACCGTTTGGTTTCTCTCTGTTATTGCATAATTGGGTCAACTTGCCGCTATATCAAGCATTCAACGTTCGAGAGCATGCAATACTAGGAAGCTTCACAATTCAGAAAATAATAATAATGGAACTTTGTTATGTGTAATGAAAGAGATGCTTTTAAAGGGAAAATAATTCGGGTGAAGAAAACTTTGGTGTTTTACATAGGAAGTGCCCCAAAAGGAGAAATCTAGAAATCTCTATAGGATGGAGCGGGAACAGAGAAGTCCTCTCCGTCCCTATTCTCGTTCCTCTATTTCATTCTCCATTGCCACGAATTTTCTCGTAGGGTGGGGATTTCCGTAAGGATTTTACGGGGATCGGATGCCTCATAGGAAAAATTTTCCATCATCATTTTTTTCTAACAATTTTTTATTTCAATTAAATATATACTTTTAACAATTCCTTAAACATATCCAATACAACTTTCATTTAAATAAAATATTATTAATTTTAGTAATAAAAGTAATAATACACATTCAATTTTAAAAGTTATAATTAAAATGTAAAATTCTAATAATTTTTATAAATTAAAATTCAACAATTAAAACATCATATCTTAAATACTACATCTAACAAATTAAAATAATAAAGTCTTAAACTTAAATAATTAAAATCTCTATAATTATCCTAACAAAGTCTACAATATTAATATTAGTATATATATATTATAAAATTATAATTTATATACAAAAGTCGAAGCAGGACGGAGACACAGATCAAGGTCAGGGTCGGGGAATATATTCCCCGTCCTCAGTCCCAAATTGCAAACAGGGAAAAAAATTCCCTACTCCCTCCTTCATTCCCCGTGTATTTGGGAATTCCAAGGTAATTTTTCAATACTTTAGCGAACAGGTACATTAAAAAAAAAAAAAAACAGCAAAACATTGTCTATGAAGACAAAAGTAAACGTAAAGAAAATTATGAGAGAGAAAACAAATACTAAATTTAGGGATTAAAAAATAAGATAAGATGGAAATGTTTATAAATATTTTTTAAATATATAGTTTTTTAGTAATATATTTAAAGAGCAATATTTAGTGGCTCCAACTAAATTAATGTTTCCCATCCTTATACACATAAAAAAATAATTTTTTAATGATTAAAAAAACAAACAAACAAACAAATTACCACGTGACAACTTTTAATCCAATTGCACCTAATTTTTTTTTTAATTCTGTTTTAATCCTTAAAGTATTTTACCTTTGAAGTTGGGCTAAAAAGTAGAATTTCAACCCACTTTATCTTTTACGAGAAAAAAACATAAATAATGTATTTAGTCCAAAGAGATGTAGGATAGGAATTAAAAAGTTAAAATTGTGAAATTCACTTGTTTATTTGATCCAAAAAATTGGTAGGCCTCATAATTAAATTACATCAATTTTATATCTTATTAATTTCTTATACTCTTTATTTTTTACTATTCCACACTTTACCTCAAATATCTCAAATATCTCTAAAGTGAACGCAATAGACATTGTGGCCACCGGAGGAAGGTATAATTGAGAACCTGAAAGCTAAAGCTATCCCATTTGAGAAAATGCCTGCCAGCATAAATGGATCTTGTCCGTCGCGCCTCTCTCTCTTCCTTATCTGCACCGGCTATGATATCTGTGGGACAATACTTATATTATATCCAGCTTCAATTCACCTGCATGAAGAATGTAGATAGTTCATTATTAAAATATGCATTTTTGTGGCTTCCTTCTTCCCCCCCAATGATTTGGGCCCCTATCCAGCTCTCACCATGGTTGACACGGTTTGCCAGCTTTGAAATTAGAATAAATAATAGCTTTTAAGCTTTATGTTTACCACTAACCACTCACCACGTATATAAAGGTTTCTCAAACCCAACTTCAACACCAAGCTTTGTTATTTTCTTCAGCTTACCTATTTCAAAACCCTCTCTTTGTTATAGCTTCTCTCTTGCGGAAGCAAAAAAAATATATATATATATATCTTCTCACAAAGGTTCGACAATAATGATTCTACTATGTGTGTTCATGGCTTCTATAATGACCGCCACTGCTGGCAACTTTCACCAAGATGTTGACATTACTTGGGGTGGTCCACGTGCCAATATACTAGATGGAGGCCGACAACTCTCACTTTCTCTCGATAAAGATTCAGGGTCAGGTTTTCAATCAAAGCAGGAGTTTCTATTTGGAAGATTTGATGTACAGATGAAGCTCGTCCCTAGAAACTCTGCAGGCACTGTCACTACTTTTTATGTAAGTTCCAACACAAAATTCTAATCCAATCTTGAACTTTTTTTTCATGTTCACAGTTCTTTTAGATTTAACTTGCAATATGTAATTATCTTACAGTTATCTTCTCAAGGAGGATCGCACGATGAGATTGACTTTGAATTCTTAGGCAACTCGTCTGGAGAGCCATACACACTTCATACCAATGTTTACTCACAAGGAAAAGGAAATAGGGAACAACAATTTCACCTTTGGTTTGATCCCACCAAGGGATTTCACACCTATTCTATCGACTGGTCTCCAGAAAGTATCAAGTAAGAGGGCCTTGCCATGCAATACCATCAATCTTCCTACATACTATTCAATTTCTTCCCAAATCACTAAGCCACACTACTTTTTCAGGTTTCTAGTGGATAACATTCCTATAAGGGTATTCCATAACTGGGAAAAGATTGGAGTTTCTTACCCGAAGAGTCAACCCATGAGAGTTTATTCAAGTTTGTGGAATGCAGACGATTGGGCAACCAGAGGGGGGCTGGTGAAGACTGATTGGACACAAGCTCCTTTCACAGCATCATACAGAAACTTCAATGCCAATGGATGTGTTGCATCAACTGGGTCATCATCGTGTGCCTCCAAGTTTTCGAGTACTTTGCAAGGTGGTGCACAGAGTGATCAAGGACTAGATGCCAGGAGTAGAAATAGATTGTCTAAGTTCATGATTTATAATTATTGCACTGACCACAAAAGATTTCCTCAAGGCATTCCAGCTGAATGCAAGCGCCCGAGGTTCCTGTGAGAGAGCTTGCACACCAAACTCTAAAGCCAAAGTCATAGTATACAGCTCAAGACATTCAACTGCATGCCTCTATGTGTGTCTCATATAATTATTTGGTTTCATGTAATTAATTTATTCTTTTTGCATAAAAATTTGTTATCATTATTTATCTTATTTTACCTCTCTCTGGATAATTGTCATTCTGAATAAATCATATTTTCATTTTTTTTTTTTAATTTTGTAAGATTTTATTTTATTCTTTAAATATAATATGGAATAAAAGGTTTATTAATAATCAATTGGGAGAGGAGAGAGTCCAGAGAGAAAGAGAGGAGAGGAAAAGACAAAAAAGAAAAATGTACAAAATATATCATCAAATACATATTCCCAAGTCATCCACGTCATTTTTCTGGTATAGTCACTTAAATGGATATTTTTTTTAATATTGTGGTTGGGAAAAGAATTTAGGAAAATATTGTGGTTGTGAAACTATTTAGAGATTTAGGGTTGTTTTGGAGTTTTCGAGCGCGGGAATGTTATATAAAATATTTTGTCAAGAGTTCAACCCTCGACCTAAAAAGATGTCGAAAATTAAAGAAGAGGTTGAAGGTTTGACCCTCGACCTAAAACAAAATAAAGAAGAGGTCGAGGGTTAACAAAATTTAAAGAAGAGGTTGAGGGTTCAACCCTTGACCTCCTTTAAAGTTGCAAAGGGTGGAAGAATCGAAGAAGAGGTCGAGGGTAACCCTTGACCTCCTTTAAAGCTGCAGGAATCTCTGATGGAAGAATTTAAAGCTGTGGGAATCTCCACAGTGAAAGCAGTGGAAGAGATGGAAGAAGAGGTCTAGGGTTGAACCCTCGACCTCCTTTAAAGCTTTTCGAATCTCTGCAGCCGTGTAGCGTCTCGTCCCATCAATTTAATATTCCCAATGCCCCTCTGCCAACACTGGGTCAAGTTTTTAAAATTCGACCTTTAACGTTTTAACCCCCTCCTCCTCTCCTCTCATTTCTCACATCTCTCCGCCTTCATTCTCTCATTTCTCACAAAAGTTCTGTCTTCTTCATTTCATCGTTTGTTCATTTTTTCGTTTCTTCATTTCTTCAAATCATTTCGCCTTCTTCTTCGAACCTAATTAAAACTCTTACAAATTTGCTTCTGCTTTCTTCATTTCTTTATTGGCAAATCTTCTTCTTCTCCTACATTCGTCCATTAAATTGTGAGGTTTATACTTTTACTATGCAAAATTTCATTTGTTTAAATAACTATAAATTTTGTTCCTATTCTCATACTACTATATTTTTTTTATAGTTTTTATTGTTGTTTGGGCAACAAAGAACAAAAAAGGTAACATTAACAAAAAAATTTATATTCTCATAATATATTTTTTTTTTCATAGTTTTTGTTGTCAGATAACAGAGAAAAGAGAGGCCATTGTCACTTTGGGGGAAAAAAGTAAAAGCACTATTAAATTTGTGAGTTTACTATTTATTTATTACTAGTTTTTTTATATTTAGTAGATCTATCATGTTAATTTTTTAATAGTTGTTGAATTCAATAATATTTACATATTGATGTTAGTAGTTCTTTCTCTATTATTGTTAATCTTAATAGTTGTTATTAGTGTTAATCTTATTTATATTATGTTACACCAACATGTTAATCTTATTTATATTTTGTTTGCTTTTGTTTGTTTTTTATTGTTTTTTTATGTATTTAAGTACAGTTTATTGTTATGGTTAAAAAGTTGATACTTATGTTTTAATATTTTTAGTTTAATACAAAATTATTATGATTTTTTGAAATATACTTCTTATGATATTTGATCCTTTTAGTATTAACTTTGAAAATATAGTTTAAAATAGTTTGAAAAAGTTTAATTTATTTTTATGTTTAAAAAGTTGATGTTCATAAACCTTAAAAAATTAATATTTATAATTTAAAAAGTTTAATATTTTTAGTTTAATACAAAGTTATTGTAATTTTTTTAATATACTTCTTATAATATTTTGTTTTATTTTTTGTATTAAAGTTGAAAAAATAGTTTTAAAAAGCTTACCTCATTGTAATGTTTAAAAAGTTGATGTTTATAGTTTAGAAATTTTAATATTTTTAGTTTAATACAAAATTATTGTGATTTTTTGTATAAATTTCTTATGATATTTGAAAAGTTTAATTTGATGTTATTTTTAAAAAATAGTTATAAAAAGTTTAATTTATTGTTATGTTTAAAAAATTGATGTTCATAAACCTTAAAAAATTGATGTTTATAATTTAAAAGGTTTAATTTTTTTAGTTTAATACAAAATTATTGTGATTTTTTTAATATACTTCTTATAATATTTTGTTTTATTTTTTTGTATTAAATTTGAAAAAAATAGTTTTAAAAAGCTTGCCTCATTGTATTGTTTAAAAAGTTGATGTTTATAGTTTAAAAACTTTAATATTTTTAGTTAATACAAAATTATTGTGATTTTTTGTATAAATTTCTTATGATATTTGAAAAGTTTAATTTGTTGTTATGTTTAAAAAATAGTTATAAAAAGTTTAATTTATTGTTATGTTTAAAAAATTGATGTTCATAAACCTTAAAATGTTAATGTTTATAATTTAAAATGTGCAATATTTTTAGTTTAATACAAAATTATTGTGATTTTTTTAATATACTTCTTATAATATATATATATTTTTTTTTGTATTAAATTTGAAAAAATAGTTTTAAAAAGATTTTCTCATTGTAATGTTTAAAAAGTAGATGTTTATAATTTAAAAACTTTAATATTTTTAGTTTAATACAAAATTATTGTGATTTTTTGTATAAATTTCTTATGATATTTAAAAAGTTTAATTTGTTGTTATGTTTAAAAATAGTTATAAAAAGCTTAATTTATTGTTATGTTTAAAAATAGTTTTAAAAAGTTTACCTTATTGTGATTTTTATTATAATTTTTTAAATATATTTCTTATATTTCTTATATATATTTCTTATTGTGATTTTTATTGTGGTTTGTTTTTGTTAAAGTTTGATAATTAGTAGAATAATCAGTAATGTATTGTTTGTCTTTTCTTTTTTTTTAGAAAATGGCGGACAAATGTTTGGGATTTATGTTGTTTACAAATGGTAATATGATTGAGGTATTGATGGGATTGACTATGACCAACCACCAAGTGGAGGTTTTAGCATAAATATGAATAATGAATTGTATTTGAATAATTCATTGAAATAGTTGGGATATCACTTAGTGTAGATATGGGAACAAATCAGTTAGAAATAATATATAGACATCCTAACCTAGAATCATAGGGATCAATAAGGTTTATATCATTCCCTATTCCGAATGCACAAGCTATAAACTTGATGTTCTCAATCGCGATGCCACTACCGCATTTAGTACATTTGTATGTAAATGTAAATAGGATAGGATTGGATATAAACTTGAATGCACCATTTAGTCAGTTTGAAGATCCAACTGAATGTATTGATCTTGATCCAGAGTCAGTTGCATTGCCATGTGATAATGAAGATATGGCGGCTAAACACCAGTATAGAGATTTTAGAACTGAAACGGACAATGAATTTGAAGAGTTGGATTTCGATGGTCGTGAAATGAGTTACCTTCAGATACATTCAACGATTTGGATATGAATGTACTGGATAGGATTCGAGAACATGACCCAATTGTAGCCCCTGTGGACGTTGACAATACTCAGTTTGTCAAGACAAAGAAATGCTACAACACGCGGTCAAATGTTTTGCTATTAAATGTCACGCACCATATGAGGCTGTGAAATCGACACCGACGATTTGGACAATTCGATATAAGAAGTGGGAGGAACGTTGCAAGTGGAGACTTCGTGCAATAAAGAAAAAATTGCTTGGCTTGTTCGAGATCACTAAGTACAATGAGCATCATACATGTTTTTATTCAAAATTGAGTTAAAGTCATGTGCAATTGATTGCACTAGAGTTCTGTGATGCCGTAAGAGAAAAACCATCTATCAGCGTGATACAACTACAGTCCGACATCAAATCAAAGTTTGGATATCATGTTCCTTACCATGGAGTAGGAGGGTAAAAGAAAAGCATTAGTTAAAGTGTTCAGTGATTGGGATAAGTCTTACAAATTGTTACCCAGGTGGTTGTATATGGGTTAAGCAGACCAATCCTGAAACACGTGTAGAGTGGAGAGTGAAAGAAACACTTACCGAAGGCCATGTTATCCTAACTTCTGTATTTTAGGTATTTGGTCCTTGTATAGAAGCTTTTAATAAATGTCGATCGATAATTCAGATAGATGGTACACACTTGTATGACAAATATCGAGAAAAATTGTTGATTACTACATAAGTTGACTCGAACGGACATCTTCTTTCACTTGCATTTGCTGTTACAGATGAAGAGTTTGCAGACTCATGAAGATGGTTCCTGAAACACTTGAGAGAAATTGTAATACACGAAGAGGTGTGTTTAATTTCATATCAACATGCTGACATAATCGCAGCAGTAAACAATCCAGCAAATGGTTGGACGGGACCAAAATGTCACCATCGTTTCTGCTTACAACATATTGTCAGCAACTTTAATAAAAAGTGCAAATTTAATATATTGAAAAATTATGTTTATCGTGTCGGGTGTCAGTTTCAAATTCGGAAGTTCAATAAAGTAATTGAAGATATCAAATGAATAAATCAGAGCTGTCTGAGTTTTTTGACAACATTGGTATAAAGCAATGGACTCAAGTACATGATGGAGGGTTCAAATATGGGTGGATGACGACAAATCTATCAGAGTGCATAATGGCATCCTCAAAGGAGCTTGAATGTTGTCTATAAATGCTCTTGCTTAAATAACATTCTTCAAGTGCGTGAATTATTTTGAGAAAAGAAGAGAAGAAATAAAGGACGCATTGGAGCATCAAGATAAATACACCTGGTAATATTATATATATATCATTAACAATTTGTTTCAAGCATATCTTATAGTACTAAGTGGAATAAAAATCCAGGTACGTACACGAATAAATAAATAAATGGGCTGCAAGATCTAGTAAATATGAAGTACAATCATACGATCGATATGAAGGTGTGTTTCATGTGAAGACCGGACGTCATAGTCTCAATGCTAAATGAAGAAATGTTCAAATATTGAGGCTAAACAGGTTCGAGCGATATTGTTCATGTAACAAATGGCAAGCGGCATTCCATGCTCGCATTTTATGGCCGTTTGCTCACATTTTAACATGAACTACGAAGACTTTATTAAGGACTACTATAAATTTTCAACGTATGCTAAATGTTATTCTCCTCAATTTCAACCTGTACCGCATGAAGATTACAGGATCACGCACCCTAATATGCTCGTCTTACATCTTGATCCATCGTTGTTGAGAAAATCAGGTAGACCAAAAAGATCGATTGGACAGAACCAGTCACTCGACAACGATGTGGATTTTGTAATCAGTTCGGCCATAATCGAAGGAAGTGTCCTTCGTTACTAAAACAAACTCCAGATAATTAGAGATTGAGAAATAAATATTTTTTTATTATATATTCAATTTTTTTATTATAATTTATTGTATATTCAACTTTTTATTATAATTTATAAAGTTGTACATTATTCTTTTAATTGAGAAATAAATACTTTTTTATCATGTATATTTAATTAAGTGTAGATACTTTTATTGTATATTCAATTTTTTTAATATAATTTATAAAGTTGTACATTATTCTTTTAATTAAGTTGTACATTATTTAATTGAGAAATAAATTATTTTTTTATCATGTATATTTAATTTAGTTAATTAAGTTGTACATTATTCTTCTAATTGAGAAATAAATATTTTTTTTCTTTCAGATCATGGCTTTAAACCCAGGACCTATTGATCCCGATGTTTTGTACCACAAGTCCATTCATCGATCATCTGTTGTATGACAAGATCGTACTACTGGAGAAATATCTTGTAGGCGTCGAAAGGCAGTTGTCCACTGCACTATCCCACTCCACCCTTGAATACTACCGCTACTTCATACATTTGGATTCTATGGGGTTGCCAGATTGAGATTTATTCAGTTGGCACTATCACTCTACAAGATATAGAAGTGTTGTTGGGGTTACCTGTTGACAATGAGCCGGTCACCGAAGTGATGTACGATGACTGGTCACAAGTTTGTCAACTGTACCTCGGTGTGAGCTCACCAGCCGACAAAATTAAAGGATCGAGGTTAAGTTTGATATGGTTAAAGATACAATTCTGTGAGCTCGCAAATGATGCAGACGAGGAAACCATCATAAGATATGCGCGGGCATATATACTACAAATGATGGGTGGAAGTCTGTTTTTCGACAAATCAAGTCATTTTGTTTACTTGATGTTCCTGTCACTATTAGCTAACCTTCATGATGCAGGGCGGTATTCGTGGGGTGGAGCATGTTTGGCATGGTTGTATAGACAACTATGCAAAGCAACAAGACCTGAGGTTCGTGAGATAGTTGGGCCTCTTAACTTTTGCAACTATGGGCTTGGGATCGATTTCCAACAAATGCTCCACAGCTACAATATGCCAATGACGCTCAGTTAGCTAGATGAGCCTACAGTTCTCGGTATGTTATTTTAATTCAATTTAATTTTTATATCACTGATCTAGTTAATTTAGAATCTAAATTATCAATTTAAAAAATTTGGTGGAGAGACAAATTTTGTATGACTATGACAGTCACACATGTAGTCAGCCAGTACAGATACATGTTTGATCTGCTTCAACCTGATCAGATACATTAACACTGAACCAAATTGATTATTTTATACACGTTTTTATTGTATTTGTCTTTAATGTTCTCCAATATAATATTTTGTGTTTCAGGTTATTTAGGAGCCGTACAAAATTATTATGCATACTTTGCCCAATTTCTGTACGAATGGTCAAAACATATGGCGGACGATGAGTCCTCTCATATGTTTTCACATTGGTGAATAGCATCTTCCTGACAGAATGATGAGACAATTCGGTTTTCAGCAGGATGTCCCATCGCCTTGTAATACTGAACCCCTATTGCATGATATCGACTTAAGGACTGTAGATTGATCTGAAAAAGTTGCACATTTGGTAGTGTGATGGCACTATCGTGCAAGGTTTATTGCAGTGGGGCTTTCTATTGAATAGTTTGACAGAGATGTCACTCAAGACTATATTCATTCGTATAATAATATCACAAGGCGCTACGTCACTTCTCCAGGAGCAGCTATGGGTCATTTAGTAAATGAATGAATATTATCTAATTATTTTTAATTTAAATTTATTTTAAATATTATCTAATTGTTTTATAATTCACAGAGATCGAACAACAGTAGACTCTGTGATGTTGCAAATGATCCGAACCAGGTTCTTGCTATATGTAGTGACAACTAAAGCTATATGGAGGAGATACATTATATGTATGATATACCTATTGTTTCTCCACCAGCTCCTAAACGTAAAGGACTTGTTCGGGAAAAAGATGAGTTTGATGAGGTTGCCCATAATGTGGGAGAGTTGCCCCTGTGATGCAGACGCAAAGTCAAACTGATTATGTTAGTCCGGTGATGATGATGCTAGCATTTGGTTCAGGACATTATGACCTAGAGGCTGGTCCTTCGTCTTTATACGTGCATGGACATGGTCGGGGTCGTGGAGAGCATAATGAATATTTATATTATGAAGCGCATGCAGAGGTACAGAGCAACATCAAAAAGAACCAGAGCAATCTCAAGTTCGAAGTCAACAACGATAACCAGCTCGAAATCGACGACTTCCGCCTTGTGGGACACATTGATTTTTATATTATTTTTATATAAATGAGATATTTTAATTTACATTTTTTTATTTTTATGAGATATTATTTTCTTTTAATTTGTTCTTTTTAGAGTTAAGTTAAATAAAATAATAAAATAATAAAATATTGAATATACCAAATAATAACGAATTAGAGTATAATAAAATAAGAAAATAAGAAATAAGAAAATGTCGAATTAATGGAAAAAAAAAAACATGAAGGTCGAATCTTCAAAATTCGACCTAGGTTGGTCGAATTTTGAAGACTCGACATATTTAAAAAAAAAAAAAATCATATTTTTATAAATAGTTTGAAAACAACAATATTATTTCAATTTTCCCGTCACTTAATGGTCAATTTAATATAGAGACTATTTAAAATTGTAATTCAAACATTAGACACTAAAGTATCGTTTTTAAAAATTTCAAATCAAATAGATATCAATTTTAAATTTCAGGAATCAAAAATATATTTGAATAAAAGTACCCATTTTGAAACACTAAAGATCAAACTAACTTAATACTAAATAATCAAAACACTTAAAAAGGTAATTTTTCAATACTTTAACGAACTCATGCAAAACTTTGTCTATAAAGACAAAATTAAACGTAAAGAAAATTATGAAAAAGAAAACAAATACTAAAATATAGGAAGATGAAAATAAAATAAGATTGAAATATTTATAAATATTTTTCTAAATATATAGTCTTTTACTGATATATTTAAATTGTATTTTAATCCTTAGAGTACTTTTTAACTTTGGTCTGCTCCCGTTAAAATTAACAACTATTTTGGTTCATGTACTTTTTAAAATAGATAATTTTAATCCATTTTCATAAAATCCTAACATGCGTTTTATATAAAACAAATGCCCAAAGAATTCAGTGAGCTTTTGTAATGAAAATCGTGACTCCTTTATAAGAATTAAAATAGACCTTTGACATAATCAAAATAGATCAAAGAGCAATATTTGATTGCATTCCATGATGTACCTAGCACTTTCATCACACACATAAAATATATTAAAATATTTCAAAAAAAAAAGTAACAATAATTTGTCATGTAGCAAATTATGATTGGACAATTTAGTAGGATGCAAGAAGATAAATGTTGCCTGTAGTGTACATAAGTATTTATATAGATAAATAAATATATATAAAAATCAAATTCAAAATGTGAGGTGAGAGATTTGAATCTTTGACTTACTCAGTTTAAGTTATACACCTCAATGAGTTAATTGAGAGTTATATAGGCTAAAATAGAATTTCAACCTAGCTCACTAGAACTTATGACATCTTTGGAAGTGTGATTCTAAAAGGGTTAAAATCATTTTTATCATTTTCGAAATTATCATAATTCAAAATCAATTTTGATAATATGAAAATTGCATTTAAAAGTGTAAAATTAAACATTAAACTAATTTTGAGCGACTAAAAACGTGTCTGAAAGTGATTTTGAACTTAACAAAAGTGATTTTAGTAATTTTAAAAGGGAGATTTTCAAAAATAGAAAAATAAGAGAAATTATTTACATTAAATAACAAAATTTTAATCTTTTTTTTTATAGAAGTTGATAGAAGTCTATCATTGTATATTAATGATAAAAACTAATAGATGTCGATAGAAGTTTATTAATGTTTATTAGTATTTTTTTACTGTTTCTATAAATAGTTTGATATTTTTTTTATCTGTGAAAATTTTTTATTTTAAAAAGACTATTTATGGTCTTGTAGAAAAAACATAAGGAGAACGCAATAGACATTGCGGCAACAAAGAGGAAGGTATAATGGAGGACCTGAAAGCTAAAGCTTTCCCATTTGAGAAAATGTCTGCCAGCATAAATGGCTCTTGTCCGTTGCGCCTCTCTCTCTTCCTTGGTCTGCACCGGCTACGATTTCTGTGGGACAAGACTTATTATTATATCCAGCTTCACCTGCATGCATAATTTAGATGTTTCACTATTAAAATATGCTTTTTTGTGACTTCCTCTGCTTCTTCCCCCAATGATTTGGGCCCCAATCCAGCTCCACCATGGTTGACACGGTTTGCCAGCTTCGAAAATAGAGTGAATTATAGTGTTTTGGCTTTACCTTACCATTAGCCACTCCCCACCTATATAAAGGTTTCTCAAACCAAACTTCAACACCAATCTTCGTTATCTTTTCATCTTACCAATTTCAAAAGCCTCTCTTTTCTATAGCTTCTCTCTCTTGCGGAAGCAAAAAAATGTCTCCTCACAAAGGTTCGACCATGATGATTCTGCTGTGTGTGTTCATGGCTTCTGTAATGATCGCCACCGCCGGGAACTTTCTCCAAGATGTCGACATTACTTGGGGTGGTCCACGTGCCAAGATACTAGATAGAGGCCGACATCTCTCGCTATCTCTAGACAAAGATTCAGGGTCAGGTTTTCAATCTAAGCAGGAGTTTCTATTTGGAAGATTTGATGTACAAATGAAACTCGTCCCTGGAAACTCTGCTGGCACTGTCACTACTTTTTATGTAAGCCCGAACACAAAATTCTAATTCAATCTTTAACTTTCTTCCCATGTAGAGTTCTTTTAGATTTACCTCGCAATATCTTATCTTGCAGTTGTCTTCTCAAGGAGGATCACACGATGAGATTGACTTTGAATTCTTAGGCAACTCGTCTGGAGAGCCATACACACTTCATACCAATATTTACTCACAGGGAAAAGGAAATAGGGAGCAACAATTTCACCTTTGGTTTGATCCCACCAAGGGATTTCACACCTATTCTATCGACTGGTCTCCAGAAAGTATCAAGTAAGAGGGTCTTGCCATTAAAGCACTAATAACATCAATCATCCTACATACTATTTAACTTCTTCTCAAGTCACTAAACCACACTTTACTCTTTCAGGTTTCTAGTGGATAACATTCCTATAAGGGTATTTCACAACTGGGAAAAGATAGGAGTTTCTTACCCGAAGAGCCAACCCATGAGAGTGTATTCAAGTTTGTGGAATGCAGACGGTTGGGCAACCAGAGGGGGGCTTGTGAAGACCGATTGGACACAAGCTCCTTTCACAGCATCATACAGAAACTTTAATGCCAATGGATGTGTTGCATCATCTGGGTCGTCATCGTGTGGCTCCAAGTTTTCAAATACGTTGCAAGGTGGAGCACAAAGTAATCAAGGACTAGATGCCAAGAGTAGAAATAGACTGAGATGGGTGCAGTCTAAGTTCATGATCTACAATTACTGCACTGACCACAAAAGATTTCCTCAAGGCATTCCAGCTGAATGCAAGCGCCCAAGGTTCCTGTGAGAGAGCTTATACACCTAGCTCTAAAGCTAAAGTCATGCTATACAATTCAAGACATTCAACTACCTCTGTGTCTCCTATAATTATTTGATTTCATGTAATTATTTTTATTCTTTTTGCATATAAATTTATTGTCATTTTTATCTTATTTTACCTCTCTATGTAATTTTCATTCTGAATAAATAACTTTTTATAATTTTTTTATAATTTTGTATGATTTTATTTCAGTATAGAATAAAATGTTTCTTAATAATCAACTTAATTTTTGGAAAAACAGAAAGAGAAAAACTTGAAATAGATATAAAGTAAACATTAAAGCCCATGGCATATTCAATGAAAATCATAAAATATTGTGAAACTTAGGATACTTGAAAAAGATAGATTACGAGTTAGTGTTTGAGCCTTGATAGTTGTGTGTCTGTTTGGTTTTTTCTAAATTTTGAATTTATGGAATAGTGTATGCCTATTGGACAAACATTGATATAACTTAACAAAATGTGACAGACGGATGGTTAAGAGTAAACAATTGGACAAAATAACAACGATACTACAACATATCTTTCTTGTCGAAGAATCATATTTCAAATCTCTTGTATAAATAAACAATGTTATATGATTTGGCTATCACATCGTACCAAATCAATAAATATTTCTCCTTATTATTTAGTTAATAGAATTATGAATAGAAAATTTTAGGACTCTAATCTAGGTTCTTTGAAATTTAGGGACTAGGTTATAACGTAACTTAAACCAATAAAAAAAATTTAATCTTTGAAAGAATTGTCTTTCTTTCCTTCTTGACCAACAATTAAAGTAGATAATTCAATTAACTTGAAACAGCCTAATAAATATAGATAGTGTAGGGTAAAATATTTTTATGAGACCAATATTGGATGCATCTAGGGTTGCACCTATATGTATATTCAATTTATTTCAATCATATAGCAAAAAAAAGTTAAAAGGAAGAAGTGACAAACTTTAGTCAGACAATTGAGTGACACTATACAAATTAGATATGTGTAATTAAAGATGCAACTGAGCATTTTTCTTCTTATAATCTTTAAATATAACCTTTTGGTCGAAAAGGTCTCGAGGTTTTGGCTGATCATGTTCAAACATCAAGCCCCCTAACTAGTTTGACCCGATTCGCTCGATCAAGTTAGACTAGCCTCAAACTCCCATTAGACAATCATAGGCTCAACCAATCGCGACAACCTAACCATGGCTCTCCTTCATTCCATCATGCAACCTCAAATGTTGTCGACCACTCGTCAAGTTAACAAGTCTTCCAAAAGCAACCTTCCACATCTATTATCTCTGAACTCTTGTCATATGATATACTAGCCTCAAACTCCCCTGGACAGTCATAGGCTCAACCAACCTAAAGAATCTAACCATGTCTCTCACTCATTCCATCATGCAACCCCAAATGTTGTCGACCACTTGCTAAGTTAATAAATCTTCCTTAAAAGGAATCAATTGACAGTCTTCTACATCTGTTATCTCTGAATTTTTATTATATGATATGATATTAAATTTATCAACATTCATTAGTTTAAGCTTTTTGGTTAATCGGTGACTTGAGAACTCTTAATATGATGAACCAATCAAGAATATTTGGCACCAACCACCCTGATTAACTTTGTGGTTCGAAGTCATGGTGAGCACTACATGTGCCTAACTATAAATAGTAAAGTCTAAAGAGAATTGATTCAAGTGATAGGACAGTTTTCATGAGAACCAAACGGCAATTTTAATCTCTATCATTCAACTTTATGTAATTCACCATAAAGTTACTAAAGTCAGTGCTACATCATCATCCAGAAAGTCTGAATTTGAAATGTGTGCACAACTTGGACCATTAATTTTGGAATCAAATTTCTCAATCTAATTTAAATCAAACCCACCAGCATTCCCCCGGGTTTGATGGTCTGTTTGCATGAAAAGATTCCAGCCTCTCGATTCCCCTGAGCTGCAGCTGGGGAAGGTTTTATTACAGAAGAGGGATATTAAATTTAAATGTAAACGCGTATTAATGCTTTTGTTTACTTGTTTATGCCAAGCAAATGCTTGAGATGCCAGCTAAGACGGATCTAGTTGACAAACCCTCTCTGCTGTCACACGCGTAGGAAGAGATTCCTTTATCCCGTTTTTCTTCTCTTGGCTCTGACGAAGGTAAGTGCATGAGATAGAGGCTATATGATTCCAGGGTCAAGTTTCAACTTTCAAAAGCATGCAATAGTCGGAAGCTTCACAATTCAGAAATAAAAAAAAAAAAAGTGCTTTTTCTGGTTTCCTCTTCTCCTTCCGTGACTCTCATATACTCCATGATGGCTAATAAATTTTTGCCAGCTCAAAAGGCTCTGGCAGCCATGCCTGATTTTTCTTATATAAAGGGTTTATAACTTCAATTCCAGCATCACCATTCACAGTCTTCCCCTCATCTCTGTTTACACAGACCATTCTACAATTCGTTTTCATTCATCTTTGGCCACAGAAAAGCATGTTTTCGTCTCACAAAGCTTCAACAATGCTTATACTTCCTTTATTCGTTGCTTCAGTAATGACCACAGCAGCTGGAAATTTTCTCCAGGAGGTCGACATCACTTGGGGTGGTCCACGCGCCAAGATATACGATGGAGGCCGACACCTCACCCTCTCGCTTGACAAAGATTCAGGGTCTGGTTTCCAATCCAAGAAGGAGTACCTATTTGGAAGGTTTGACATGCAAATCAAATTAGTGCCTGGAAACTCTGCTGGCACTGTTACCACCTTTTACGTAAGTTTCAACATGAACTCACACACTTAGCAATTCGTTCTTAAATTTAATTTCCTCTTTTCTCTCATGCAGTTGTCTTCTCAAGGCCCAGGACACGATGAGATTGACTTTGAATTCTTAGGCAATTCATCTGGAGATCCTTACACACTTCACACCAATGTATACTCGCAGGGAAAAGGAAATAGAGAACAACAATTTCACCTTTGGTTTGATCCTACAAAGACGTTTCATACATACTCCATCGACTGGACTCCCCAAAGTATCAAGTACGTGTTAGTTCAACTCTTAATGTTAAGGTATATAAAACATGGTTTCTTGTTCCATAACAAAATCTTTTTTTCATTTTCAGATTTTTGGTAGATAACATTCCCATAAGGGTGTTTCGAAACTGGGAAACAATTGGCATTCCATACCCAAAAAGCCAACCAATGAGAGTTTATTCAAGCCTATGGAATGCAGATGATTGGGCAACAAGAGGAGGACTAGTGAAAACCGATTGGACGCAGGCCCCTTTCACTGCATCGTATCGTAATATCAATGTCAATGCATGTGTTGTGTCATCTGGGTCATCATCTTGTGGCTCCCAGTTTACCAATTCCATGCAAAGTGGACAGAATGATCAAGGACTAGATGCCAAGAGTAGGAATAGGATGCGATGGGTGCAGTCTGAATACATGATTTATAATTACTGCGTCGACTTTAAAAGATTTCCTCAAGGTGTTCCAGCTGAATGCAAGCGCTCAAGGTTCCTGTGATAGAATGCAAATCTCAAGACACTCCATGATTGTTTCCTTGTACCTCTTCCTATGTCTTGTATTCAAGTTCGTTCGTGTAATTCTTTATTCTTTATATTTTATTGATTTTTTTTTCATATAATGAGTTCCAAATAAGATCCCATTATTCTTTTTACCTCTTGTTCTTTATTAGTACCAACTCCTCCTCAATCCACGGGCAAACGCATGGATTCTCTCTGCCGCTTTATCAGACACCAACAATCTAATATGATTCTAAATTCTAATACCCGCCAATTTGCAGGCTAATCAAAAACCTGATACCTATAGTCTAGTCCATATGTGACTCGAAAGACTTGCAAAGAATGCTTGAGAGTTAAGACAGGGATCTACTGCTTCATGCCTTTGGAAAGGAGAACAAAAAAAAGCGAAAGAAATTTGAACACCACTATTTACAAACAGTACAAGTAATCAAACTATCTAAAGGACTATGACTATTATATCTATTCATTGGCGAAACAAGGCACAAAACTCCCCCTGTAGCTGCGGAGCTCTCGTTGCAATTCTGTATTTATTGAATAATTGAGGCGTGCTTGGTGCATTGGTGTGGCTGGCCTAAGATTTTATAATTTTAGAAGAAACTAGACAGCCACAGATTCACAATGTATTCTCAGAATTGAACTTCAAGTTGTTATTTCCAAATTCACTTACATTTATTTACTCACTAACCTAGAGGACTCAATCCTGTTCAGTATGGAAGAACAGTTTCAAGCAAACCAATTAAAATCTCAGAACATATAAAATCATACTAAAATTCTTAATGTCTATCCTCATTTTTTTTGTCGAACACCTTATAGCAGGTAATTACAGGATATCAGATCAGATCATCAAAAGGACTGAAAGATGAACAATAACTAGTGATGCTCATAATTTTAGTTAAAAGAAGAAGCTAAAAGCATATAAGCATATTTCATAGTGTAAAGATCATCTCGTGGATATCAGACCAGATAATCAAAGGGACTTAAAGATGAAACGATAACAAGAGATGTTACAGAAAGAACCGAAGACAAGAAATGAAGATTACAGGCAATTGAACGATGTTGTCTTCTTTCACTTATGTTGTTGTAACCACTAGAGTTTCTTCTTTGACCATGAGCGCCTGTATAAAAATAAAACGAATGTGAGAATAAAAGAGAGAGAGAAAGAGCAAGGCATTCATTCTGTAATAAGTTTGAAGAAGAAGTAATAAAAAGACCCTCCCAATTTACACAGTGGACGTAAGCCTTTGGCCGAACCACTTAAATACTTATGTTCTTTCTTTCTTACTCAACGATCGTCTAGCATTTATTTAAGTATCATGTATACGATCGTTGAGTTTCTATCGCATCGTCTACATAATCGTTTAGCTTCACATTGCATCGTCTATACGATCATCTAGTTCCATAGTTAGCTCTACTCAACTATCGATTACACGATCGTCTAGTGCTTTGTACTATCATTTACATAATTGAACTATCATCTAGTTCTTTGAAGCATCATCTACACGATTGAGCTACCTTCAAGTAAACGATTGAAGAGTTTTGAAGCCTTAAGCATACAACTTTCCCTGAGTCTTGAAGTATACTTGACCGTTAATGCTGAGTAGTTTGTGATTGCAAACAAGAGAATTATACTTATCTGGGACAACAAGTGGTATCATAGCTCAAAGAGTTCAAGACAGATTCTAGATTTGAATTCTTGCATACTTCAAATTAGATAAGTCAATCTTGAAGTTCAAGAGTGGGTACAACCAGATATGAAATCGAGAAGTTTGATGGAAAGACAGACTTTGAACTATGGAAAGCGAAGATCAAGGTAGTTTTGGGACAGCAGAAGGCACTACTGGCCATCACAGATCTTGCAAAATACCCTGAAACACTCACTGATGTAGAGAAAGAGACAATCGAGGTAAATGCTTATGGAACCATTGTCTTGAATGTCACAGATAGTGTTTTAAGGCAGATTGTTGACCAGCCTACTGCTTATGCCCTCTGGAACAAACTGAACGAGATTTATCTCAACAAAGATCTGCCTAATAAAGCTTTATTTAAGGAAAGATTTTTCACATACAAGATGGATGCTTCAAAGTCCCTCACTGATAATTTGAACGAGTTCAAGAGACAGTCATTAGAATTCAGATCAATAGGAGACAATATTGGGGAAGAAAATGAGGCTTTCATATTACTTAACTCTCTACCAGAATCATTTAAAGATGTCAAGACAGCCATGAAGTATGGTAGAGAAAGAATCACTATAGAAGCTATAATTTCTACAATAAGAGTCAGAGAACTAGAGTTACAAATGAGCAAGAAAGATCAGTAGGAGAAGGCATGTTTTCAAAGGGGAAAACAAAGAACAATAGGAAGGGGAAGCATAATGGTGGTGACAAGTCCAAAATCAAGTGTCATTTTTGCCACAAAATGAGACACATGAAGAAGGACTATTATACCTTAAAGTGGAAGCTAAACCAACAGAACAAGGGAGGAAAACAGACTGAGGCTGTTGTGGGGTAAAAATCCGTGTATTCAGACGCTTTGACTGTAACTGAAGAGTATGGAGAGCAGAATCCTATGGAGACTCAAGACTGGGTGATAGATTCTGGTTGTTCAGTTCATATGACACTATCTAAAGGGTGGTTTTGTACCTACAAGAAGTGGGATGGAGGGTTGATCTATATGGGAAATAACAATACCTGCAGAGCTGTTGGAATAGGGTTTGTATCCTTGAAGATGCAAGATGGTTCGATGAAGTTGATTAGGAATGTGAGGCATGCTCCTACAATGAAGAGAAATCTCCTATCATTGGGGATGTTTGACTCTATTGGTTGTGAATATAGAGGAATTGGAGGCACTTTTGAAATGATTAAAGACTCAGAAGTAGTGTTGGTGGCAACCAAAGTTAATGGCTTGTATGTCATTAAGGATGTGCAAATGGCACATTCGGCCTTGATGGCAACCGATGAAGAACCCACAGAAGAAGAGCTATAGCACAAAAGGCTATCTCATATTAGTGTGAAGGGGCTGCAAGTTCTCTAAAAACAGGGGATTCTTCCTAAAGGTTTTAGAGAAAAATTGAAATGTTGTGAACATTATATACTTGGCAAGGCAACAAAGCAAGGCTTCCCTAAAGGACAACAAACCTCCAAGGAGATACTTGAATGTGTGCATTCTGACTTATTGGGGCCAACTCACTCTCCATCTCTAAGTAGAGCAAGGTACTTTCTTTCCTTTGTTGATGATTACTCAAGGAAGAGTTGGGTTTACTTTCTAAAAACCAAAGATGAAATATTTAGTAGATTCAAAGAATAGAAGACCTTGATTGAAAAGCAAACCTCTAAACATATTAAACATTTGAGAACTGACAATGGTTTATAGTTTTGTGGAGAGGAATTCAACTTTTTTTTGTAGGGAAAGTGACATTATGAGGCACAAAACAGTGAGGTATATACCTCAACAAAATGGAGTTGCTGAAAGATTGAATAGAACAGTTCTTGAAAGGGTGAGATGTCAGTTGTCCAATGCTCTTTTGCCTGAAAAGTATGGGGCTGAAGCTGTTTTCTACACAATCTACACTCTAAATAGGTACCTACATCAATCCATTAAGCTGAAAACTCCAGAAGAAAGGTGGACAGGACAGCCTCCCAAGCTAGAATACTTGAAAGTGTTTGGATGTGTAGGCTATGTGCATCAAAGCCAAGGTAAATTGAAACCTAGGGCTGTCAAATGCATGTTTCTAGGCTTTACACCGGGAGTGAAGAGTTATAGACCATGGCCTCCTGTTGAGAAGAGATGCTTTAATAATAGAGATGTTGTGTTCAGAGAAAATGAAATGTTTATGATGTCCGAGCAACCATCGATATCTATGTCAAAGACTAGTAGCACAAGGTTTGAGGTGGAGCCTCAAAATGATCAAGGAGCTTCTTCTTCTTCTCAGAATCTAGAAGTTGAAGGTGATGACACTGCTGAGACTAGTGAACAAGTAAAGACACATGGAGATTTACAGAATTATTCCTTAGCAAGAGACAGAACTAGAAGAACCATTGTACCATATGCAAGATATCAAGAATCTGACTTTGCTAGTGTTACTTTAAGTGCTACCATTTCATTAAGCAAAAATGAACCCACCAGCTTTGAGGAAGCAACTAACACCCTTGATGCTAGACAGTGGATTGAGGCAATGAATGATGAAATGAAGTCTCTCAACCAAAATAATACCTGGAAACTAGTACCTTTGCCTAAAGAGTACAAACCTATATCATGTAAGTGGATCTACAAGTTCAAAGAAGAAATTTCAGGGGTACAAAAGTCTAGGTTCAAAGTGAGACTAGTTTCTAAGGGGTTCACACAAAAGGAAGGTATTGATACACTGAGGTCTTTTCTCCAGTGGTGAAACACACATCCATTAGAGGACTTAGAGTTAGACCGATTAGATGTGAAGATAGCTTTTTTACATGGAGTATTGAATGAGACTATTTACATGAAGCAAGCTCAAGGGTATGTGAAGAAAGGAGAAGAAGACTTGGTGTGTCTACTAAATAAGTCTATCTATGGGTTCAAGCAGTCACCAACGTGTTGGTATGAGAGATTTGATGAAGTAATCTCCAAACTGGGATTCAAGAGAAGTTCCTATGATTAGTATGGGTATACAAACTCTAAGAGCTTCAAGGAACCTGTTTATCTACTTCTTTATGTAGATGATATGTTGTTGACCGGTAGTTCCAAAGAAGAGTTGGGGTAAGTCAAGATGCTCCTAAAGAAAGAGTTTGATATGAAAGATCTAGGGGAATCTGGAAGGATTCTAGGCATTGAGATTGAAAGAGATAGAAGACATGGTAGATTATATGTGAGTTAACCAGAATATTGTGGAAAAATACTGCAGAGGTTCAAAATGGAGAGTGTTAAATCAGTTGGGGCACTCCACTTGCACCTCACTTCAAGCTCTCATCTGCAAACAGTTCAAAAAGTTCAGATAAAGATCACATAAACCATATGAAGGTTGTTCCCTATTCTCAAGCAATGGGATCTCTGATGTACTTAATGACTTCAACCAAACCAGATCTGTCCTATGCTACAAGTTTGGTTAGTAGGTATATGGCAAATCCTGGTAAACGATATTGGGAAGTAGTCAAATGGATACTGAGGTATTCTGCTCATCAAAGGAAGCAAGGATCTTGTATAGATAGAATTATCCTTCCAATGATGAAATGTATGGCTATGTTGATGCTGACTATGCAGGGGATTTAGATAGGAGACAGTCTGATAAGTTGGAAGGCTAGTTTGCATCTATTGTGGCCCTTTCCACAACAGAAATAGAGTTTATAGCACTGTCTAAGCCTGTGAAAGAAGGTTTGTGGCTGAAGAGATTACTAAACGATTTTGGCATTACACAAACAAAGGTCAGAATATATTGTGATAATCAGAGTACAGTCTACTTATCTAAAAACCAATAGTTTCATAGCAGAACTAAGCACATTGACATCAAGTGCCATTTTATCAGACAAGAGATTGAGAATGGGGAAGTTGAGGTAGTAAAGATAAATACCTCAGACAACGCTGCTGATATGCTGACCAAAACAGTTCCACTAAGCAAGCTTGGTCGATGCTTGGACCTCCTCAGGTTCGAATACCTGAAAAAGGTTAGCTCAAGTCAGCTCAATAAGCAAAGAGAGAAAGATACTCTGGATGTTTACAAAGGTGGAGATTGTTACAGAAAGAACTGAAGACAAGAAATGAAGATTATAGGCAGTTGAACGATGTTGTCTTCTTTCTATTATGTTGCTGTAACCACCAGAGCTTCTTCGTTGATCATGAGTGCCTATATAAAAAAAACGAATGTGAGAATAAAAGAGAGAGAGAAAGGAGCAAGTCATTCATTCTGTAATAAGTTTGAAGAAGTAATAAAAGAGACCCTCCCGATTTGCATAGTGGATGTAGGTTTTTAGACAAACTACTTAAACTACTTGTGTTCTTTCTTTCTTACTCAACGATCGTCTAGCATTTACTAAAGTATCGTGTATATGGTCGTTTAGTTCCTATCGCATCGTCTATACGATCATTTAGCTCCGCATCGCATTGAATGTATGATCGTCTACTTCCACTGCTGTCATCTACACGATCGTTTAGCTCTACTCAACTATCGTCTACATGATCGTCTAGTGCTTCGTACTATCATTTACATAATTGAACTATTGTCTAGTTCTTTAGAGCTTCATCTACACGATTGAGGTGCCTTCAGGTAAACGATTGAAGAGTTTTGAAGCCTTAAGCATACAGTCTTCCCTGAGTCTTAAAGTGTACTTTTTCGTTAATTCTAAATAATTTGTGGTTGCAAACAAGAGAATCATACTTATCTGGGAGAATAAGAGATGCTCATAATTTCATTAAAATGCAGAAGCTATAAGCCTATCAGCATACTTGATAGTGGAAAATTCATCTCATGAAGAAGAGTACCTGCAGAGCTCTATAAGGTTCAACCAGCCTGGTGTAAAAAATTTCTATATCCAAGAGATTAGACAGACACCTTACATTTGATTGACGTTGTCCTCGTTACACTTTTGGAGATATCTCAACTTTTCATAGACTTGCCTTGTTCTTCGCATTAGCCGATCTCTTCCATCGCTTCTCAATATTCAACTTCCTTCTAAAATTCAGTGTTTTCCTACTCTTGTTCTTGTATCGACATCGTCTTCAACTTCTTGATCTTCAACATTGGCTTCACCTCCAACGCTCACTACCATTGCAAAATCATCCCGAATGGAGTTGGCTTTGGAAGTCACCGATCGATTGCACTCGAATTTAATGGCTTAAATTGTCATTTTTCTATCAATAAATTGATTGACTGCACTATCCTTCCTTCTCTTTTCTATAAATTGATTGACTGCACTATCCTTCCTTCTCTTTTCTCTTCAACTCACTGAGCGCTGGCGCCAATTTCTGTATCCTTCTTCTTCGTTTTCCGGTTCCAATTCATAATAACGTTGAAGTTGGACGTCTGCGCCACAGGAGTAAGTACTTTATAATTTTTCAATTTAATTTGTATGTTTAGTTCCCCTTTTTTAGTACGACTACTTTACCGTGAGAGATCGAATCTCCCCGACTTCAAAAGAGTAGTTACTTGTCGACTATTATTAAAGCTTATTTTGACATGTTTAGATTAAGCTTAATTCTATTCTATTGATTATATTGATAAACACATATATTTTGTTTTAAAAATTAAAAAAAGAAAAAAAAAAAGAAAAAAAAGAAAAAAAGAAAGAAAGAAACTATTTAGATGTTTCATGCTCCACCTATTCTTGTACTACCCACTTAAGTATTCAATCCCAAGGTGTTACATGGTAAACTTTAAAAAGATAAATAAATAAATAATTTTTTTAATATTTTTTTCTTTGTAATGAAACAAATGCATAAAAAGGTTACACCTTAGGTAAATTTTTCTATGAATTAATCGGAGGAGAAGCGACATTAATTTAACTAGGGATTTCTTTTTAAAAAATATATATAGTGATTTAATTTGTTGAATTATGTTCATATATAAGATTTTTTGTTTTAGTTGAGAAGTTTGAGTTGATATCTAAGATTTGTGATGTAGACTAAGAATCTTCGGGAATTCTTGAAAGAAAATTTTATTCATTAATTGTTCATATATGGGGGAAGACTCCTATTTATAGAGTTTTAATATAAGTGGGTAAAAATTGAATTAACCTAAACTTATTAACTAATTACCTAATTTAACCTCAATCTACTTACATCAGTTTATCCCTCCGAAAAGAAAACCTGTTCTCATATTTTAAAAAAAATGAAACAATTAAGAAATAAAGTAAACTTGTACAATGGAGTATGGCCAAACTAACCTCCTATATCTTGAACAAAATTATTATGTAAAAAAGTCCCAAGGCATAAATTTTTGATCAAGTGCATCGAGTTCATCATCAAAGTCATCTAATACCCTCTGTTGCTGCTGTTGCAATGTCAAAAACTACATCAAAAATTTCAAATATTCCATTTCCACTAGGCTGCCCTTGATCTAGATGTTACTTAAATATACAGTAAAAGGCATAATTCTTGGCTCAATTCAAAAAAAAAAATAATCGATGTTCTTTTGGTCATTATAGCAAGGCAAATCAATTTTCATTCTATAATCCAAATCTTGGTGCCAATGATGATGTTTCATGGTCTGATATTGCCAATCTTGATATTCTTGGACAGCTTACTCGAAATCTCACTTATCAGATTCCATTGTGGAAGACACATCTAGCATTGGGTAGACCTCATACAATAACTGTCCTAGCTCAAGATTTTCTTCATTAATTACTCCGGATTCTTTCATTTCCATGTAAAGATCATTTCTTGAACAAGTACGTTCATTGGTCATAATGTCTAAACAGTGGGTGATGTTGTTGACCATTATGATAAGTTGGATAAGTTTCTTGGACATGAGAACCCGTCTGATCTTGAGGTCTTGGGAGGGTATTTGATGTATCAACAGTTGGATCTTGGTCATTTTGAAAGTGGTGATTATTTACCGATTAATTTCTCTGGATAAAGGATCTTGGTGGACTTCTCTTCCTTGAAAATGTCGACCAAAGTTCTCCTCTTGGTAGAAAACAAGGGCATTATGACCATAATTTATGTGTTCTTGGTATGGTTCTTAGGCGTGAAGATGGTTTTCTTGATACAAAGGGTCAAGAGGGTACCTTGGAAATAATTTCGATGGAATTGCGAGCATCCTTCATCACTTGAAGAGTCCGAATCATATCTCATCATATTGTGTGGAAGGTCTTTGTTGTTGAGGAAGAATACCTACCAGATGATTTTGATGATTGATTGTTGATTAAAATTCTGAAATTTGTCTTATGAGTGAATTTCTTACTACTACATGCATCCTTTCTTGGTTGGTTCTTGATTGATTGTTGGTCATATTTCCCATTTCCAACGATAACTTCTCAATAGCTTGTTGCCACCAGGCCATTGAGGTTTACATTAAAATCGTATTGTCCCATAAACCACCCACTAAAACTTTCAAATTATCAAGTCTTCAATTCACGATTTGAGCAGATGTGGAGAAGGATGCTTCTGTATCACGAGTTTAAAAGTTGGGAAGCTTGTTGGTGTTCTTGATCACCATCAGACCCTTTCATGAAGGCGCTCAGATACCAATTTGTTGTAGCCAAAATGCTAAAAATGAGATAAATCTCCAACAAACCAATAAGGTCATTATTGTGAACAATGTAAGTAGAATAGAGTTAAATTAGGTAATTAAGTAACAAGTTTAGGTTAATTTATTTTTTACCTTCACTTGTATTAAAACTCTATAAATAAAATTCATAGTATACATCACTTGGTCAAAGTTTGCAAATTGTACATACAAAGTTTTCTATTTGGTTTCCAAAAAAATATAATAGAGATGTTTAGTTTAATCAGGTTAGTTCCATTCCATTGATAAGGACATATTTTGATTAGAAATGTGAACTGCACCAAGGGCTCACTCAATAGTTCATATTATATATATAGATTACTCTTTCAGGTGAATACAATGGTTTTACCCTATTGAGTATATGTATAAAGTTTTCTAATTGGTTTTGTAAGTTTTTCTTTTTTGAAAAAAAAATGGAAATGTGGGGCCCCATACCTCTTACATGCTAAGTGCCATAATCACATTCTCGTAAGAGTCTCAAGGCGATTGTGTGGTATTTGTTCTCTCCCTCGAACAAGTCAATCGATCCAAATTCGAATAGCCAATAGCATAAAGGGCGTTTCTCAAAACCTCTACCTCGTTCTTGAGAAAAAGTTTTAGAAAATAGGTTTAGAGAAAACGGTTTTTGCAAATGTTTGAAAGCATGATTGAGCAATGAAGATTAGTCGTGCAGCTAGAAAGGAATAAAATGGTTAACAATGCTTTATAGCACACAACTCTCAGATGTGAAGATAGGACAACTAGTCATACCTCCACATAGTGCATTCTGAACAAAAAGACATCAACCACCCTTGCATATGAAAACGAGTGGTGGTCATATACTAAGAAAGTACATGTAAAATAAACTAACTAGCAAAATCAAATACTTAGGATGAAAGCATGATAAAAAGAGGTGAAGGAGGACATGCAGCCATGGGCAACACATCTTGGACAAGCATAATCGTCACATTCTTCCTCACTCAATTGGTTGATGTCCTCGTCAACCAACTCTGCTCAAACTCAACAATTTGTTGAACAATTGCCTTGAGGCCTTCTGTACGCTCCCAGCTGACTTCTCTATCTTGGAGGTTGTTCCACCTCTCCAGGAACTCATTGTAACTTTGTCCTGGTTTTCTAACTCTGTTGCTTTTTCCTGAAAGTCTCTCATCGACTTCTTCTTCTATCATTTTCTTCGTCGTGGCAACTATACATGTCACAACACTATATCGCTCATCAGTATGGCTGAAGTGATAGGGCTTCGAATTACTTACATGGATGACAAGATGAATCTCCTGATAAGATAAACATGCATAAAATAGAAGCAAACAGAATCATTAAAAACTCTAATTATACTTAATTTGAGTTCAAAATCATGCTTAAAACATAATTTCAAAAAAGAAGGTTTCACAGTTTATTCCTTTGTAGAATCCTTCTTAATCCTTGCTCTCTACATGAAATTGAATCTCCAAATTCTTAGTAGACTACCAAGAGGAGCTTCTCTACTATTCTCAACCTTGGATTGAGTGGTGGAAACTCAGAATTAGAGAGAATTGATGGGGTTTCACTAGAAGAAATTCGGACTTTAATGTCGGTTTAAAAGGGCTTTAATGTCAGTTAACAACCGACATTAAAGATAGTGTTATTAAAGCCCTTTAATGTCGGTTGCCTTTAAGTTGGTTTTAAACTCACATTAAAGGGCTTCAATAACACAGCCTTCAATGTCGATTGCAACGGATATTGAAGGGCTTCAATAACACAAACTTCAATGTCGGTTGCAACTGACATTAAAGGACTTCAGTGAAATTTCCAACCAACATTAAAGCCTGTGTTTTTTTCTTTTAAATTCTTAACTGACATTGAAGCCCGAATCTATCCTCTTTTTTTTTTTTAATTCCATTGCCGAATCCATTTTTTTGGTCTAAAAGTATAACATGACACATCATCATCGAATATTGTAGCTATGACATATTATTTATATATGGATTGTAAATCTATTATTATATATGGTAAGTATGGATCTCTTTATAATTCTTCTTGAATAGACCCCCCACCTTCAGTAGTGTCTAGTTGTAGGCATCTTTGTCTAACCACTGTTGTTCAAAGGATCACAAACAAAAAAAGGTTTAAGACAAAGGATTGAACGTGAAAATGTGATCAGAATTCATATTCAACTAACCGTGTTTATTGGGAATGTGTATAAATTCTTTACTAGAGTTTCCCAAGAAAAAACATAAAGAGGTTGCGATACTAAATCTTTACTCCTTTGTTGCACCTGCAAAACAAGAAAACTCAATAGTTGAATAAATGAGAGAATCTTCTTTTTAAAACTGTGAGTCATCAACTAAAACTTATTAAAACTGTGAGTCAAACATTCTTTTAGTGTATTTAATTAGCATAATGCACATGTTCTCAAGCTAATCGATTGTTTAGTTCCTGCATCTATCGCTTAGCTCCAGCGGCCCATCGTGTAGCTCAATCGCTTAGTAAACGATCTCGTGCATAGGCTATCGTTTAGCTACCGCGCCCATCGTTTAGCGCTGACGCCTTATCGTCTAACGCATTCGCCTATCGCTTAACGTCATCGCCTATTGCTTAGCATTCCGCCTATCGTGTAATGCATCTGCTCATCATCTAGTGCAGCACGGCTATCGTCTAGCACTCATGCCCATCGTGTAGCTATTGCTTAGCACCCACGCATTTTCTATACAATCGTCCAACATCCACCTACACGATCGTCCAGTGCTCGCGCATCTGCTATACGTTCGTTCAGTACCCACCTACACGATTGTCCAGCGCCCACGCATATCTACACGATCGTCTAGCACATCACTTAGCTCCGCGCATCTGCTATACAATCGTATACCTCATCGTTTAGCTCCCTGCATTACTACGCGATCATCCAGCGCCCGCACACGATCGCCTACCTCATCATGTAGCGCTACCCATTTGCTACACGATCGTCTACCTAGCATCTTGCGCTCAACATTTCGCTTTTACTCCTCTTGCTCACGTATACCCAACGCAGGAGCAACTCTTGGCAACACCTTTTGCTAATACTTCAACAAATGTATCATATACAATAAAACAGTTAATCAAATCGAATTTCAAAGGCCATAGACACATAAAAAGTAGGCCCAAATCTAGGAGCAAAGAGACATATTGAAGTGAAACAGCAGTTGGCTTTCATTAAGACATTTACACAAATAGTTGAGAGGCGTAATATAAGAACAAAAATTACTGTGAGTTTAAGAGAGGAAAGAGAAGAAAAGCATATTGATCTGAACGAACGACGAATGGCGAACTTCTAATCGAACAACGAACAGTGGCACACGGATCAGCGTGTCTACTCATCGTCTAGCACTCATGCCCATCGCGTAGCACCATTGTGTAGTCTATCGCTTAGCACCGCGCATCTACTAAACGATCGTCCAGCACTCACCTACACAATCGTTCAGCGCCCACGCATTTGCTATATGATCGTTCAGTGCCCGTGCATCTGCTATACGATCGCCCAGCACCCGTCTACACGATCGATGATCATTCAGCGCCTGCCTACACGATCGATGATCATTCAGCGCCCGCCTACACGATCGCCCAGTGCAAGCGCATATCTACACAATCGTCTAGCACTGAGAGGGAAGTTGAGAGGCGTAACATAAGAACAAAAATTTCTGTGAGTTTAAGAGAGGAAAAAGAAGAAGAGCATACTGATCTGGACGAATGACGAACGACGAACGGCGGCATATGGATCCAGGCGACTTCAGATCTGGGCGACTGAGTGCAGCAGCGCGGGTTGCACGACAAACAGACCTGCACGGGTTGTATGGCGACGCAGGTTACGCTACCCATTGGCAAGGGTTTGGAAGAGAAAAGTGTGAAAATGAGAGGAAAAAGAAAATAGGGGGAGAGTGAAGAGGGAAAAATTAAATGGGTCTTTAATGTCGGTTTAAAATCGACACTAAAAATCCCCTTTTAAAAAAAAATAATAATAATAAAACCGACATTATACATCAGATTTCATTTTTTTTTCAACCAACATAAAGGCCAAAATTCTTGTAGTGTTTTAAAAAGTTTGAAGGCAAAGACATTTTCTGCTTTAAAACATCAGAAAAACAGATTGCATCCTCTTCAAATTTCTGAAAGATGAAGTATTTAACAAGTTTAAACATGCAAGCATTCAAACACTTAGCTAATTGACACTTCAATCAGCACTAAGTGAGTGGCTAAGGTGTTGAAATGTGGAAAAATCCATTAAAACGTCAAAATGTTGGATTTTTTCGCTCAAAATTCCAATTTCTCCAATTTTTATTATATTTAATTTAAAATTAAATTAAACATAATTTAAATTCAATTTTCCAAAAGTTGAATTTCTTAAAAATTGAAATTAATTTTAATTTAATTAATTAAACAAATTTAATTAATTAAATAAAAAAATTTAATATCAAATATTAAATTAATAAAACACTCAATTCAAATATGAATCCCTATTCATGTAATCAATTTAAAATCAATATTTTAATATTTTAAACTCTCCAGTTACGTTTAGTTTTGATAAATGTGAACGTTCAATTATATTGAATATAATTATTCAAACCCTAAATTGAATTTAACATTTCAAATTCAAATCCTAAGTCCAAATTTGAACACTTCAAATTTGCTCAATTTTTTAATCCAAGGTGTAATGTTTTATGAGCTAGTATATGGACCTTATGCATCTACAGATCATGATCTCCAACAATTTGAGATTTAATTGGCTTCTCTTTAAACCAAATTAATCAATATTCGTTAACCATCGAGACATACCACTATAGCTCGATGGTTGCACTCTCCTCACTATAGATATATTTATGTTCACTTGATTTAACCATAATAAGTAAGTCAATCCTTCACAGGTCACTCGTATTTACAGTGAGGTCAAAATTATTGTTTTACCCCTGTAAATACATCTTCTCCTTAAGCTCCTACTGATCCTCTACTGAACAATTAGTTTATAGTCCAACTAATAAACCATGTCCCTCTCGACCATGAGAGGGCGGGTCCCTTTTGTTCAAGACCAGAAATCAGTACTTAAGGGAACAACCTATCTGTCAACCCTGAAACGAGTAGGAGTGAGTTTCATCTTGCAGAAATATGTCCCTACCTATCTATCCAGTCTTATCACTAAAATGGGTGGCTTGTTAAGCAGTGCTGTTAAACTACCCTTACTTATGCGGATTAAAGGATAATCCTAAATCAACTGGAGTTCATAGTTATCTCAGATTTAAGATCGAGTTACCCTTGGTCATCGAATTGAAATAGTCAGTTTTAACAGTAAACGGTCGTTATAAAGAAAAAGTGACTATTTCGTGGTCCCATCTTATGTAAAATTATTTTGCATAGGATGCCCCTACTCACATGTCTCCACATGAACGATTTCGGGATCACGTCGTTTGTATCAGTATACAAAGTAGGTCGCATCCATAATGTCCCCAGGATGAGGTACCTAATCTCATCCACATACTTATATATCTTTTTGGCTATATACTATAACTTGATCCTTTTTTATGTCTTAACGTAAAGTTACAGTATTCATACTATAGCCATGGGTTCGTTTATTGGATTTTTATTACATAATATAATTTTAATAACACTTTTATTGAATAAATGCTTCAATAATACTTTTATTGAATAAATGCTTCAATAATACTTCAATAATACTTTTATTGGTTTGTTTCCATGATTATGAACTACAAGTTTTAGGATATTCCCAACAATCTCCCACTTGGAGTAAAACTCTAGTTGGTTACTAATATATACAACTATATATAATGTTAAGACAAGAGAAAATACAATAAACTAGGCCATCTATATACCCTTGAAATTCTCCCACTTGCCCTAGATTTATGAAGCTCGTAGTTCTAATCAGACCAGGTGACCCTCGAACACTTTAGTCGTGAGACCCTTCGTAAATGGATCAGGAAGATTATCTTCAGAGGCTATTTTCGTGACTATCACGTCTCCTCTATATACTATCTCCATTATTAGATGGTACTTTCTCTTGATGTGTTCCCCGCATTTGTGGCTCCTTGGTTCCTTTGAGTTAGCAACTACTCTACTATTATCATAATACAGAGTGATTGGCATATGCATATTTGAAACCACTTCCAAATCCATCAGAAACTTTCTAAGTCATACTGCTTCTTTAGTTGCTTCACATGTAGCTACAGATCCTACCTCCATCGTGGAATCAGTAATACAACTCTATTTGATGCTTCTTCACACTATTGCTCCTCCGTTAAGAGTAAATATTGATCCTGAAGTAGATTTCCTAGAATCTACATCAATCTGAAAATCAGAATCAATGTATCCTGCAAGGATCAAATCCTTAGGACCATCCACGAGCATATAGTCCATCTCTTCAAAGATACTTAAGGATGTTCTTAACAGTAGTCCAAAGGTTATGTCCAGGGTTGGACTGAAATTGCTGACAATTCCAACTGCAAAGCATATGTCGGGACGTGTACATAACATAGCGTACATCAAGCTCCCACTGCTGATGCATAAGGAATTCTTTTCATTTCCTCAACTTCTTGAGGTGTCTTAGGACACTGTTTCTTATGTTAGGGTTAATGCCTTAAACTCTCGTTGGGTCCTGTAATTTGTAAACACTTGTAAGAACAAACGCTTGTGATGTAATAATATGAGATATTTTCTTCTCTGTTGTCTATGAAACATGAGATGTTTTATTTGTATTTACCACAAACCAATAAACTAAAATCTCTGGTTATCGTTGTCACTTAAGCATGTATGTGGAGACATACAAGTGGATCATGCCTTAAGTGATAATCTAAATGGACTGTAGTATGTGAATATTGTTGGTTCGAAAAAGAGGAGAGGAAAATATGCTTGTCTTATGTTATACGTTGATCTCTATACATCGACGATTATGCATTGCACTAGAAAATATGAAATATGCGTTAAGCTCGTATGCAATGATCATGCATTCCTATCACAAGTTTTCTTGCTTTCTCGCCAAACGAGAACGCAAGTTTCTCAAGATGATCCGAGGTCGAACACAGAGACTTGTAACTAAATATTGTTTGTGAAGTAATGCGTTTGAGGCGATAAATAAAAATAAAAGGATAGAAGTTAAAGAATTATGCACTACTCCTACTCCTAACTAAACAGATTGAGCAATGGAAGTTTAACTAAGAGAATTTGTAGAGATGCAGCAACTCTTAACGCATAATAAGATGACTTCATTATTTTTGATCGCTCGAGTAATCCCAGCTCACCACATTAACGCATCGACACCATTCGGTGGGCAGTCGCATGCTTATATCACTATAATGCATGGTTGCGTTTAGCATAAGGTTGCTTCTATCTCTAGGAACAAAGCTTACTTTGCTTTAATGTGTTCCCCTACTTACCCTCTCAAATACTTATTTGTAGCTAATCAACTCATAGACAAGCATTGCGACAGCCTTACACCAAGCATAGAGGATTAACTCACAATACTCGTGCAATGCACACCTCTCAGTGGATTGCTACATGCGTCCGTTCTTTAGGCTACACGATTGAGTATGCGACTGTCTTCGATACTTAACTAAATGATGAATGTAGACGCTGATAAAGACAATGAAGATGATGAAGATGGTACTGAAAGAACTAAGATATGCATTGATTACAAAATGTATTAATGTCTTAAGCCAAAATGTAATACAATACAGAGATAAAAGGAGAAGTAAGAGGCTAGATGCAAGCAATCTCTTGCTTTTTCATCCGAAATGCGTCAAGGCTGCTGGTGGCACCATGGATGGATGGTGGAGAAGTCTCTCTTGAGCTCTATCTCCGACGAAACTCTGGTCGTCACTCGGAAGGGGTTGTGGAGGTGAAGAACCCTCGAACACTTTAGTCTTGCTCATGTTCTCATCTGTGATCACAAAGATCTGCCTTAAGGCAGAAACTCAGATGATTTGAAGTGAAGATCCAAGGCTCTATTTATAGAGCTCAAACGCCGACAGCATTGATGATTGCGTTCTGACTCACTACACAAACCGTTGAGGATAGTTCTAGATGTGGGCCAAGACGAATGTAGAGGATTTATGGAAACCATTGAATTCGGAATATCTTGTCACGGTATGGGAAATGTCAGCATAACCTTATCTTATTGATACTCCCAAGGTATGTATTCATGTTGCTTTCTCCTAAAGTGTCAACGCATTCCACCCACTTGGCAATCAATCTTTCAGCACGATTATCACTCTGCGGACACAACATTCCATACGGTGAACTAGTCTTTATGATACTCAATGCATGCGATTACTCTTACAGCAGTCTGGGATTGACGCATGCGGTTAATTCCTGCAATAGCTGCAAAAATGGATGCTTTGACGCATAATAACGCATGGTATAAAGTTAGTGAGGATTTCTAGTGCTAGTCGATGTAAGCTCATTTTTCCATATGAATTCTTGGTATTATTAACACATATTCTGCTTATTAACCCTCATAATTCTAAATAAAAGGCTACAATAGCTTGTATTTCTACAAGCTATCAGATATTGGAGGGAACCTTATCCTGGTGACACGACGGATGTGGCTCGCTTTGTAGATAGTTACAAGTGTTGTGACGTCCTACAGATGGTCTGATCCTAATCATTCATGTGGAGATGTGCGAGCGGGGGGTGTCCTATATAAAGAAGTTTGTATAAGATCGGACCACGAAGTTTTTAGTCTCATTATATAACGTCGTTCATGACAGAGACTTCATTTCACTAGAATGACCATAGGTAACATAACCTTAATCCTGAGTAAGTTGGGAACTCCTGCCCTTGAGGGCAGTCCTTTGATTTGCATGGGTGCGAGTGGCCAAATTGTTGACTCACACCTACCACTTTGAAGATTTATCTGATTGGGGAGTTGGGAACTCAGGTACACAAGATGAAATTCACTCCTTCCCAAAACAGGGGTAAGTAGATAGATTGCTCACTTAAGGACTGATTCCGAGACTTGAACGATGTGGCGCCACACACCTTCTCAAGGCCCGAGAGGTGTCCATTCATATTAGGACTATGATGTATTGTTCGTTAGAGGGATCAGTGGTACTTAAGAAGTTAGATGTAACTACAGGGGAAAACGGTAAATTGGCCCAGCTGTACTTACAAGGATCTATGAAGGGTTATCGTACTGTTGACTTGTTATATTCGATGGACACAGAAATATATCTGTAGAGAGAATAGTGCAGCTATCGATCTTTAGTGGAGTGTCTGGTAGTTAACGAATGGTGGATCTCGTGACTAAAGAGTTTAGTCAGTTATTCACGTACCGTTAGAGCTACAAGTTACAAGTCCATAAGGTCCCATGGTAGCTCAATGGATTCAAATTGAGAATCAATTTTTGGGTCAGTTTGAAGTGTTCAAATTGACAAGAGGGAGTTTGAGTATATATGATATGATTAAACTGGTTCAATTATATATGATATAGTTGACATAATGTATGAGATACATTAATTGGAGTTTGATATAAATATGGTTTATATCAAGTAAAGGAAAAAAGAACTATAGTTTAAATGTTACATATCATGTGATATTAAAACTATAGGTTATAAATATAATATGATAAGTTAGTTATTATATGTATTTATAATTAAAACAATTATGAGATAATTGTAGGTGGTTTTCTCTTTAACCATACGTGAAAATGGGAGGTTGTATTCAGTTTTCATAACTGAAGGATAAAATGAAAAATGTTTTCCTTTTGGGGAAGAATCACTGAATCGCTTCATTTGAGTACACAGTCTATCGTTTAGCTCACGAGAGACTACACGATAGCTTCAAGTGTTTGTCTAAACGATCGTGTACACGTGTCATTCTTTAAATGATCGGGTAGCTTTTTACTAAACGATCGCGTGTCAAGCGAGCTTCACTAAACGATTGTGTAAATGATCACACTTGATTTCTTAAACGATCGTGTACCTGCTGACTTTTACTAAACGATCAAGCGCCATTGTCTATCAAGTCTATAAGATAGATAGTATCCCTCTACCACTTACTTGGTCGTTGAGTGCAATGATTGTTTCCTCCAAACCTCTACCAAATCCAATAGAGCCCACACCTCTTAGATTCTCACTCCGAGAATACAAGGTTACTGAGTGGTGGTGTCCGAGAGGTTACTTGTTCATGGAGAAGGTTATTCGTTATTGACCACATGATCCACTAGACGATTGGGTTGGTGTTCTAATCGATAGCGAGAGGTTGTTGTTCCAGACTCCACGAGAGCAAAAGAAAGTTAGAAGAAATGTTCTTCAAAGGTATGTCTCTCGTTCCCTTTATTTTTATTTATGAATTCATGTCGTAATTTGTTAAAAGATGCATAATTGGCTTGTGTGTTTGTGAATGCTTGTAATTCACTCATAATGAATTTGGAACGATCTTGCTTCTGCTCATAGAGGTTCTCTTTGATAAGAGTTCCTTCAGTTGGTATCAGAGCCAGGTTCCGATCTTGGAACTTGTGGGTTATGGGCCTATCACGCTTCTGTTGTGCTGAGACCATAGATTGTCCAAACATTCCATACAGGGACTCCATGATCTCACGCGTTGAGACCATAAGCCCATACTTCTTGGCCAAAACATCGTTAAGACTGGCCAAGATGTAAGCTCGGGTCTTATCGTTCGCCCGTGTCCATCTCTTACAAGCTTCCCGAACATTTCGAGTGGCATTATGAGGTGGAATAGGAGGACACTCCTCCGTCAGGACGAACCTCAGGTCATCGATGAATAATATTGTAGTAATCGTGTGTTTTCGACTAGCGTAATTCTCGCCAGTTAAGTTATCGGCGCTTAATAGAGCTAATGTGGTTATAGCCATTTCTACATTGTTGAAAACATAACAAATTTAATGAATCTATGCATTACCACTTTTTAACACCAATTTTAGTTTTAGACAAATAGTTTCCATGACCCTAAGTGAAAAGACAACTACTTCGGAATGTTGCCCCTGCGAGGCAAGAAAAACATCACCGATGGGATGATTAAATGCCCCTTCACTGGGATGAGACACTCTTAACCATTAGGCAAAAACAACTCTTGTAACTAACACTAACAGTGACCATTTTTTGATCCAGAATTGTTACCTTTAACAATTCCACATAAGTGTAACCTCTCATTTTCGATTCTAGAGTCTCGCTCTAATGCGCCCACCGTTGGGAAAAAGAAGATTAAGACAAGAGACTAAAGTGACCTTATCCTATACAAGAGATCTGATAAAGAGTCAGCAAAACTACCATATTATAGGGGGACACTTCCAGGGTACCTCAAGGCGATGCACAGAAACGTTATCCAACCTAATGAGAGAGACCGTGGAATATGTTGTCACACATTCCGCTCCCACTTACTATAGACATTCTCTCCATTCACCTTGGTATTGACCAACCCAAACATCATCCTTTAAGGGACACTCCCAGGGTGCCACGATGCCGAGGATAGATCTCACGATGTGAACATAAAGGGAGAAACGTGAAAAGGTTTAAATGAAGTATCATATATCCCAAGTACCTCCCACTGAATGTTCTACCTAGGGGTTCATTAACTTAGTCCATCCAGCTACTGATTTTATCTAAGTCAATTTAATTTGTTAAAAAACAATTCATCTTTGAAATTAAACAAGTTCAAGTCAAGTCCTATTAAATTCTTTAACAGACTATCCTCAAATTTGCATGCATGCATCAAATCTATCTAATTCACTTTTCCAAGTAGGTTCCTAGGTAGGGGTGTTCCGTTTCCGTTAGCTTAAGTACCCCAGCTTAGACAGAACTCGCCTTAGACAAAAGGTCCCTTATAGATAGATTTGCTACATATTTAATCTTTTATTAGTCAATTTAATCCCATGAAACAGATTAAAAGATTAAACCTTAGGTTGCTAATCTCATTAGAACCGTGATCTTAGGTCTATCTTCACCAAGTGTAAAAACTCTTTTAAAAACATTATTTAAGCCTAATTTCGCATGCATGTCTTTCTTATTGATTTTAGTTCTAATTCCCTTATAACACTTATAAAAGAAAAAAACCAAAACCATTCTCATTGTTATGCATAACTAGGTATTTATGACTATTATAAATTTTAATCTATGTGTCATGCTTTATGCAATGTCCATTCATTACTATATATAACTCTTATATACTTGGTAATGAATTAAGAATATATGCTTTCATACACCCTTATACTATAATATAAAGATGATGCATGAATATGCTTAATGCATGCATAAATACCCCCAAAATGACCAAAGTAATTGTGCATAACTCATCATTGAACGAACCATGTCTAACAAGGTTTGATTTCTCCTTTCTGCTACACCATTTTATTGTGGTGTACTTGGTCCTGTGAGTTGGGATTGAATTTCATGTTCTAATAAATAGTTCTGGAATTTTAAATCTATATACTCACCACCCCAATCTGATCGAAGTATTTTTATCCTTTTACCTAATAGGTTTTCAACCTCAGTCTTATATTTGTTGAACTTTTCACGTGTCTTATACTTTTGATGCATTAGGTAAATATAGTCATATCTGGAACAATCATCAATGAAACTAACATAATATTCAGATCCTCTCCGAGCTTTGACATTCATCAGACCACAAAGGTCTGAATGTATAACTTCTGGAGGTTCTTTGGCTCTAAGACCTTTTTCTAAAAAAGACCTTTTAGTCATTTTTCCCTCAAGACATGATTCACATGGATGTAAAGATCTATCTTCTAACTGATTTGGATGACCATGTTTAACTAATCTTTCAATCCTGTTGAGATTTTTGTGATCAAGTTTTAAGTGCTAAAGATAGGTGTTAGGAGAAATCTTTCTTTTCTTATTTTGAGTTTCTATTGTTTTAAACATCTCTATATTTAAAATGGCTTTTGCCTCTGTTGGTTTTAACACATACAAGTTATTTTCAAGTTTAGTTATACACATTTGAACACCTTTTGAATTAATGAAAACTTCATTTATATCAAAAGTGACTTTATACATATGTCCCAGCAAATAAGATACAGAGATTAAGTTCCTTTTCATTTTAGGTACATAATATACATTTTCAAGTAAAATGTAAGAATCTCCAAAAAAAATAACTTGATATCTCCCAATACTTCTGCTGAAATGACTTCACTTGTTCTCACCTTGAAAGTCATTTCATTTTCTGATGGCTGCTTCCAAGAACTAGTTTCCTGTAAGAAAGTGCAAATATGATTAGCGACGTCTGAATCCAATATCCAGGTTAAGTGAGAACTTTCCACTAAACATGTTTCTATGACAAGTAAATCACATTTACCTTGATCTGCCTTCTCATCTTTCTTCTCCGCAAGATACTTAGGGTACAGCATTTCCAATGTCCGTCAATGTTGCAATGGAAACATTTTCCTTTTGCAACTTTCGTCTTGTTTTTAGTACCAGGAGACTGTTCCTTCCCTTTTTCCTTTTTTCTTCATCTGGATACTCTTATCCTTCGAAGATTCAGACTTCTTTTTAGAGGGTTTTGTACTAGATTAAGCACCCTTGTAAAATTTTCTTTGGGAAACAACATTTGCTTCCACTTCTTTATTTTTCATTAAAGATTGGTAAGTCTGGGTTCATTGAGAAGAGTCGTCAAGTTGTAATCAATCTTATTCATTACAGCATTCATACGAAAAGTTAGAAAACTCTTTGGAAGAGATTCCATTATCATATTAACTTGGCTCTTCTCATCTATGACAGCCCTATTTGCCTCTGTTATATTGAAATGGGCCATCATATCCAGAACATGTTCTCTAACAGAAGTTCTTTCCTTCATACGCGAATTATAAATGTATTTAATAGCATCATGTCATGTCGATAAGGACAGTTATCCAAACATCCCTTGCAACGACTCTATGATCTCTCTTGTAGTGACCATAATTTCATGCTTTTTGGTAAGCATGTCAGATATGCTTGCCAAAATATAAGCTATGGCTTTTTCATTTGCCCAGGCCCATCTGTCATAAATATCCCAAACATTTCGGGTTATGTTAGGATTGGGAAGAGGAGGACTTCCTCCATTAAAACAAATCTCAAATCATCAACTACTTGTATTGTGTTTATGTTTGACTTCCAATTTGAATAACCCACTCCATTGAATTTATCAGAGGCTAAGAATCGTATAATCGAGTTTGATATGTTGAAACATAAACAAATTCTAGAAGTAAATTGCATCTAAATCAAATTTTAGTAAAAGTAATAAAATACTTGTAATTCTTTATTTATTTGAAAAAATATTTTAGTGAGTTAGAATAGATGCTACCGAGGGGCAGCCAAATACTCCTTCACTAGAGCAAGACAATCTTGACAAAATACTATTGGGTTATATGTCCTAAAACTCATGGTTTGTAAACAATAAACTTATTCTAAAAATTTAATAAGTTTTTATTGAATATTTGAATTGCTTATTTCATTTTAGAAATAAATCCAATAAACTAAAAGATCCATGACTATTATATGAGTACTTGAACTTTATGTGGAGACATAAAAGTAGATCAGGTTCGAGTAAATAGTCAAAATGATCTATAGTATATGAATAAGATTGGGTGCCTTGTTCTAGTAATATTATCAGATGCGGCCCACTCTGTAATTGTTACAAGAAGTTGTAAAGTGCTACAAATGAAGTGATCAGAATTCGTACATGTGATGAGATAAGGAGTAGGGGAATCCTGTGCAATGAGTTTGCACAAGATTGGACCATGAAATAAGTCACTCTTACTTTATAACGTTGTTTACTATTTGAGACTAACTATTTCAAAACGATGACCTAGGTAACTTGACCTTAATCCTGAGCTAACTATGAACTCTTGTTTATTCGAGATTATCCTTAGATTTACATAGGTGAGGGTTGGCTCAACAGCACCGACTTAATAAGCCTCTCATTTCAGGGATAAGACCGGGTAGATAGTGTAAATGTGACAAATGTATTGTATATAAAGATGGATGTGGAGTGTGGATGTTGTGTTATGCATTACTACTTCTAAATATATATGTGTTATCAACTATATGCTTGTAGTATTCTATAGAATAATGCGTTGTCACAAGTTTCCTTGCGCTGAAACCAAGTATAATTCCAACCCAAGTTTCTCAGAGTAATCCGAGGTCGAACACAGGGATTGTTTTCGTTAATGTGTTACTTTCGTGATATATGCGACCGGTTTTACAATTAATAAAATATTTTGTGTGTACATGAATTTAAATTGCGATAAACATAAATTGCATTGATAAAATAAAAGTGCGATAAAAGTAAAGTCCTAAACTATTATGATACAAGATACAAGTTTCATGATACATGATACTGAGTTCAAGACTAACTGTGAAGTTATACAAAGGATCGTGGTATGCGATGGCAAGTCTTTATGTATGAATCAGAATTAGAAAGAATAATTAGTAAAAACATCGCAAGTTCGTTAACTGTGTTAAAGATGTAATTAAGGTTCCGTTTTCCCTTAGCGTACATCTCTCGGTGATCGGCTGCATTCCCATATCTCTATGGTGAAACAGGGATGAACATGATGAACGCAAGGTTGCTTCCATCTCAGGAAGTACTTCTTGCTTTAGTTAATGCATTCTTCCAACCCTCTCTCGATAGACAGAATGGCATCTTCACTTCTGCTCTCACAGGTGAAGATGTCGTCTAGCATGCTTTAGCTAAACAAAATTATTTCCTTAACACAGATCAATTTACTTGCTTAATTCTTATTAATTACCCAGGGAATTAAGAAAACATCATGGAGAAAGTGAATCATGGATGAACAGAAATAGACAGAGAGATGATAGTGGAAATGATCATAACAATTAATACTAAGATTAAGCATCTGATACATGATGTGAATGATAGAGTAAAGAAGATGAGTACAAGTTATGAAAACGAGATAGAAATAAATACAGAAGAGTGTCAACGTTTTGACACAGATCTGGATGGAGGTTTTGCTTGCCGGCATGTGGAATGGATGAAGAGAAGAGCTTCCCTCTCAGGCTTGCTCGTCTAGTAGAAGTGACTTTCGTAGAGAGCTTCGACGGTGGGGATTGAAAGGATTCTTTGCCCAAAGACTTACCTCTCGGCCTTGTCTCTTGATTCTTCTCGGATCTACTCCGATTAATTGCCCAATCAGTCTCTCTCTTAGATCAGTATTCAAGTCTCCCTTATTGAGTATATACAAGTATCAATTCTCTCTTATCCAGTATATCTTTCAATGGAATTGCAGAAGCTATTTATAGGCGAAGCTTCGACTCTTTGCAGCGTGGTCCCCACTTTATTGTTAAGGCAGTTCCTGAAATGGTGGAGTGAATATTCCTTCTGTTACGCAATCAATCCCGTTAGTAATGCACAACGGTCAGCTGTACATGCGTCAGAATCCTCCGCAATTATGTTGCTCTTTACATCTTCAATCATTTGCCCGCATGCTGTGTTGTTTTTTATTACCGTATGCGGTTGAAGTTGCATTGATCGCAAAACTCTTGATCGATTGTCGCATGCATCATCATTGCGTTGATCATCTCTTCATTATTGAGTGACGGGTGCAATGCAACGTAGATGCATTGTTCCGTTTATCTTTGAGCCAGAACGCATATGGTGACTTGATTTCCTGCAAAACAGAACTGAAACATTATTTTCTACCATCGCAATGGTGTCAGTGGGTGTATTGAAGACAATTTATAATTCTCACATTCCTTAGCCAATTTCTATAGTATAGATACAACTTTTCTTTCTTTTGGCCTCAATATCTAAATAAAACAGTATAAATAACTTGTATTTCTACAAGTTATCAGATAGATGGGGACATAGGGTGCAAGATGGAATTCACTCCTACCCATTTTCAGGGATAATAGAGAGGTTGTTTCCTTAAATGTTGATCCCGAGTCTTGAACAAGAGGTCCCACCCTCTCATTGGCACGAGAGGGACTTGATTTGATGATCAGATCACAAACCAATTGTTCATTAGAGGATCAGTGAACTTAAGGAACAAAATGTAATCTCGGGGGTAAAACAACCTTTTGACCCAGTCGTTATTACGAACAACCTATGAAGGGTTAACTTATTAATCATGATTATATCGAATGGACACAATATATCACAGTGAGGGGAGTGCAACTACGGGCTTTAGTGGAGTGACCCAATAGTTAACGAATGGGGGTCAATTCGGTGTAAAGAGTTTAGCCAATTAATCTCGGAACGTTGCAGCCCATGATATGTAGGTCCACTAAGTCCCCCTACAGCTCACAAATGGATTAAACTTAGAGTAGTGTGATAAGTTGATTTGAAACGTTCAAATTAGAATTAAACGAAATTGGAGAATCGATTTGACTTAAATATTGAATTCATGAATAAAGATTCATGGTAATATATAGACGAATTAATTTAATATTTGATATTAAATTAATAAAATTATAAAATTGTTTAATTGATTTATTAATTTTATTAAAAAATTAATTTTTGAATTAACTTTGTAAAATATATAAATTTTCAATTTTTTTAATTAAAACGATCTTTTTATTTTGGAAATCAAAAATAAAAGAAGAAAATTGGAAATGGAAAAAGTGGGGTTTTGCCACTTTAGGTGTAAGCATCTTAGTCACTAAACTACCAAGTTTTCAGCTCAAATTCACAAGCATGAGCTATGATTCATGCAATGTTGTTAGTTACATGAATGTCATGCAATATAAAGATGAAATTTTGAGTGGAATGGGCAAAGCAATCATTGCTGAATGTTGAGAATTTGTGTTTGAAGAAGTGTTCTTCACACTGTGTAAAACCAATAGCCTCCTCTTAAATTCCCTTCGATTCAAGCTTGTTTTGAGTTCCACAACTCAATCTAAGGCTCGAACACAATAGTAGGGAAGACCTTGTGGTGATTCACAACCAAAGAAGAATGAGATTGCAGCTGAAGATCGTAATTCAAGAGATACTTCAAAGGTTAGTGTTTTTAGTTTTTGAATATACTGAATTTAAATCCAAAATTAATGAATTAGAATGTTTATGTTCCTATTTAGCTTCCACTGCTTGCTTTCTGAATCTAGCAATTGGTATAAGAGCACCATTTAAGCATTCAATTCGGTTTAACTTTGGCTTGGTGGGTATTTTTTCATAAGTTGTATGAAAATGATGAACTGATATGGTTTTTTTGAGTTTTTCCATTGTTTTCTCTTCAATTATGTTGTAATTCTTGTAATTGGCTCTTGTTTGATGGGTCTTAATGTGTGTTTAAGTGTCTATAATTCGTTTGGAGCCATTAGAGTTGCAATTAGGTTGTAATTGAAGAAAGAAGTGAAGAAGGTCGAGCAGCAGGAAATGGATTTTCAGCCACTGCCCAATGATTGAGTTTGTAACCGACCAATTTTAACTATTAAAATAAGTCCTTATTAAACCTAAGTGAGCATGCATTTTATCTTTGTTATGGATTTTCAATGTCTAATTCATTTTATAACTCTTATAAAAATATAGACATTATAACCAATTATACTAATCTTATGAAACCCTACTCATGCTACTATATACATTCTAACCAATTTATAACATATATCAATGCAAGAAACATGTTTTTCTATGGAGGGATTTTAAATCTACATGGCATACAATATGCACATACATGTTTACATTAAATATAACATACATCATATGCATAAAATATTTAGACACCATTGATATGTATCAACTTCGACATTCTAAGCAAGTAATAAACTATTTTATTACAAAAATAATACAAAAACAGTTTCAAAGTTTCCTCTAGACCGCTTCTACCGACCTGAACCACCCGAACCAGCACTTCAAAGCTCTAAAAAGGTCTGAACCGGACCAATCTGGGTGAATCGAACACCTGGCTGCCAAAACCAGTCGAATCGGCTTACTCTCGTGAACCGAACTTATTGCACACACGTTTCTAGGCTAAGATGAGCAGCATTGCAATGCCTCGAGTTTTGAGGATGAACAGTTCACGACGCTGCAAAGGCAGTGGCTAAATCTGCAATTTTTGCTTCTGGTCTTGCTTGCTTGAATCTTCAATTATAACCTATTTTCAACTCTATGACTCCAACAAAATTACAGACCCTTAAACATACATTAAGGTCCATCAACCAAGAGCTAATTACAAATTTAATAATGGAAACAAAGAGAATTCTAATTCCAAAGTTAATTTAAAAACTGTATCAGTCACCAAACATGCATTGCTAGAAATTCACCAATCAAATTTAAATTAATGTTAATTAAGTACTTAAATCATGCTCTGATACAAATTTATAGGATAAACATACATAAAACGAAAGAAAACAGAATCATTAAGCACTCTAATTATACTTAATTTTATGCACGACTGAACTTAAATTTCTTTAAGTTGCCTACGTACCCTTTATAATGACAGGGAACAAGTCGTAATGTAATTCGTACAAAGTTTTTTTTTTTTTTTTTTTTTGGAGGGGGCCGTTCACATTTAAGCTCATGCAGGCCAGGAGCATCATGCAGTCTAGGCTCTTGTGATGAGGAGATTCTTCATTTAAACTTCAGAAGCTCTTATTTCATCATGGTTTTGATCATCCTCTTCATTTGTAGGATTCGTCAATATGATGAGTTTTAGCTTCACTATCAAGGAACCTTCTGTACTTATGTCAACAGAAAATTTCCTCTTCATGCGTGAAGGGACACGAGTGTGAATCTTTTCATCATTGTTTTCTTCATGGAATGAAGTTGGCTTCAAGATTTTCATCCTTCCTTTACGTTGATCGCTTGTTGTCTTGAGACGATCAAAAGCAGATGCCGAAGGTTGATCTTTCTTTGATGTGGATATACTTTGCCTTTTGAAAGCTGAAGTTCGAGCAGAAGTAGTCGTTGGACATTGGTCTTCTTCTCTTACCGTGGCCATCCTCAATCTTTGAAAGACTGAAGATCGAGCACTTGAAGGCTTAATATGATCGAAGATAGAAGTTCTTTGCTTCATTTATTCTGAGTCGTTGACTTCTTCAGCAGTCATATGATTGTTGTCGACTTCCACTATGTCGACAGTGTGACAAGCAAAAACTTCTGATACTTTCTCTGGATGATTATTGAGAAAGCTTCTTGGGAGAGATTCTGTCGAAGTTACCAGCCATCGGAATTGAGGGAAGTCCTTGTCTTCTTTCTTAGCAGGCATAGGCTTTCATGTCATCTTTTTGCCTTTCTTTTTATGAGTCTTGTTTCTTCTTCTATAGCTTCGATAGGAACGCGACTCTTTTTTGGTGTAGTTTGGTTGTCTTCTTTTTCGACAAATCACAACTATCCATCCTTCATTGTCATCTTCAACAAGCTCATCTTTCTTTTTGGAATTTGTTGTTTGAATCTCTTGCTGGAACAAAACAACTATAGGCTCGAAGGCTCCGAACTGGATCAGGCTTTGTCTTTAAGCATGGGACATAGACACTGTTGGAACACTTGAAGTCACCGCTACTGTAGCATGATTTGTCTGAGCTACTTCATCCAAATCTAGCTCAATCTTCTTTTCACATTCCAAATTCAGAATTTGTTCCTTCAACACGAAGCACCTTTCAACTAGGTGACTAATGACCCGATGATACTTGTAGTAGTTAGGATCATCTATTTTTCCTTCTTGTTCCGGCCGCTTGTATTCCAGCAGCTGAATAAGTTGCTTCTCTAATAGTTGCTCCAACATATCTACCACATCAGAGTTAGGGAATGGATAAACCTTCTCTTGTCTTTCTTTAAGAGTTGGGCGATGCTTCTCGCCCTCATTGTGCCTTCTTTCAAATTTTGTTTGTTTACCTTTGGAGGAAAATTTCAGCGGGGTCATATGAACGACCATAGATTCTTTTATGGCACTATCCACGATCTTTTCAGTGCCCTCGGCTTCATTCATGTATTTTCTCCCTTCATGGACTAGGAAATCTTTAGTTCCCCTATTGGCAATGCTCAACTCTATATCATGAGTGCATGTTGTCAGCTCCTCAAACGTACGAGGTTTTATCCCTTGTAGGATGTAGAAAATCTCTCAGTGCATGCCTTGAGTGCACATCTCCACTGCAGATAATTTAATGAGTCTATCTTTGCAATCCAGACTTAAAGCTCTCCATCGATTGATGTAATTGATGTTGTCTCCCCCTTCCACTGTTTGGTGTTTGTCAGCTCCATTATGCTAATAGTGCACCTTATACTGTAGAAGCGGTTCAGGAACTCCCTTTCTAGTTGTTCCCAACTGTCAATCATTTCTGGCTCCAAATCAGTATATCAATCGAAAGCATTTCCTTTCAAGGTACAGACGAACTGATTGACTAGCTGGTCTCCTCTGGTTCCTACATTTTTGTAGATTTAAATAAAGTGTGCAACATGTTTTTTTGGATTGCCCTTTCCATCAAACTGCTGGAACTTTGAAGATTGATACCCAGCTGGCATTCTCAAGTTGTCGATTCTCTTGGTGCATGGCTTGGAGTACATAAAGGAAGTTTGCAACGGTCCTCTGTACTAAGCTCTTATGAAGTTTGTGATAATATCCTGGAGCTGTTGAACTGACAGGGAGGCAACAGAGATGGATTGTGGTGGCTGACTTTTCAGTGAGACAGTCTTTCCTTTGTCATTGGCTTTTGTAGCTGGAGATTGACTTGATTCAGCAGTATCTCAAGCCTGTATTTGATTTCTTAAAGCAGCGATTTCCTGATCTCACTCCTCTACAGCCTTCATTAGGAGATTTATCTTTACCTCCATCTCTGTCATGGTCGACTCAGTCGTTACATCAATCATCATGACAGACACTACATCAAAATGTAATTCTTTCTTGAAAAAATCAGTAGCAGAAGTATAGTTTTCAAACAAGGGATTTTCTCTGATGACGATCCTGCCTTTAGAAAGTTCCATCATCTCGTCCTAGATTTCCTCCGTGATGACAGAGCTTATGTAAGTGTTGCTTGCGATGGTAGCTTTGTATGAAACTTTCTTTGGTGCCATTTGTAGATTTCTTGACTCGGATGACGAGAGAGAGATGAAAGGTAGAGTGGTCCCACTAGGCATGCCAATTTGTTCGCACGAGATTTCAAGAGAAATTTATTTCGTTGAACCTAAACTTTGTATTTGTATTAATTTTTTGGAAAGCTAGTATAATCTCTAATACATAGTAATTTGATACTTACAAAATAAACTATAATATTTAAGTTGGTTGATCTTCCTTAACGATCGGCCTTTGAACTTGTTGATCTTCTTAGGTGATCGGCCTTTGGACTTGTTGATCTTCTTGGATGATCGGCCTTTGGACTTGTTGATCTTCTTGGAGGATTAGTGTTCGCACAAGTTTTTCGGAGAAACCTATTTTGTGGAGTTGAACATGAGTTAGTGTTGATGTTAAGGTTGATTTGATGTGATGTGGTTCGATCTCTAATACTTGATCCTCTGATTCTCTCTCAATTGGGTAAATGTACTTGACTTAAAGAAGAAAAGCACCGAACGTTCTTGAAGTAGAAGTCTTGGAAGAGTGTTTGTGTCTTCAAAGATCTTCTGTCTTCTAGGAGTGTAGCTTTAGGAGTCGTGGGAGTCTTCTGCTTGTTGATGAATTTTTTCTGGACTCTCTGAATGTAGAATTGCTTGTATCTTCAAAGGACTTCAGTCTTCAAGCGTGGTCAGAATACTTGTATCTTCAAAGGACTTCAGTCTTTAGGATGCTTGCATCTTCAAAGGACTTCAGTCTTCAAGCGTGGTCAGAATACTTGTATCTTCAAAGGACTTCAGTCTTTAGAATGCTTGCATCTTCAAAGGACTTCAGTCTTCAGAATACTTGTATCTTCAAAGGACTTCAGTCTCCAGGCGTGATCAGCTTCAAGAGTCAATGAGTCTTCTAATTATAGAGAATTCCCTATAAGATCTCTGGTGTATAGAATTCTTGACCCCTCCAAATGAGGAGAGCTTCTTTATTTATAGAGTTCACAGGTGGGCTTGAGCTTGGCTCTTGGGTTTGAGGAGATTGAATCTTCAGATTGTAGATTGTGAAGATACGGTCAGTTTATTGAAATCTTCTAATCTTCAAAGCTTCAAATAGTTTAGATCATCATTTCTTCAGAATTTGAGAACTGCATTCTTCGAAGCTTGAGAAACTTCGGTTTTCAGCACTTGAGAGCTTGAGTCTTGGATCTTGGGAGCTATCTTCAGAGCTTTAATATGTCTTCTGATCTTCAGAGCTTTAGTGTCTTCTGATCTTTAGAGCTTTAATATGTCTTCTGATTTTCAAAGCTTTAATATGTCTTTTGATCTTCAGAGCTTTAATATGTCTTTTGATCTTCAGAGCTTTGATATGTTTTCTGGTCTTTAGAGCTTTAGTGTCTTCTGATCTTCAAAGCTTTAAAGGAGTCATGTTCTTCAGATCCTTAGAGCTTCAGACTTCAAATCTTCAGAGAGTTTTTACCTTCCATTCCTCCAACCTCCTCCCAAATGAAGAGATAATGCCTCTATTTATAGAGGTTTCTCATGGGCCTTACATGGGTTTGGGTCTAATTACTTTACTGGCCTAAATTGGGTTTAGGCTAAAGTTGGGCAGGGGCTCATTTTTTGTTAGGCCGAAATACTAACTTAAGCACTAGGCTTAAGCTCAATCTTTAATTTAGTCCAAAATTTTACCATGGGTTTGAATTGCGTTGGGCCCGAGCGACTTTAATTACTTGGCCCAATCCGATTTATAATTTTTCCAATAGGCTTGGACTTTCATTGATAATGTGGCAACTCATGATTCGCCGAAATTTATCATTCAACAGTGTTAAAATGTGGGAAAATCCATTAAAACATCAAAATGTTGGATTTTTTTCGCTCAAAATTTCAATTTCTCTAATTTTTATTATATTTAATTTAAAATTAAATAAACATAATTTAAATTCAATTTTCCAAAAATTTAATTTCTTAAAAATTGAAATTAATTTTAATTTAATTAATTGAACAAATTTAATTAATATACCCAATTCAAACATGAATCATTATTCATGTAATTAATATTAAAATCAATATTTAAATATTTTAAACTCTCCAATTACATTTAATTTCAATTAATTTAAATATTTAATTATATTGAATATAATTATCCAAATCCTAAATTGAATTTAAACATTTCAAATTCAAACCCTAATTTCAAATTAGAACACTTCAAATTCGCTCAATTTTCTAATCCAAGGTATAATGTTTACGAGCTAGTATAGGGACCTTATGGTCCTATAGATCATGAATTCCAACGATTTGAAATTTAATTGGCTAAACTCTTTAAACTGAATTAATCAATATTCGTAAACCAATGAGACATACCACTATAGCTCGATGGTTGCACTCTCCTCACTGTGGATATATTTCTGTCCACTTAATTTAACCATAATCAGTAAGTTGATCTTTCACACGTCATTCGTATTTACAGCTAGGTCAAAATAATTGTTTTACCCCTTTAAATACATCTTGCTCCTTAAGCTCCCACTTATCATCCTCTGTTGAACAATTGGTTTATAGTCCAATTAATAAACCATGTCCATCTGGGTCATTATTCAAGACCAGAAATTAGTACATAAGGGAATAACCTATCTGCTAATCCTAAAACAGGTAGGAGTAAATTCCATCTTGCAGGACTATGTCCCCAGCTATCTATTTGGTCTTATCCCCAAAATGGGAGGCTTGTTAAGCAGTGTTGTTGAACTACTTTCGCCTATGCAAATCAAGAGATAATTTCGACTAAACAGGAGTTCATAGATAGGTCAGGATTTAGATCGAGTTACCCTAGGTCATTAATTGAAATAGTTCGTTTTAAAAGTAAACGGTCATTATAAAAAAAAAATTACTATTTCGTGGTCTGATCTTATGCAAAACTATTTTTCATAGGATGCCCCTGTTGGGATTAGTGTCCTAATTCTCCTGGAGTCTCGTAGTTTGTAAACATTGTACACATTGTTATGAATAAAATAAGGGTTATTTTATTTTCCATTTACTCATATCCAATAAACAAAGATCCATGGTTATTGTATGTTAACTTAAGCATGTATATGAGATATACAAGTGGATCATGTCTTAAGTAATAACCTAAAAGGTATGTAGTATAAGGATATATGAGGGATACCTTATCCTTGTGACACTATGGATACGGCCCACTTTGTAGAGGTTTACAAGTGTTGTGAACTACTACAGATGGTTGATCCTGACCATTCATATGGAGACATGTGAGTAAGGGTGTCCTATACAAAGAGTTTATATAAGACCAGACCACGAGATGAATAGTCTCTTTATATAACGTCGTTGATACTTGAAACTTACATCTCACGTAAATGACCATAGGTGACATGACCTTAATCCTGAGTGTTTTGGGAACTTTTGACTTTGAGGGTTGTCCTTTGATTAGTATGGGTAAGAGTGGCTAGATTGCCAACTCAATAAGCCTACCTATTTAGGGATCTGTTTGATTGGGGAGCTGAGAACTCAGTTACACAGGATGGAATTCACACCTTCCCCAAAGTAGGGGTAAGTAGTTAGATTGCTCCCTTAAGGGTTGATTTCAGGTCTTGAACATAGTGGCCACGGCCTCTCTTTGGAGGAGATGACTCAGTCATAGTAGGACTATGACTTATGTTCATTAAAGGAATTAGTGGTACTTAAGGAGTTAGATGTAACTAGAGGGGCATGGTAAAATGGCCTAACTGTACTTACAAGCGATCTATGAAGGGTTCCCGCATTGTTGATTGGTTGATATGGACACAGAAATATTTCTGTAGTAAGGAGAGTGCAGTTGTCGGTCTTTAGTGGAGTGCCCAGCAGTTAACGGATGATGGATCCCGTGACTAAGGAGTTTAGTCAGTTATTCACGTATCGTTGGAGCTTCAAGATACAGGTCCATAAGATCCCCTTGGTAGCTCAATGGATTCAAGTTGAGAATCAGTTCTTGGGGTTTATTTGAAATATTCAAATTGACAAGAAGAAATTCGATTATATTTTACATAATTGGTGTGATGTATGAGATACATCAAGTGGAGGATTAATATAAATATGATTTACATTAAGTACCATATAGTAGAAAAAGAACTATAGTTTATATGTTTCATGAGATGAAATATTAAAACTATCGGTTATAAATATAATATGGTAAGTTGGTTATCATATTTATTTATAATAATATTAATTATTTGATAAATATCTCTTTTTCTCTAATAATCAATTGAGTGTGAGGTTATTGGTGGTTTTATGATAACCGTGAGATGAAAGGAAAAATATTTTCCTAATTTTAGAAGAGTTAATTGATTCAGAAAAAAAAACTCACGGAAAAGTTATCAAGTGAAAGTGTTTCACTAAGCGATAGCTAATAGAGAGACTAAAAGAGTGAGGCATTATTTATACGATAGGTTGCCATCTTTTACACGATTGAGCACATCGTTTATACAATAAACAGCTCTTATCTCCCACTTGCTCAATCATCTACACGATTTTTGTCCTTCAGTCTCTTCCTCTAATCAAGTTCATACAGAGCCCAAAACTCCTCGATTCTCACACCGAGAATACCATTGTAACCATTGTGGTGGTGTCCTTACTCAACTCGATTGATTTCGAGGTTCTAGCTGTTCATTTTGTTCGTGTTGTACCGAGCGTTGTGTTCGAGCGTTTGTGTATTGTTATCTTGGATGCTTGGAGACTGATCAAGGGAGTTTGAAGAATGAGTCTTCAAAGGTAAGCATACTCTATCCCTTGATTATCTTGTTAGCATGCTGAAATTTCTAGTTGTTGCATGACTTGTTAGTTTTCGTTGTTGTACTGTAATTGATTGTGTTCAATTTCGAATAGAATTTGGAACGATCCTTCCCCTGCTTATGGAAATCCAACGATTTGGGAATCACGTCATTTGTATCAATATACAAAGTAGGTCGCATCCATAGTGTCCCCAAGACGAGGTACCCAGTCTCAACCATATACTTATAGACCTTTTTGGTTATATACTATAACTTCATCTTTTTTTTTTTTTTTTTTGTCTCTACATAAAGTTATAGTATTCATTCTATAGCCATGGATTCGTTTATTGGATTTTTATTACAATGCAATTTCAATAACATTTTTATTGAATAAATGTTTCAACAATACTTTTATTGATAAATAGAATATGTTTCCATGATTACGAACTGCGAGTTTTAGAACATTCTCATCTCCATCCACGATGGTAATTGCACTCGATGAGAGGCTTTTCCAACCTTTTCAATGATTTCCACCAGTCCTTCATAGCTCCTCATGATCCGACATTCTCTTTAGTCTTATAATCAAAACTGTTCTAGGCGTAATCTTACCCGAACTTTGTCCCCAGATAGGAACTCTCGGCATCTGGGCTTCCTTTTCCTCTTCTTTGGAGGCTGAGACTTCTGTAAGTTGCCTGACTCGAAAATGCGACAATTTTCCAAGACACACAAAATTACTTTAGGAGCTTTCCCTTCCATGGTTTCAACTGACTCGTGGGTAAGGTCCCTCTCCAACTAGAGGGCTGAGATCATCTTTATCCCATTCGGCTGTTTGATCTCGGTAGGCACAATGGTGGGTGTAAACCCTATGATCACTAAGCTTTGGGCAAGCGATATTAGTATTACCTTGTGCTCGAGCAAGAATTCCATCCCCAACACCACGTCAAAGTCGTCCATTTTAACGATCATGAAATCGGCAAGGTCAATCCAATCCCCCAACTTTACGACTGCTCTTTTTACCGTTCCTATAATAGGCAAGGCCGCAGAGTTCACTACTTTCATTTTCCCTACACCTCCTTCCCAACGGAGAATCGACCGTCTGGCTCTGTTTCGGACATAAAGTTATGGGTGGCTCCAAAGTTGACCATGGTACTCTTAGTCAATCTATGGCTGACTCAAGCATCTACATATGTCAATTTTCCTTTATGAGGTTCCTTTGTTTCTCCCATATTCCTCTAAAGGGAATCTAAGAATCTTAGGGGCCCAACTCATGGGGTTTCGTCTTCCTCTACTTCCATATTCTCTTCCTCTATATAAACAACTTTACCTTTCAAGTTTGAGGCTAATGAGGCTTGAAAGACGTTAAAGGCTACTCATTTCGGACATTCGCTTGCTTGTGCTGCCCCTTGCATATATAACAGGATAGTGGCGATAAAAATTCTATTAATTTGGCACTCGTCACGTATTTCCAGTCTTATATTGAAATGTTTACCATTCCCACTAGTGTCCCTGTCTCCCCCACTATTTCTCGGTGGCTTGAGAAATTGCTCTTACTCCCTCTACTTGGGGATCTCAAGTGTTGCCTCATCTCTTTCAATTCATCAATTAAGTCAAACAATCGTTCGACTACTACATACGCGGTTGGTAGATCCTATAGTCTCTATTCATTTAGTTTTGTTTTCACCCACAATTTCAAACCTTCAACAAAATATTTTTTTATTAAAAAAAAAAAAAAAACTTTATCTTTTTTGGACATACCTCGTATGTCCAACATCAACTCAAAAAATTGTTTCACATAGTCCTTAATAGTGTCAGTACATTTCGATTCTCGTAGCTTACGTCTTGCCAAAATTTCAACATTTTTTTGGAAGAACTGAGAACGTAATCATCACACCCTTCCCCAGATTACCTTCTTAATGCGAGAAAGGATGTGAAGACAACAATTGCCAAGCATCTATGACAACTACTGCCCAACATACTCTTGAAAAACCTGTATCCTTAGCACCCATTACACCTGATTAGCAGTTTATAATCCTCTAGAACTTAACACACAGTCTTAGCAACAGCTTTAAATATATAATTTACTGCTAATTAGAAATATCAACATCAACATACATAACAATTTTCATAAACCAAACTCATATGCAACATATGTTCAACGCAACTCTACCCGTTCCCCCTGACATGGACATAAAACTAAATAACAGAACATGATGAGCCATCAAAATTTTTGCTCTCTGTGTGTTTGAGTAGTGACTGACTGGCAGAACTACTAGGTCTTGGGACGTTGACCGCTATTTGAGGAGGACAACATTTTAAAAAGTGAGCTGGAAAGCCCAGTGAGTGACTATCTGAAATAAGACATACTTTAAATCATAAATAACGTGAACTTTCTTATCAAGGAAATAATTATAAAATCATAATCAGGGTTTTGAAAATGAAGTTGAAATTGTATAGCACATCATGTAAAAACCCTGAAATAAAATTCATTAACATCATCTTGAAAAACTCCGCTACTCCATTGCCCAAACATGTGGGAGCCCTTTTGCTCAATCCTAATAATCCTAGTTGAGAGAAAGCTCTTTTTCTCAATCTCATCAACGTCAATAACATAGTCATATGTGCACGTAGAGCTGAAGTTGAGTCATGATCACCTTACCATACCTTCAGTGTCAATGATCCCTAACATCACCAAAATTTGAGTACCATACCATATCTTTGGTACCAACATTGGAGTAAGGTTTGTAAGAAGCATCAACATTTAAACAAATAAAAACATATACATAATACTTATTTAAAATAATCATACTTCATGGTTTCATATCAACGCATAGTGTCTTGTAAAACATGGAGTATACTTGCGTTATTTCCTTGATAAATTTCATCAAGCGGTAAAACATGACATAGGCTTACTAAAAAACACATGTTGAACTCATAAATAACTTCATCATTTTGGATCATGCGATCAACATTCATTTTCAGGCATGCGTTGAAGAAAATCATGGTATAAAAACCTCATAAAAAATGTTTATGCGTTAAAACCATTCACAAAACTAACATTGGAAAAACATTTATTAAAACTTCTCACTCAGTGTCTTAAGCTGCTTATTCAAGGGGTTATATGCCTCTTCTATTTGTGTTTGCCCCAAAAAGGAAAGGTCATTTGATCAGTATACTTAGCTCCCTTTTGAGCTTAACATATAACATAACTTTACCGCATATTAATAGTCATCGCATCACAACTAAGTTTGATACATCGAACTATCTTCACTACATCGGTTATCCTTAGCCATCTTACCATATAACTTAGTTGAAAATTGAACATCCTTCTTCAAGGTACTGGGGTAAGCGTTGAAACGCCTTCTTAGTCTATGCGACTTACGTCCATTATACAACGTACTCAAAGTGCCTTCCTTGTGGATTGACTATGTTGTATGTGTCAATGCATAACATTACTAGACCAGTTGCTTGCTTGTTTTTCATATGCAGTTGCTTGCTTATTCGTCCACAACATCATTTTCAGATTCAATCTTCCAGATTTCTTAACTTAATTCCAACATTCATATAAACTAAACTCCTTTTTTTGAAATTGCTAAAACACATCTTAACTTTTACTTACCTTAGAATTTGAGCATTATTTCTTCTGAAATCAATTAGAAATTCCTCAAATTTTCCTTTAGCTGGCCAAAAATTCTTCAACATTCAAAATCCTTAGATGACAACAACACTTCTCACTTAGGCATTAGAAAACATTTGGTAAAACAGTCTCCTTCATTGCTAAACCTATTTATACTTGAGCATGCATGAAGAGTTTGCTTAATTCACTTCTACCTGACATGCTTATCCTTTCATTGACATTTACAAGGCTGTCATCTAGCTTACTTACTCGTTAATGAAGTTGAATTCCTTAGCTTAAACTTTGTCGAGGCCACCCAAGCCTTCTCCTTCCAACGCATGCTCTTCTACCGCATCATTTATCAGTTTAGCCTCAACATTCATATACAAAGTTGGTTGCATAAATCTTTCATACCACTTTGTTGTACTTATCCATAACGCCCCTTTTCTTAGACCTCTGTCTACATAGTTCAACCGTACTGACTGGCCATGTGGCACCTCATAATTCCAACACATGGAACCTTCTCTACCTTCTCTAAGTGTTAACTTGTTTCTACTTCACCCAAGAACTCAGCGTTCCACACTTAACATATTTTCTTGCCCTTTTTTCCGATTTACCGTTAACAATAGACTTCTCCAACTCTCTATGCATCAACCATGTTTACAACCTAAACACATATAGTCTGAACACTTAGAAAATTTTCCTTCTCTTACATTTTAGACGCATTATTCATTATACACATTTAACTTACTCTTTTCAATGATGTTAATACACATCTTTAACTCATAATTAAGGACTTAAACTTAATTAACTAGTAAAACAAATTCAGGGGTTTACAGTAATTCCTATTTCAGTCTCTCCCACGTGTCGATCATGCATCGACCCTCTTGGATATCCATTAAACGGGACTTCCACCATAACTTGGCCTTCTTCATAGATGCATCATCAACAAAGTGATCTTTGACTCTTCAATAGCTGTGTTTGTAGCTCTGAAATACTGCTTAATATCAAAGATGAAATTTTCTAGCACTTTTGTGACACAAATTTTCTAGCACTCACTGTAAGAAATCACACCTTTTCCGACGTTCAAAATCATTGGAAAATGGTGGAAAATGCCTCCTGGTGACGTACTGGTCGTCGGGAGTGTGGTTGGAATAAATTCGTCGGGAGTAGAACTCTCGACGCTACAAAAGGACCTTCTAGAGTTGTTCAACAACTCCTGATGCCTAATATACGTCATCGAGAGTTCTCCTAACTCCTGACGATCTTTCTTTGCATAGGAAGTTAGGGGCCCTTTCCTCACGTTGAAAGTTCCTTTAACTCCCCATGGCCCTTCCTAGTCTTGGGAGTTCCTCTATAACTCTGACGGTCCCTTATGGCATCGGAAATTCTTGTAACTCTTGACATCTTACCAGCCGTCGAGAGTTCAATTTCAACTATTGAATATTGACTTTTAAAATTATTTAATTTGTAATTTTTATTTTTTTTAATTTAATCTGAATAACCTGTAAAACGTCATTAACCAACTCAAACATATTCACATAACAAATAAAACAAATAAATGAAGTTCATACTATTCTTTATTACTTAAAATAAATAAAAGTTACAAGATAGTTTATAAAAGAAATATGTCTTCAGAAAAACATGAAAGAAACAAGATGAAAACAATGTCAAGAAATATGTCTTAAAAAATACACAAAATAAAGATGGGACAACGTTTAGAACACAACATCTCCAAAAATCATCCAATCTCATCTCCGAATAGCATCCTACAACAAAACAAAAACATTCAAAAGTCATAAACTTCCATAAACAAATAAAAAAAACTCCAAGTTCAACTCCAAAACGAGTATTACGAAACTCAACCCACCCACCTCCCCCCCTCCCCCCCTCTTCCCCCCAACAACAACATATTCAAACTTCATAAACATCCATAAACACATCAAAACTTCAAGTTCAACGAAAAAACGAGTATAACCAAACTCTACCCACCCCCCACGATATTTCTTACACTCGTAAACATCCAAAAACATAGAAAAACCTACAAGTTCAACTCCAAAATGAGTATAACCAAACTCTACCCATGCCCATAACATTCAAACTTCATAAACATCAATGAACACACAAAAAACTCCAACTTTCCCCCCAAAACAATCTAAACCAAACTCAACCCTCTCCTCTCTCCATCCCTCCCCCCCCCCCCCCCCCCCCTCCCTTCGCCCAACATATTCAAACTTTATAAACATCCATAAACACACAAAAACTCTAAGTTCAACGGAAAAATGATTATAACCAAACTCTACCCACCCCCATGACATTTTCGACACTCGTAAACATCCAAAAACACACAAAAACCTATAAGTTCAACTCCAAAACGAGTATAACTAAACTCTACCCACTCCCACAACATTCAAACTTCATAAACATCAACGAACACATAAAAAACTCCAGCTTTCCCCCCAAAACAATCTAAACCCTCCCTCCCCAACATATTCAAACTTCATAAACACACAAAAACTCCAAGTTCAATGGCAAAACAAGTATAACCAAACTCTACCCACCTCCCACGACATTCTCGACGCCCACAAACATCCAAAAACCTACAAGTTCAACTCCAAAACGAGTATAACTAAACTCTACCCAACTCCACAATATTCAAACTTCATAAACATCAACGAACACACAAAAAACTCCAACTTTCCCCCCAACATCAACGAACACACAATAATTACAAAAAAGACATCAAAATCTAGTTGTTGGCTACCATAACTGTAGGATAGCCAACAATTCTTTATCATAAAGCTACTAGTAAGACATAACTACTTTCCTACCATAACTGCAGGATAGCAACATATTAGACAACTAAATAATGAAGTAATCATACCTAATTTTATGGCCCTCCTCTATGTGATCGTATCATGTCTTCAATCATTTTTTTCATTTCTTCCATTTGTCTTGCATGATATCCCTCATTTGTTTTTAACGTCTTCAAGTTCCTTAATCCTCGATTGAGATTGTTCAAATTTGGCTTTCACTTCCTTCACCTCCCTACTTTCCATTCCTTGAGTAGATGATGAACTTAATGAGCTACTACCCCTTATTGACTTAAGCTTAGGGCCCCAACCTAAGCCTTTTAAAAATTCGAGTTGTCTACCCAAAACCGTCTCACATATTTCATCGCCTGTTAGTGGTTGAGAACCTTCTGGAGTGGTTTCGATTGTAATTCTAACATTTGATTGTGCACATATTAATTAAGTGTGTAAGTACGAGTGACTAAACTTAGGAATGAAAAACAAGACAAAGAAAAACAAAAGTGGTTACATATGCATCTTCAGTTGCTTGATTCACGAACTTGCCACTTTTAGAGTGTGTTTATAACAACCCCACTTTCTAGGACTACTAAAAAGGGGATTGCTACATACATAAATATTCTCATTGAAGAAAATAAAGTAAATTAAAGAAAATAATCATAATCTTAAACTGCATTAAGTATATAAAAAAAATGTTCTAACATATCTCAAAATCTTAAATTGTTCAACCCGAACATTCTTTTTAACAAGAAACAATTTATAAAAAAAATGAATAAATTAATTAATTAATTAATTAATTAAATTATGATAAATCCATGAATGGATAAAAACAAAACATGTGAAAATATAAACAGTCAAATGCGGAAGCGAATTCTGGTTCCTTTGGCACTGTCACGGATTCCTCTTGTCAATCGCCCGAGTGTCCTTGCCCTTACCTGAAAAAAAAATAAGGATAAAGGTTGAGTATAAAATCCTCAGTAAGTGATCCCATTACCGGGATCAGACTATGCATCCACAAGCAAAGAAAAAAATAGCCCGTAGCTCATACAGTTACATCGATTTTTTATGATGAAAGGAAAACCAAAAGACGTACTATTTTGCCTTGAAATTCATGTCTAACGGCCCATAGGCACACCGTCAAACATGATAATAACATGAACGTGAACCCGTCAACCCACGCATGTCTAGCGGCCTGTAGGCACACCATCAAACATAATAATAACATGAACGTTAACCTGTCGGTTCACGCATGTCTAGCAGCCCGTAGGCACACCGTCAAAACATGAAACATGAAAATAAAAGTAACATGAACGTAAATCTGTCGGCTCACGCATGTCTAGCGGCCCGTAGGCACACCATCAAACATAATAATAACACGCGTCAAGGCAAGACAATAAACCGCTATATTGGTCTATTCATGCATCACATACATAATATCAGTACTGATTATAATTTTAACATGCTCATAATACTTGTAACCACCATGCAACTAGCAAAACATAATATCAAACAAAATCATGCTCCAGAGTCAACCAAGTAACTTGATAGGTCTAATCTAGATCGCCTGGCACGAAGGCACCAATAATAGTATCACTTACCTCAATTTGGTCACAAAAGTCCACGCAAATAATTCCTTAAAACCTTTGGAAAACTTGAATAAACCCAAAGTTGTGGCTTGATCCAAGACAAATTTCAAAACTTGATTCAAGTAGCCAACAATTAAAAAAAAAAAAAAAAAAAAAAAAAAAAAAAAAAAATTACAAAATAAAAATCAGGATGTTACAGTGTTTCCCTAAATAGGTCAACACGTCCTATTTCTCGACCTTCCATTTTCTGCAGCTCTGATTGAATTTGCAGGAACGACTTCGATCCGCCTACATGGTCGAACGGTAATTTCTCTCTATTCTTCATGTTCGTCTCTGAAATTTCCTACATTCGAAAAAAAAAATAAAAATATATTCTATAATAGTAAATGAAGTAAATGATGCATACCCTAAATTATTCTAAACTGAAACTCTTCACTCTCGAAGCAGTCACACAAAAATTACCGATCTTCTGGTCTATTCTTAAGTCAGCTAGCAAGTTAACACGTGTTTCATGCGGTTTGCTAATTTCTTGTAATGTCTATGCAAATCTGCTCTTAATTCTTTAAAGGAGTTTTGCATTTTATGTTCTATAAAATGATTAAGTGGTTGACTGGATAAATCAAGCACGAAATGAGGCTACAAAAGAATTAAAGAATAATTAACATATATGATGTTCATGACAATCTAAAAGAATAAACTTATAAAGTTACCAACAATTGACTCTTAGCCACTTCTATAAATTCGTTTGGAACATCAGCAAAAGTATGACATCGTACTGAAAATGCAGATCGTATTGAATGTTGAGAAATCGGCTTCGTCTCCCCCTCATTTATCATGATTGGAATTCTCCCATGTTTTTTGACGTATTTTTCCAATTTGATGTTCCAGGAATACTCGTGTTTCCTCCGAGTGGATGGAAAGCTACTATCTGAGGAATAAAAAATGTAAAATAGTTTAGGATGTATTTCAGTCTACCGAAGATGTATATGAATACTAACCTGAAGTTTCACCCACGGAAGATCCCGTGTTGCCTAGATATATCTCTTGCTCCTTAAATTCTTCATTAGCCTTCTGTTGCTCATTAGGGGTTGACATCGTATCTATACAAACACAAAAAAGACAAAAAAAAAAGTATAAAATTAATATGAAATACGTGTAAAAAGAGAAAGAGAACTGAGTAGATACATGATTACTCATCCTCATCATCAAAATCAAATTATTCATCAGCACTTGAGCTGTTATTGGGAGATAATTGTTCTTCATCATCGCCATGACGAATAATTGGTCGATCCAAAACTGTAGGATCAACGTCAGCTCTACATAAAGTAACCTTTTCAATGGTTTCATCCACTCGAACTCTACCTACGAATTCTAGTAAATCTAATTGTTCGATTTCAACATCATCTACTTCTAGTACATCTCATATTCGCTTATTTTGGACTACTTGAACAACTTTCCAATTGCTACCATATTTTATGTCATCAAGGTAAAAGATTGTTGTGCTTAGATAACAAAGATGAAAGGTTCATTAACATACCAAAAGCACAATGTATTGATCGATTTGTATCTTAGTTTCGCGTCACGAACCCCACAGAAGGGCTTAGGCTTGGGTACTTTTACCCTGTTGAATTGAACTGCACCCTAAGTTTAGGCTTGGTTTCTCACCGCTCTCATAGTGAGGTTAACTCTTGCATTCATATCAACAATCTCTACTTGAATGACATCAAGAGTGGCTCGAAAGTCTTCGGATAACTCAGTCACCATCTGAATTATCGCTTTCTACGAGTTATGCAGTTTTTCGACATGCTCTTCCATGGGGGCAACAGAGTCAGTCGAGCCATCCCCATGCTCGAAAATACCAGTCCTCATAGTTTTTACTTCCAGGGTTTCAACCCTTGTTAACAATTCCTTGACGGGCATTCTGTCCAAGTAGCTAGCCACCACGTCGATTTCATCAGCCTTGTCAAAAACTTCTTGTAACTGAGTTTCTAGGAACCGAACCTGATTGGGGACTTCTATTAGCTAGAGCATTTGCTCTAACCAACTGATCAATATGGGACTTGCCCAATTGTTTCGTAGAAGACATGATCACAGCTTCAGCATTTCACGAGCCGACTTGGCTCTTATACCAATTGTCACAACTACACTCTCGTAAGAGTCTCAAGGCGATTGTGCAACACTTGTTCTCGTCCTCGAACAAGTTAGCCGATCCAAATTCAAATAGCTGATGGCACAAAGGGCGTTTCTTACAACCTCTATCCCCATTCTTGAAAAAATATTTTAGAAAACGGGTTTAGAGAAAAAGGTTTTTTCAAACCTTTGAAAGTATGATTGAGCAATGAAGATTAGTTGTACAACAAGAAAGCAATAAAATGGTCAACAACGCTTTATAGCATACAACTCTCGGATGTGAAGATAGGGCAATTAGTCATACCCCCACATAGTGTATTCGAACAAAAAGACATCTACCATCCTTGCAAAAGGAAATGGGCGAGCGGTCATACACTAAGAAAAGTACATAGAAAGTAAACTGACTAGCAAAATGAAATACATAGGATGAAAGCATGGTAAAAAGAGATGAAGGCAGACGTGCGGCCATGGGCAACACGCTCTAGACAAGCATGATCTGACACTAAACGAGCGCTCTACCTTATGAGCTACATCCCCACATTTTGATTTTGTAAGTTGGTTACCAAAATAATAAGGAAAAATAAATAGGTATAGTTTTAACACAACTTAGGCCTTGTTTAGTAATCATTTCATTTTTTGTTTTTGGTTTTTGAAAATTAAGCCTATTGCTTTCCCACTTCTTATCATGATTTGCATCTTTATTAAGTACAATGGTTGAATTCTTAGCCAGATTCTAAAAACAAAAACAAGTTTTCAAACGTTACTATTTTAATTTTCAAAATTTGGCTTGATTTTTTAAACTATTGATAAAAAGTATATAATAAAGGAAAAAATTTGAAGGTAAAAGTAGTGTCTTTAAGCTTAATTTAAAAAATAAAAAAACCTCAAAAACTAAATCGTTACCAAGTGGGACTTCAATAATTTATTTAAAATTGACAAAGTAAGTTTAGATCAACGGTAACTAGCATATCTTCCTCTCTAGGGGTTGAAACTGACTTTGACAATATATATATATATATATATATATATATATATATATATATATATATATATATATGATAATACGATCTTATATCAGTTGAGCTATGCTCATGTTGGTAATATCATACCATCTTTCAATGACTGCATGAGCAAAGTATACTTGTGTTATAAATTTTAGAATTATTTATACAATTTGATTTATATATGTGGCTATGTTTTTTAGTTATTCCCTTGCACCCAATAAACATTAAAAGCTTTATGCAGATATAACCCAAATAAATATGTCTAATTATACAATTGTCTGAACTTTCTTATTTTTATAGGAATAGCTTAATAGGTTATTATTTTACTCACATGCTTGCCCTAGTTTACCTTTTCAACTCTTCTTACCAATATATGTATAATAATATCAACACCACAAAAGTATATAAGGAAAGTTTCTTGTGGTTTTGAACTTCCAAAATCGGGTTTTTTTTTTTTCCAAAACTTACACAAACAAAAAAAGTTTCTATAAAGTTCGAAAATTGTTACCCTCATAAATGAAAATAACAATCAACTTCAAATGAGAAAATAAGGTATATTTGATATATACATCACTATATATTTGAATTTTCTCGAAATAAATCAAGGTATACTTGATAAGTGCATGAACGAGACAGTTTGTACAATGTATTGTCAGTTATATTGAACAAGATATGGGATATATATTTACATTTTTTAGTATATTTGACATACACTTGAAATTTTAATGGAGAGGGATCAATTCTCAGCTAGGAATATGAAAGAAAATAAATGAAATTTAATAAAATGAAGGAAACATTAATTTTTAATATTTCCGGCATTAAATGAATATCAACTGAAATTAAGAAATAATAAAAAGAAAATTCAAAATTTGAAAATGATTTTATTTGGAAAAGAATTATATATTTTGAAATTTTATTGATGAGAAATAATGTAATTGATAATATTGTTTAAAAAGAAAATTTTTATATAATTAATACTAAATTCGAAAATAATATATTTTTACTTTAAAATATTTCTAAAAACAAAATTTTAATATAATTAATACTAAATCTGAAAATGATTTTTAAAAAAAATTACAAAATTAAAAGATGAGAGAGAATCTCTGAGTTAAAAATGTCCCCAAATCAAAATGTAAGGTAATTCCTTAAACATTTCAAAGATTAATGTTGGGCTTTAAATGGGCTAGAAACTTGAGAAAGAAACCCAAAATGGAGCCCAATTGGATCCTGCTATCAGCAGGAAAAAGGATCAAACCATTCTAAATCAACTTAAAAGATTGATTTTACATTGTTTTAACACAATTTTTTATTGTATCAAAATTAGTTTTGAATTATTTAAAACAGTTTCAAAAGTGATTATAAAATAATAAAAATTCTTATTATCATGTTTAAAATAATTTTCAAATAGAAGGTAATTTTGAACCAATTAAAATCATTATTACTATTATTTTTTTTTTTTTTGAATAATAGGTAGAGTGAGAAAATCTGTAACATTCCGAGTTTTAGTAATGGGTTTTAGTTTCTGAAAAAAAAATAGAAATTAGAGTGGAATTGAGATAGTTGGATATTATAATTAATTTGATAAGGGGCTTCAAAATTTTGGATTTAAATTGATAAAAGATTTGAAATTTTTGGAATGAATATCAGAATTCTTTTATTTAAATTAAGCCTTACCTACGGACCATGAAAAGACCCTCCCCCCACCCATCTCTCAAGTCGTCTCTTTTTCCTTTGTGATACACAATCTGACCAACCCCACCGAAATAGCTAGCCACCACTCACGAATGATAGCTCGCAACATCAGGCCTCTACACCATCCAACGTTCACCGCTCTTCGCTAGATTCGCCGTTTTAGGCAAGAATTCTAAAAGCTTAAATAAAAATATTTGATTTAAATTTGAGGAAAGTGACTATACCACTGAAACTGTCTTGTTTGCCTTGCAAAATTTTATTTAGTGATTTTTTACTTTGCTAATTAAATTGATACTTTGAGTTATGATCAGTGTGACATTATATATATTTATCACAAAATTTATAAGCAATTCGTAAGTTCCATGTTATCACTTTGTATGGAATTATGTGGGACCTTATGCATATGTGCATGTTACATGGCATAGTAAAATCAAAATTTTAATTCTCCTTTCCTTTAACATAGTTATTGACGGCATGAAATTGATGCAAGTCTAAGAATTCTAAGTTACATGAAATTGATGTTCTTAGACAGATTTTAGTGTGTATGAAATTAATGCACACCCACTCCAACAATTTTAAGTTACATGAGATTGATGTACTTAGATAGATCTTAGTGTGTATGGAATTGATGCATACTCATGTTCAGGTTCAATGTACATGAAATTGATTTACATTGAGCTGATGTGTATGAAATTAATGCACATCTAGGAGAAAAGAAATGGAGTGAATATCGGAAAAGCAAAGTTTTAGGTCCCACCAACTTTAGAACATTCAGTTCATGCCTGCATGTGATTGCATAGCCTGACCCCAATAGTGAAGTTACTTACTGAGTATTTTATATACTCATCTTTTCATATAATATTTCTTTCAGGTAAAGGAAAGAACGTATCAGGTGAATGACGAGGGAGTCTATTGACGGTGTCATGGGACTATAGGCAATACTTCTACTCAGTGTCAAGTTTTTAAGAAGTTTCAAATTTTTATTTGAGAACAATCAAGTTTAGTAGTTTTAGATTTAAATGTTTAATTCTATTTATTTATTTATCTATTTATCTATTCATTTCTTTTATCCCGAACTAAATCTTATTTTATAAATCTTTAGATTGTGTCTTGGAATATTTATTTGTTTAGATTTTTTTGAGTCTAAATGGTCAACTAGTATTGGTTTTAAAGTCGAGTCGTCACATGAACTTTTGACATTAAGGTCGACAATACAATCTTTATGCCTATTGAGTTATGCTCATTTCAACATTGTTCAGTTGAAAATCACTCTAAAACATGTTTTAAAAGGATGTTGGAGAGTGAACATGAAATGATTAAAATTACTTTTATCATTTTCAAAATCATTCTGAAACATATTTTTAATAATTAGAAACTAATTTTGATGAAATATAAATTGTATTAAAAAGTGAAAATTAAACATTAAATTAATTTTAAACGATTAAAGATATACTTTGAAGCGATTAAGAACATGACAAAAATAATTTTAATAATTTCATAATCACTCTCAAACTTACACAAAAAATTTCTCAAAATCAATTTTGATGGTATAAAAATAATATTAAAAATGTATAATCAAAGTTCAAACATTAAATTGATTAGGAATAAGTAGTTGCATATTTTGGATTTAGAAGATCATTTTAAATTATTTTAAACATGACATTTATTAGATAAGTTAGTATATCTAAATTGAGATTAGTCAAATAGTAATTGGCATAGTCTTTCACCCTAAAAGTTGAAGATTCCATCTCCAATGTAGCATAGATGGAAATGAATAAATAATAATAATAATAATAATAACAATAATGAGTTTTTTATTTTAATTTTTTTAAAAAAAAAAAACAGTATAATCCAATAGCCATTTTTCAACCGTACCATTTCCCTTTAATTTTCGTACATTGCGAAACAAGAATCACAAAATATGAGGGCGGGGAAAAGTACTTGTGTTTTTATTTTGATATTTAGTTTTGGTTTGATTTTGTGTTGGGGTTTGGTTTCCGGATGGAAGGCACATAGAGAGACAAGTGCAGAATCGAGAGAATGGTGGAAAGTGAAAAATGGGGAGTTGGGTTTGGCAGTCAGCGACGACATGTCGACCAAGAAGACGGTGAACAGAGCGACAATTCCTGAAGACGAAGCGAATGGGATTATTAATTGGGTGCGGGTGGGAACATAAATGCATTGCATGTGTACCACTGCCCATCATCATTCAATTTTTCTCCTTACTTCTTTGCCCCTTCAAACACGCATACTTTTCTCTCCCACTTCCATAAACAAAACCCACTCTTGGCCCCATTTACATGCAAATGCCATCCGGGATTAAAACTCGTTTAAATGTTCACAAATTCATAATCCCCACATTGTAAAACTAGCAAGACTCTTTCTAATGGTAGCGATATCGGTCTATTGATCCCACGTAATTTTTAAACACTATTGAATTGATCGCTCTCTCTATTCGTTAATCAGTTTGCATTTTTTATTATAGATTGAGAATTGGGTCTCACATGTCAGTGAAACACATAATTTTCAAACAAATTGGATTGATCACCCTTTGCTCATTAATCAGTTTCTACTTTTTTATTACAAATTCGAAAGTGTGACCCACTTGTTAGTACAAATGCAAAACGTATAATTTTGAAACATAATTGGATTTATCACATTTTGTTCGTCAATCAATTTGTATTTTTATTATAGATTTGAAAGTAGACCCCACATGTCAATACGAGTACGGAACATATATGAACAAACAACAAACACAATCAACTTAAATTCACTTTTCAGATTATCTTAGGGTAAACATGGCATTAGTCCTTTGAATCTTGAATAATAAGTTAGTTTTTTTACCCTTAAATTCAAAATATACGTGGATGTAAAATGCTATTATGATCTATTGTTGCATAGCAATAAAAGCTTGCTCATGCTGCTTCGCTTTAGATGGGAGGACTAGTGGACACGAAGAGAGAGCAAGCGAAGTTTGTCATTCGTAATGGAAAGAAAGAGACCACTACTTTATTTCTTTGTTGGACCTCTAGCACGACCTTAGTGTTTCTCTAACTAGGACCACGAACCAATTCAAATTTGGATCTTGATGTCAATGCATTTTAACTGTAGGCATCTTGCCTAGTAGACTCTTGATTTATAATTAGATTTTAGTTCTTATGATTTAATAAAATCCTCTAAGTATGAACTATTTATGAGTATTTTTATCAAACCATAATAACTATTTATGACATTTTATCAAACTCTAAAATTAAATTTAGGTTTTGTATGGAATTGTTGTAGCTTTTAAAATAATTATTTGTAGTTATGCTTCTAGAAAAATGGATAGGAGTAAAGGAGTGTTTGGTAAATTTTAATTTTAAACTAGAAAAAAACTAGTTAGAGTGTTTGGTAAATTAATACTAAATTAGTGTAATTTAGTTATATAATTATTTGAAAATATATATGATTTGAACTGCAACCATTTTTGTTTAATCAAAAAAATTAATGAAATAATTTTTTTTTTTTTTTAAAGATAATTGTTATAAGAATTCGAACCAATTAAAATTTGGAATAAATGTGAGAAAATAAATTAATGAAATGAAAATTTGAGATGAATAAGAGAAGATAACAAATTTGTAGGAAAACTAAAATCTAAGAGCTCCATAGAACAATTTTAAAAGTGATTCTATATAGATTAATAAGTTGTTCTACCAAACAACCTAGACGATTATGATGGTCCTAAAATAGCTTTTAAGGATTTCAAAAGTAATCGCAAGCCATTAAAATTATAGGGATTAAATCTAACTTTCGTCTAGATTAAATTTATAATTGAGTAGCTTGTAAATAAAAATATCTAAATTAATAATTATTTATAATCCATCCAGGATTACAGGGATGGCTTTTTCTAATCTTAGATCAGCGGCAACAGACACCGTTGCTTTGGCTAAAATCCGTCTGGGTCTGATGATGTCTTTTTCTTTCTGCTCAATCATTCATACAACCCCCGGGAAAAAGGTTCTTCAATTTTTATTTTTATTTTTTGAGGGTCTTTGATGACTTCTAAAAAGTTTAGAATATTGTATATTTGAAAATCATTAGAGATGTGTCGGTTTTAATTCCTTAAAAAATGGATAAAAGCTGTAAAAACATATGAATTTTTACACGTGGTTGACATTCGTGATTTGGACCAAATTTCAAAATAATATAGAATTATTTTAAATTAAGCACGGTTGTTTATAGACTTTTTGTGATTGAGCTCCCGAAAAATGTTATCATACAAATTTCAAAGTTAAATGTATTTGATTTTGAGCAATCCTATATTAGGTTATCTTTTGAAAATTTTCCTTAGTACGTGTGAATGAGAACAAAAAACATGCTGAAATGACTCATGTTAATTTGTTTGGATGGTTTTTACTGTTAAAAATAGAAATGGTTTAAGACAAGTAAGAATGACATTATTAGGACGTAGGAGATGTAGAAGAATGTTGGAGTCATTAGTTGTCGAATTCAAATTATGAATCGTTGTCCAAATTCGGGGCATTGAACGCTACAAATTTCTTTACAACCTAAGTTGCCACAGATGTCCAACTACAGTTTATCGGGTAGAGAAATGTTTTTTCTTAAATATTTTTTAGTGTCATTTGTATAGTTAGAGTAGACTACAAAAAGATATATATAATCCCAAGTATTGTCGGTTCATTTCTAAACTTTTCAATGTTAGGTTTAGCATAATTCTAAACTCTCATCAACTAGTAAAGCTCTTTGAATTTTAATTTTACATTTACTAAACTCCTTGATTTTAAAAAGTGTCTAATTGATAAAAAATTTATTAGACATTTTTTAGAATTCAACTGATTATATTCGATTTAGGTACTTATTAAAGGTGCTTATTAAACACATCATTAAAAAGGGCTAACAACTTGGGTATTTTAGGCAGCGAATGGGGCATTCTTAATTTATAATCAAAAGGGCTTTATTAATGGTTTTGAGGACCTGCGACAAGAAAAAAGGGGGAAACATGTTGCACTAAAATGAAAGAGTAAAAGTTGAATCCAAAGTTTTGGCAGTCAAAAGTTTTAAATAATTATTCCACTTCTTTAAACAAATAAAGCAAATCTTGTCGCCCTTGATGATAACGAGCAAATAAATCCAAGTTATTATTCGTTTTCTTTATATATATATATATATATATATATATATATATTAATTTATTAAGGTCTTTTCCATGACTACTACATTTTTAATCTTCTCTTTTTTTAATTTATTTGTGATTTCACAATTTTACTATAATTTTGTTACCTCTTTTAAAGAAACATTCACAAAAACACATTTTAATCACTAAGGAGGATGAAACTTTTTACCTTGGAAAAGAAAATTATAACCTTACACTTTAGAGGTTGAATTGTTTAACACTCCAAAATCCAAACCAATAATTGTATCATTTAGGATTTGTTTTAAAATCATAATGAATAGATTTTAGTGTGCAATATTTCTCTGAATGCATGGACTAATATAATATTGGAGAGAAATGGTAGTATCAAATGGATAACTTTTATTAATATACGTGGTTTTTTTGTATTTTCTTCTTGTTCTATTTTTCTATACCATTTAAGAAGAATTATATGATAATATTTGTGCTTACTTATTTGCTAATAGTTGATTTTCAAAGGAATCAAGTGAAAATATTTAATGAACCAGTTGACTCACTTATATAAGTCTAGGGTATTCAATTATTAATTTAAATTTTTAATTGATTCAACTTAACAGTTTTATAGATATATAAATTTAATTGTTTTTCAGTAATCTGTCCTTTTGTTTTGAAAAATAATAATACTTTTTAATTTTATTATTATTTTTTTTTTTACTACAATTGGATGTATGGAGAATCAAACCTAAAACCACAAATCTCTTGGTTTCTAACACAATTAAATGACAATTGAAATATATGCGGTTTGATTTTGTTTAGATTTTTTAGTGGAGAGATTTTCAAAAATAAAAAATAAGTAAAATTATTTATCCAAAATAACAAAATTTAATTGTTTTAGACTTCTATTAGTTTCTAGCATTAATAGACGCTGTTAGAAGTTTTGAGTGTTTATCAGGGTTTTTTTTTTTGTTATTCCTGTAATAATTTGACATTTTTTTCACCCGTAAATATTTCTTATATGGGGATTTGATATTTGTTTTCACTTTCCAAACAACTTTAAAAAATCATCAATTTTTATTTTTAAAAAAATACATTTTCATATTTACTTAAATAAATAAATCGTAATTAATAAGCTTTAAAAAAACAAAAACAAACAAACAAGTTATCTTAAAGTAGTATATATATATATATATATATATATATATATATATATATATAAGTACACCAAAAAAAAAACTATATATAAAGTCCAAAAGTTAGTTATTTCCCTTATAATTCTCTTCTTCCTCTCACCTTTTTTTTTCCCATAAAAAACAATCATTACTAAGGGGTATATGGCTCATTTTGAAAACGAAATAATTAATTGAAAGGTAAATTTTCAAAGGGACAGAAACAACAAAAAGGATGGGTTGATGAAAAATTTATCAAGATCACAAATAATTTCACATCAAAAATTAAATATTGGATAAATTGTAAAAATCACTCCTAAAATATGGTAATAATTGCAATTATATCTTAAAAAATTCAACCCTCAAATTTATACGGATATTAAAATTGGACCAACAAACTTACATAAAAATAGAAATTGTAACAATTGTATAAGTTTAATGATTCAATTTTTATCATTTAGGTATCCAATTTCGATAAATATTATAAGATTGGAAATCCAATTTTAACACTTATACAAATTACAGGTCACAATTTTTATAATGAATAGTTTGAAGATGTAATCATAACTACTCGTTATACTTTAGAGGTAATTGTTGTTACATATTGCTCATAAATATAATAAGGGAAGTTGTATCATCGTTTGACTTAAAAGGTAAAAAGAAAAAAAAAAAAAAAAAATTGGAGATCTTTGGGGGTGTGTGTGTATATGATGAAAAAAATAAATAAAATGGGTACAAATAATGAGTACGGATGGTGGGTGGATGGGTAAAATAATAAAAAAGAAATATATGGAGAAGGTTATAAAAATAGAGAAAGAAGGCTAGAAAATGGGGGGGAAAGGAAGAAAAAAAAAAAAAGGAAAGTGGGACATGAGGTGACTCTGATCACATGGAGCCCCATATGCCCAACACAACCAAATCTCTCTCCCAATCCCAATGACCAAATACTCCTTTTTTTGGTTTCCTTCTTGGAAGCATCACCACCACCATATCATAACCATCTTAATTCTTTCATTATTCTAACTCTATATCCTTTATTTCTTGCTTTAAATATCACTCTTTTCATATACTTTTGTTAAAATTTCCTCATTTTATTCTCTTTATTTCTAATTAATCTTCAATTTAATTCACATTTTTAGTTTATTGTTGATTTTTTTAAAAAAAAATTATGTAATAAATTTTGAAAATACTTTTACATATTCTATTTTTTTAATAATTAATTTTGAGAGACTAAATTTAAAATTGATTGAAAGTATATGGACGAATATTAGATAATTGAAAATATAGGAGCTAAAATTGAACAAAGTTTAGAGTATAAAAGATCAATATAGTATTTTAATCTTATTTCTTTATTTACTTATATTGAAAATTTATTCATAAACTTATCCACAAAATTTTAAGAATTGTCTCACTTTAATTTCTATGCTTAAGCTCTACAAAATGAATAATGAATTTCTAATGGTTTTCCACTCATATAGTTTTAAAAGTTTCAAATTATTATTTTATTCTAAATTTTGTTTGTTTTTTTTATATAGTTTTATAAGTTTCAAATTACACCTTAATTTGGGCTATTTTTAGTTTGATTAGAGTTTTTACAACATTCCTAATTCGTAGGTGGTATTAAGTCGATTTTTAAAAAAATATAATTCAGAGTAGATGGATTCAAATCATAAATCTCGTGGTTATCCGTACACATGTATATTAATTAAGTTATGCTCAATTTAGGTATTATTAATTATAAATTAGAAATTTTAATTTTAATATATTAAAGTTTTAAGTGAGTAAAACATAATAAATAGATTAAAAAAAATCACAAAACTTTACGGTGAAATTGAAACTACAATCAACCTTTAAAAAAAAAAGAGAGAGAGAGAGAGAGATTGTATTTATTTATTTATTTATTTGGAGTAATGTTGTATCAATTTGGGATCAATAATTAATTAAAGATTTGAAAATTTGAATCTTGGGGGCTCAAGGTGGTGGGGCTACTGATTAACGCCACGTGGCGACCATGCCAAGGCTAGTGATATAGATCATAGGATGAAGAGAGTGGGGAGGCACATGGGCGGTGTTGGCTTCAAGAAAATCATGTGATCACATGTGCTTTCTCTTTCTCTCTCTTCTTTCCCCTTCTTTTGGTGGGCCCACTTTCTTTCTCTCTCTAACATCTAATTATTTCCACGCTCCTCACTTCTTCCTCACTGCGCGTTGCTCTTTCTTTTACATTTATCACGACATTCTCGCTACTTTGATTAAATCATAAATTTAGCTTTTATAATGTCCAGAAAATTAAAATTTAGTCGCATGATAAAATATCATAAATAGTTTATACGATCCGGAGAATTTTCATAAATAATCTATCTTTGAAGATTATTTATGAAAGTTTTATCAACTATCGAAACTAAATTTTAATTATAAATCATATGAACTCAATTCTAATTTTTCCGAACTATAAAAATCAAACTTTCAATTTAACAAGTTTATAACATATTTGTAGGCTGAGAATTCGAACATCGAACATCGAACATCAAATATCAATTAAAAAAATTTAATTTTATCTTTATAACCTTCCAAATGATTATATCTTGATCTCTAGACTTTAAATATGTTTATTTTGAACATTTAATCTTTTAGTACCTATACTTTTGAAATGTTTATTTTAATCCACAAAACTATAATATTCGAATCAAATTCTTATTATAGTACTAAATATTTGATAATATAATTTTGAGTAGGGATAATGTGTTAACATAAAAAATACATCAAAACCACATTCATTTGGAAATACTTATGCCCGTTTCGTTCACGGGAATAATAGGTGAGAATGGGAAATGAGATTTTATCACCATGTTTGTTATAAGTCATATTCTCACCCGAGGTTTTTAATAACCACCTAAATAGGTGGATTTTCCTCATTTCCAATTGTTTTTTTTTTTCTCTCTTATTTTTTATCTTTTCATTTTATTTGTTTTACTTCATTTTGTATATTGTTTAATTTATTTAGTTTTTATAAATACATTTAAATTAAATTTATAATTGACATATATAATTGATTTTATTATTATTATTAATACTAATATAATAATTTATTCGGTTATTATGAATTAATAGGAAAAACTACAATCTTTTAAAATGTATATGAATTACCATAATAATACTTTCTTATATTTCTTTTTGTTGGTAATATATATTGGCATCATAAATTATTTATTAGAATTACTAATTAGTCTTTAGAAAAAATTAATTAATTAACTAATAATAAAATAAGTTAGTTTTTTCAATTAAACAATCTTGTACACTTGTACTTCTAGTTTTAATCTATAATTATAATTATTTTTCAAATTAAAACCATTATTTGATGATTTAAAATCAATTAGTTTATATCAATTTCTTTTGTATATATATAAGGCTTATAATTGATATTAAACAATTAGTTAGTTAACTCTTAAATTAACAAAACTACAAATAATAATAATAATAATAATAATAATAATAATAATAATAATAATAATAATAATAATAAAAATAAAAAATGAATACTAACATTTTTAATAAAAAAAAATTGATAATATAAATGTGTTGTATAAAAAATCTAATTGATAATAAATATATTAAACTGGAAGATGAGTGAGTAAATTTAATTATTTTAATGGCTTAAAATTAATTTAATAATTTAATATAATAAAAGTAAATTAAAAAAAAATTAATTATTGAAATTAATTTTGACTAATTTTATATTTTATAATGACATAAAATATAATAGAATCCACATCCTATTTCTATTCACATAAATAAAAAAAATACAATAATTTTTTATTTTCAAAAGATTTCTAGACATCCTATTTTTGGATATCTTATTTTCGGATATGTTTTATTGTTAGACATTTATAAAATCTTAAACCAAACGATTCCTTAAATATTAAGAGAAACTATATATTTAAAAGAAAAAAATTGTTATTGACTAAATAATATACGAAGGACCAACATGCTAACAATCTAAAAGAAATAGGAACAAAAATATATTTTTTTTAAGGGACTTTTTAAATGTAAAGGAATATTTAAAAATATTTACATTTTATAGCAAAAAATTCAAAATTTTTTTTTGGAATTTTTCTATTTATAAAAAAAATTCCAATGTTTTAACATTTAACAGTTATAAGCTTTTTGAAAATTTAGAGCCTATTTATCATATAGTTTTTGGCTTATAAAGGAAAGACCCATGGTAATTTTAAATAAGAAGAATAAATGAGAAATAATAAATATGTAACAAAGAGTTGAAATAGTATTTATTATACTTGAAGTACATTTGGAATACAGTTATAAGTATTTAACTAAAAAAATAAATCATTTAAAAAGATTGGAGAATTTGACAATCACTCAAAATAGTTTTTGAAGAGTATTTTCAATCATTTTTGTTAAGAATGTTTAAATAAAAATGAGCTTCGGTCTCTATTCTTATCTTTGATCTATTTTATTTTATATTTTTAACTTTGTTTGTTTTTATCAATATTATTTTGAAAATATCATTTTAAAAATATAGAGACTGAAAATGAAAAAAAAAAAAGTAAAAGTATATAAACTAAAATAGAGTTGAGCAAAAAGTGTAAGAAGCAGTAGAAATCTAATCTACAATAAACTATGTGATTGGGTGTATATATGTAATTTTTGGTGAGAAGGGTGTTAATAAAATTAGGAATAGTTTTGAATTATGATTCATAGACAGGGTAAAGATTTGGTTGCGAATGATTTGAAATAAGAAAATGGGATTCGGGTTCCGGGAAATATGCATCCCCCATCAGGTGGAAGAAAGCTCAGTCGCGTACGGCGGCGTTTGAAGGCCAAACATAAAATCCAAAAACCAGAGGACTTGAGAGAAGCCCAAAAATGGTGGGCCACAGCTTCGTTGGCATTGACATTTTCAGAGCTCAACAATAATTTAACTCCCTCCTCCTTCCCCTTATTCGTACCCATTCACACGCCTGCCTTCTCTCTCTCTCTCTCTCTACTTTCGGCCATGGACAAATCTCAAATTCAAACTCTCAAACCAACAACTACGTCTCGCCAAAAAACCCTAATCCTCAACGCATTGCACAAATCCTCTCACCTTCGCCGTCGGAGCCGGAGAAGAGTACCGACCACCCGCATTGCCGAGAAGATTCACCGAAACGACGCTGTTTACGCCTCCGAAGAAGCCGATGAGAAGGAAGCCGTCGAACGCAAGATTCGTGCCTTGCAGAGCATCGTTCCGGGAGGGGAATCGCTTGGAGTCGACAAGCTGTTTGAACAGACGGCGGAGTATATAATGAATTTGCAGCATCAAGTGAAGGCCATGAGAGCACTCTCGAGCTTTTTCGAGAGCTTGGAGAAGGAGAAATCCGAGTGCGGAGGTTGAAGAAGATGAGTTACTTCTGATTTTGATTTTTTTTTTTTTTCATTCGGTTTATTATTTTTTTTTTCTCTTTTTCATGTGAGAAAAGATCGATCGAGCGTTTGAATTCTCAGTCGCCCCATCTTTTTCTCTGTTAGTTGGGAGCAGGATTTCGAATCCTTTTTCCTGTTTATGATCATCACCATCATCTTCTTCATCTTCTTCATCTTCTATACTACTTGCTGGTAAATCTGTGTAGCTTTTTAATGGATAGCAAATCAAAATCGACATGGATAGTAATAACAGATTGGGGTGAGAGTTCAACAATGTGTTTATGCTGCAGTATCATTAATTGCATAGCAGTTCGTCGTCTTCGAGAAATTTAATATTATATGGATTTTTTTTTTTTGTAGAAAATCCAACATTGACATTGGAAAGATTTGAACAAAGCCTTGATTCAGTTTTTACTTTCTAAATTTTGTATTTAAAAGTGGATTTGAAAATAATTCAAAATCTAGATTAAGTCATGATTTACGCCTAAACTTTTGGATAAATCATTGTTTTAAAAATAATTTACTCTTTTAGGTAAACTATCTATTGGCAAATCATTTTCTTCAGTATATTAATTATCAATTTTTTTTGTAACATACATTGAAAATAACAGCAATCAATCCTTGGTGCAGTTTATAGTTTATATATATTGTATAAATTGCGTTATCCAGCTAAGCTAATTGACTCAGGATTCGCTATTTTTTTTAAAAAAAGTTTGTTTCCTATTTTGGGTAATTATATTACTGCTTTCGATTACATTTTTGGACGATTGTAATATTTTATCATGCCAAAAATTAATCTCAAATTTCGATGAGATTTTTCTTCATAAAGGAATAAAAACAAAACATTAATGCCAATCAAAACTGTATTAACAATGCTTAAACCAATCTGTTGATGTATAAAACCAACCAGTTCTTGTAAGAAAATTTTACATGGGTTTATTCTTAATTTTGAAGTGATTGTGGGCCCGTATTTTACTGTTTTAAGCCATCATTCAATAAGCTCAGCTTCCTCTTCAATGGCCAATATGGTGATAGTGAGTTTCAATGTCTGAAACACACAGCTCAGTTATGTAACAAAAGCCAGTCAGTTGAAAAAGCTTACAAAGAGAACCAATAAATGAACCATCATATTTCTTCTACTATAGTGCAAATAATGGCCAAGGTTGAAAACTGAAGCAATCAGAAGCATGGATCCCGCCAATTAACTATTTTGAGACAAATGAGTTATTTGGATGGAATGGGCATCACCATATCGACAAAAAGTTTTTTTTTTCTTATTCTTCTTTTTTTACTATTCGGGCAAATTCAAATCGCCAAACATCTGTCTTTTAGTCCATCCAAACAAACTCATCTAAAAAGCTTTGTCAAAAATCCAAGGACTAGATTCCTGGATAGTTCGATCAAATTGCTTCTCTAACACATTCTTGTCATGCCATACTCGACCGTGCCAGTGTTTCGATGGGCGGTGGTAGTTGCAGTAGCAACAGCTCCAGCATCATATTGAGCGCTTACCTGCAAACGTGCAGCACGGTCATTGTTTCCCATCTTGGGCATGCCTACACGCGCCATAAAGAAAGGATTTGAGAAAGCACCAGTAGCAGCTGTATCTCCTGCTATTTTGGCAGCCATTCCACATGGAGGGGATTGTTTACATTGCATGGACGTGTCTTGCTCAGCCCCCGTTGCTGATCTTTCATTTTGGCCGCAAGATTGCTGGTAATAATATGTTGGATGGATAGCATGAGAAGGAAGGGCACTTCTAATTAACATTCTTGGGTCGTAGGCATCTTTAACGATACTTCCACTGTCATATGGCATGACTGGGCCTGAAATTCTTCCAGGCTTGGCTAAACAGAGAAGCTAAGTTAGAAGGCAGAGATCGGGCTGTTAGAAAGTAGGCAAAACAAATGATAGGATGGTACTCGGAAAAGACCTTGAGCAGCAGAAATCCTCTGTGCTGCTGGATCTCTGTAATGCTGACTGCTGAACGAACCTGTTGGCGCATATCGGTCGTTAAAGGGAACAATATTTGATGTTGCTTTAGGAGGAATGGTATTTGACTGTACTGAAGACCTGGTAGCACCAACAGATTGAAAATATAATTATCATAATTGGAGATTCACTCTATGACAGATTACTTTTGAAGCCATTGAGCAATTAAATGTGTTGTTTACCTAGGAAGAGATGCATGTTTTCTCTCTAGAGGATAAACTGGTCCACTTTTCCCTCCATTATCTTCAAGATGAGCAAATTGCTTTTTGAACTGATCTAGTACACTGCAAGCAAAAACATGGACCAGAAGATCAGTGTCAGGAGCATCCACTTACCAAATCAAATTCATCATTTGGATAATGAAAAAGAAAAGGCAATTAAGGACCTTGGATAAAGAAAATTCGATCTCTCAGTTCCATTTAAGTAGTCTTTCAGCAGTTGAGGATGGTATTCGAGTATCTCGAGGAATATCAGCTCACGAATGTCATCCTTTGTGACCTTTCTCCTCTCAAATTCAAACTCCACCTTTGAGATTGGCTGGCAAGAAGGTTCCCTCTCAACTTTTGCCAGCCCCTTAAAGTAAGGATCTGTCAATGCCTGAGGACAAATGGGTTTCAACATGTTGGCACATGTGATTAATTTTAAATTTTAAAGTGCATTGGAAGAACGAAAATTTATAGATTTGCTCTATATCATACTATGATTGAGTTCTTAAACCAAAAACTAGATAAATAAATGTAAATAGACACAACAAAGGTAATATAGCTAATCAAGCATATAGCAGCAGACCTCTTCAGCAGTAGGTCGATCCTTTGGATCAAAGGCAAGCAATCGTTGTAGTAATTGCAGGGCTAAAGGATCAGCATTAGGGAACTTCTGTGAAAAGGGTATGGGCTGCTTCTTCCTCATACTAGTTAAGTACCTCCTGGCCTTTTCATTTCTTACCTAAGGCAACACATTTCAAAGTTGATGGTAAAGAAAATTTTATCTCAAAATATTCAAAAGATCAAACTTCTCCACAACTATACTACACATAACAAAATGTCACTTACCCGAGAAATGGTATCTAAGGAAGGCGTTCCAAGGAGATCTGTCATCAAATCAAGCTGATGAACAATATTTTTACCGGGAAATAGTGGTTTTCCGGTCAGTACTTCAGCAAATATGCAGCCAATACTCCAAATGTCAATGGCAGGAGTATACTATATCCAGAAAAAAATAGAAATTAGAGAGAGAAAAAAATCAGTCACAAATTGGGAACTTCTGAGAAAAGTGATCAATTACTCATATCTCTACAACAGGGTTATAACTAAAGTTCTATTTATTTCATATGAAGCTAGCGAAGTTAAGATTGTAAGAATGTTCTGTAGAGTATGTTCGAGAAATGTCATCAAAACTAACCTTAGAGAAGAAAGAACCACATAGCTCTGGAGCCCTATACCATCTAGTAGCAACATAGTCCTGCAAGTACAATCTCATACAATGAGCTTTCCTCTCGCTACATATACATTCAGAATTTTTATTGTATCAAACATGAATATAATGTATATTGACTGGCCTACCGTCCAAAATATTGTTGTTGGGGTGTCGCTGAAAGCAACTCTAGCCAATCCAAAATCACAGATTTTGAGTTTGCAATTGGCATTTGCCAATATATTCTTTGGTTTTAAATCCCGATGGTAGACATTTGCTGCAGCAATGTAGATCAAAATCAGGTAGTTCATACATTATATTCAACTTGTACCATACTTACTCCAGACAGTATACCTCCACCAAAAACATTACAAAAAGAATATGGCAAAAGAGAAAAGGTAACTATCAGTAGCATAAATTTATAATATGAGAAACACAAAACACTCCATCCAGCCAAAAGGAGAGTGGGCCAGAAAGTAACCAGGATTACAAAAGCAATCCAGCTCCCCAAAAATTCTATACTCAGGTAAAGTACTGGTGCAATGCAATATCCAAGCACCTGTGTGAATATATTTCAGTGCACGAAGTAACTGGTAGAGGAAAAATTGATAGTGCTCTTTTGTTAAATCATCATTGGCCTTGATGACTTGATGCAAATCTGATTCCATCAACTCAAACACAACAAAAATATCTTTGAACCCCCTACGAGAAGGTGGTAACATAATGTGTTTAATTTCCACAATATCGGGATGACGTAGAAGCCTGAGCAACTTTATCTCACGAAGAATCCGGGCAGCATCAGATACATGTTCAAAAATATCATGTATCTTCTTTATTGCCACTTTTTCATTAGTGAGAGTGTCAACAGCTGAACAAACCACACCATAACTCCCCTTTCCAATAACTTCCCGGACTTTGAATCTATTGGCATCACCGTATTCAGAGAAAAAGTCCAATTCTGCAGAATTCTGTCACACAAAAACCCATCTACATTAAGATACATGTCACTGCGGCTACATACAAGAAAAAGAACAACCCAACAGCCAAGAGACTTAAAAAAAATTGATTTGAATTTGGGATTCAGTACAATCCAGATTAAGAATGAAGAAATGACATCTAAATGAATTAAATAGTCATCAAAGTGAATTTTGCACAAGAGTACTTTATGGCAATAGAAAAGACATCTACAGCTGCAAATTGATCAAAGCCCAATATATCAACTCTAATAATCCGCAATTTTCTATTCGTATTAACGTCTAAATTGTCATAAACTTCCACCACTATGCCCATATTGAAGGTATTTGACATAAATTTTGTATCAGACAAGAACACTCTCATATAACTTTTAGGGGAAGAAAACAAAAATCTAAGGTATTAGAGAAGGTTCTGAATAAGATAATAACAACGAGAGATAAAACTTCACCTTCTTACGATGATCAGTCTGCATTTCCTTAAACTCTCAAACCCAGCTTGGAGAACAGTGAAGACGAAATAATCTGAAATCCAGTTGAGCACAAAATAGAAAACTTCAATTCTTAATTGACTAAAAGAAGACTCAACCACATTTGCCCCATCTACCCCTGCTCCGGATCACAAACCCACAATCCCTCCTTATGCTCCTTCCCGAATCCTCCACGGAACATAATAAAATTACACAAATCAAATCCCTCATACACTTGCCCACCTGCAATCCCAAAACCTGAACCAAAAACTCAATCACCAAACCAGAACAACCGACACCACCAGCTACCATAAAGTAACCAGAATCAGATCGAGGATAGAGACTTTTTGCATTCCTACTCGATGAATGCCCTGAACCCAATTGCTCAACGATGAATAAGCGGATAAAAAAGACGGGAAGAACAGAATCGGAGATCTACAGGCGGGTTATAGGAGAAGAGGAAGAAGGAAAAGGAGAGTTGGGGAGAAAGAAGGAAGGAGCGGCGACGGCTTGAGAGTGGATATATAAACAAAGATAATTTGAAGTGAAAGAGCAGAAATCTAGGAGACCCTCTTGCTTCTTTTTGCTTTTCCAATCCTTTTTTCTTTCCATGGGCATCTTTTTTTTCCCTTTAGGTTAAAATATTATTTTATTATTGGTTAGAAGTGATAATTGGTTCGATTTTCGGTCCATCAATAACCAAGCTAAATTATTCCATTTTAAGAGAAAGAGATTCATATGGGTTTTATTATCGAATTGGTCCTTAGTTCTTGGCATTTTTTCATTTTCTTTTAATTTTTATTTATATTCCCACCTTGTTTTGAAGCGGACCTTTTTGCTAACTATAAATTAAAATTTGTTTTTTTTTTTTTAATAAATTGAAACTTGATATTTTTTTTCTTGTGCAACTTATAAAAAAAAAACACACACACACTCCATAATAATTAATCTTTTATTTGAACATCAAATATATGTGCACCATAATAATTAGTTCGGTTCGGTTTTGATTGGTTTTTGTGCGAACCAATACCAATATTTTTTTGTTTTCTCCAAATACAAACCAATATATCCAATTTTATATTTTTTTTATTTTTATCCGAATCTGCACGGTTTGGATTATAGAATCTAGAAACAGTTTTGGAAAATAAATTCAAACGGTCCATCAAAAGAATATTTGTTGAAATTAGTGAATTCAAAAAATATTGTGAATTGTCTACCAAATAAGTCCTTAATTTCTAATTGTTTTTTCCCAAAAATTTTAGCCTATACGAACTTTCCCTTCATAAATTATAAGTTTATATTCACACAATCTTTTATTTCATGACAATTATTCTTGTTTTTAATCTATTTTGATAAACAAAATGGTACTAGATTTAAATTTATTGAAAATATAAATTTTGAATTTAAGATTTGTTAAAATTACATCTATTAATTGGACAGATTAAAAGGATGACCTTTTGAAGTAATCAAAATGAACTTTTGGAGATAATAAACTAAAATATGAAAGTTAACAATGGGGCAAAATAAATCAAAGTTAGGCAAACTAAATAGTATTATTATTATTATTATTTTAATTTCTGATTTCTTTATTATTATTATTATTATTATTTCTTTCGGCAGCGTAGATTCATACTTTCGTAGAGCCCAAAACGTGTGGATAGGACGGTGGTAATACCCAGTAGGACTGTATTTTTGGGAACAGAGAGATCAGAGAAATCGGCAAACATAAGCAATCTTCACTAAACAGAATCCGAAATGGTGATACTAAAAAACATTTATTACTTCGACTTACCTTATTAAATAATACATTTCTACTTTTATTTATTTATTTATTAGGATTAAACTTGAAACAATAATTCAACTTTTGGTAGGTTAACCCTCTACTTAAATAGTTGAATTTAGAGCGTTTATTTTGTGCTAATTTGAATATAGCTTTATCAGATTGGGTATATGCTTTGTTCAAATTTACGAGGTTTTGACAAGTAGGTTAGAGTAAAAAATGTAGTAGAGAGATTTGAACTTTCGACTTTAAGAGATAGTACATACATATTATCGTTGAACTACGATTACTCTAATGACTATAGTTGTAATTTATTTTTTACAAATGTATGAACTTTATAATTTCGTGTGTTTATATAGACCATCATATAATTGAATATTTACACTTTAATTTAATTTTAGCTTATGCTATAATTGTAGTTTCATGTTCATTTAAAATTTAGGAAAATTTTCAATTTACACCTCTAAATTTTTTAAATTGTATCAATTTAAACTATGAATTAATAATTGTATCGATTTAAATTTTAAACTTTCATACGTGTATCAATTAACACCCTCATTCAAACTTAGTTCGAGAAGTATCGTGTGAAACATAGAGCTGTTTCAATTAAACTTCTAAATTGTTATAAATGAATCGATTTTGACCCTTTATAAGATTACATTTTACATGTATATAGGCTTTTTCAAGTGTTGGATTAATAAAATGGACGATTAAAATTGATATTTTGATAAATTTCAAAAGAAATTTTAATGAAGAGTTTAAATTAATTCACTAATAAAATTTTAAGGGTTAAACTGGTAAAATTATAATTCTCATACAGTGTTTATCCAAACAGAATATAGTAGATGATGTCAATTAATAGACTTACAAAATTTATTGTTTGAATTAAGACCATTATTAATTCAGGGTTTAAATTGATATAATCTCAAAATCAAGGGGTGAAAATTAAGATTTTTTTGTAAAATTTAACCAGTTACTTTTTGGATGTTTGAAAGGAAAGGTTGATTATCATCTTTTATGCCTTAATAGTTGTTTACCAAACTTGAATGTTGTTATTGAAATACCACATTTCATATCTAACACTGTGAATGTGTACATAATCAACAAACCCTTGAATGAGATTTTTTTTTTTTTTTTTTTTTTAACGATAAGATGAGAGATCGAACATATAACTTTTTTAACTTAAGGTCACTTTTGGCAATGTAATGTTTTTGTAATATAAATTTGGAAGATTACATTATGTTTGATTACCACGTTTTTTTTTATAATTAAATTAAGCCATAAACACTACTCCCACCAAAAGTTTGTATGTTTTGTTATCCACTTTCTACAAGTGAAATTGTTATCCAACGAAACTTACATTGTTGGAACGGCTACCCTCTGATGGACAAAAGATGACAGCAACAAACGGTCACAAACGAAAGTCGTCAAAAAATAGAACCTGCAAAAAAGAAACTCGTTACAGGCCAAGTCGCGGATCTTGCTCTATTTAACAGGTTTCGCGACTCTGTCCAAATGTGCAAGCAGTTTTACAAAATTGTCACACCGTCCTTAGGATAAAAAAGCCTAGAAGAAATAAATCTATCTCAATCGGAGTTGCTTTTAGATCAATATAAGTTGCTCGAAAATTGTAAAACTCGAGAAAATAGTAGAGATAACATCTGTAAGGAGAAGAGAAGAAGAAAATTGTTGTTGAGTAAAAATGTGAAGGAACTCTGCTCAATTTATAGGCTTTAGAGGCCAACGGTTGTGCAAAACTGATGGGGAGAGGAAAGAGAAGAAGAAAATTATTATTGTGTGAAAATGTGAAGAAACTTCAATTTATAAGCCTTGGAGGCCAATAGTTGCATAGAACTGATGGGAGAGGAACACACGCAACCACAGAACGTGTGCGAAGGTCATTATACTGATGTGAATGGTCATATTCAATTATACTGTTCATTATACTGATGTGAACGTGGCGATGAAGGCCAACAGTTGCACAGAACTGATGTGATTGGTCATTATATTGTTGATTTGTTATATCCAATGGATACAAAAATATATCTGTAATGCAAAGAGTGTAGCTGTCGGTCTTTGGTGGAGTGCCCGGCAGTTAATGGATGATGAATAATTTAATTAAAGAGTTTAATTAATTATTCACGTACGATTGGAGCTTAGTTATTTTAGCCTGACTATAATATTTGCATTTATCAAATTCATGCATGGATAGCTTAGGAATCATTTCTAACCTACTAAGGTTACTAATTATCCGTTTATGTACATGACAGAATCTAGCATGCTAAATATTAAATGAACACAATATATAAACAGAAGATTTCATCTTATCAATTTCAAGGTTAAGTTTAAACATGTTATCGGTTGCATAGCCTTTTCCCATGAAAACATTATTCTTCGTAAGAGTATATAAGTCTACCCCTATTGTCTGAGTTAAGCCACCTTGTTGAGAAGATAGCCCAATACCAGATTCTTCCTTATCTCTGGAGTGTGGACTTCCTTCAGCATGAGAGTCTTTATGGAGGTAAACTCTAGGTTCACTTTGCCAGTTCCAGCAACTTTCGTTGAGTGATGATTCCTCAACAGTATGTTTTTATCTTTAGTTATAATAAATAATAAATAATCAATAATAAATATTTTTTAATAAATAATAAATAATTTTTTAATAAAAATATTTTCCATGTGTGCTCGATCGAACGACGGCAACATGGACATGTGGGATGTTCACCAAACCCACCTTTGCCTATCTCACCAACCTATAATTGAAAAATATGATTTAGATTAAGTTTTAAAATCAATATCAAACACACCTAAAATAAAAAAAAAAAAATCATAAATTGACATGTCTACATAAATTAAACATCTCAATTAATTAATATACCAATAATCTAACATTACGAAAGTTTTTCTTCTTGTTTAACTTCTAGTTTTTTTTGTTATCGTAGTGAGATTAAAAAAAAAATCTAAAAATCAAACTTGATGTTCTATTGCTCCTTTATAATTCACACATAACATTGTAACTATTACTCGTTTAAAATTTGAAAAATTCTATTAATAATCAAACTTGATTAACACTCGAGTTATGTTCGGATTAGCTATTTATAATGTGATTTAAATCATCTAAAGTTTAGTTAGTGGAGCCGGGGAGGTATTGATTTAGAAGACTAATCGACATGGCATGTGAGCAACTTGGCAATCAACAATGTGGATGATACGGTGGGACACTTTACAAAAAGCTTTTCTCACTTTTCCCACTCAATAATTAGCTTTCATCTTTTTCAAAAATATTAAATACATATTAAATAATACGTCTATCTACTTTTAATTACTAATCCATCATTGAACGGAAAAGACAGAATAAGAATTTATGAGATTTGAAAAGGTAAAAAATGTGATCATCCGTTTAAATATACTTCCAGTGTTAGATGTTCATGTTTCATCTTAATAGTTTAAATCATACTTATACATGGGATATATCACTTTAACCTGAATAATTGTAACATGATAAAGTATGTGATTTTTTGTTCAAATATATCTCTAATCATATTTAAGGGGGTTAGGTTCAAGAATAATGTGATTTTTAAAAGTAACAACAAAAATGGAGTACATGGGAATGAAATTTCGAAAGTAGGGTTAAAGGAAAGATATTGACAAAAATAGGGTAGTTTTTTGTGGGCGAAAAAAATCATGTGCCCTATACATGATTATGATTTTATCCAATCAGCATATCGTAGACGCTAGATGGTTGCCTGTCAGCCATGTGGACTTGGTCAAAGGACCAAACTAATAGACCTCATCCATATGTTTAGTATTTTTTTTTTTACCAAACTAATAGACCTCATCCATAATTTTAGTATTTTTTTTTTTAAATTTTTAAATTTTGAATGTTTTCTTTAAAATTTTCTTCCTTACTTGTTTTGTTCTTGATCTTTTATATCATACTCATTCACTAGATTTAGTGTCTCATGATAAAATGTAATTTTATTAGTTCTTTAATTTCAAGATAGAAGTTCACATGAAGCTAAAAGTTTGAATTACAAGTCACTCAATTTTCCACATGGTGATCGTCTTCGTATGCCTCTAGATTAGCTTCGCCTTGTTGCCATTGTCTACGACGAATACGTCTTCGATTAGTATCAACACCATTGAGTCGTCTTGTCTACTGAATAATACTTTCTACATTGACCAAGGTTTGATTACACATTGAACCTAACTCTGGTAAATTGTGTTGTACCGAATACTGTTGTATATCTTATACAAAATTATTCTATATAATATAAAAACTAATACTAAATAATGTTCATATCATATATTTGAAAAGTGTAAGACAATATAACTCTTACCATGTAGTAATAGTAAGCACCATCAAGTGTGATAAATCGTCTTGTGATTGAATCATACAAGGAAAAATGGTCATCTAATACAGTCAGTCTATTTGTTATTTCTCCTCGTGCACAACAATCATGACGTGTATGCCAGTACGATATCTATCCTACATGAATTCGGCGTTAGTCTTGTTCGTGCTTACCTCTCAAATCAATCTAGCATAGTGTACTCAGGAGTGTATAGCACAACAATGATACCATTTGTCACAGACCGAACTGTCTCAACACATTATCTAGTTTATGCCACTCTACTATATAGAAGTATATAAGAAGGCTAACATAAACCAAATGTCTTGACCATCACGACCGTAATCAGGTAGTAATGACCAAATATCTTGTGTGCATAACGTTTAATTAATCTGAAAAAAAGAGAATAATAAGACACCCAAAAAGTATGAAATATTCATTTATGTATTCATTCGTTGCCCGATTATGCATTAATTGGACAAATATTTTTCAGTATATTAACAACATATTTACAAATTGTTCAGAGGTAGCTAATACAACACTCCATCTAAAAAAGAAGAAATTAATTTATTTTATTACACAAAATGATGACTGAATAAATATATAAACAAAATAATGCCTAACAAATTCAATTACATAATAATATCCATTACATAACATGTCAATTACATAAAAAGGTGCATTACATAGAAAATTCAATTACATTACAAAATCCATTACATAAAAAAGTCCATTACATAATAAAGTCATCAATGGCCCAAAGAGAAGCACCTAATGTACGTTGTGGACAAGTATACTTGTTATGTCCTTCTCCCTTACAAATTATATATCGAACTTTTTTGGCCAGCCTCTCTCCAATCCATTTCATTACAAATTTGCGTACATTTTTAGGTGACCCTATTCTCTTAGTAAGTCCACATTTGGACAAACTACTGTAAATGATAATTATGGCCAATAAAATGGGTATTGTATTAGATGAAAGTGACTTCATATCATCGCTTGAAATAGGACAATTTGTAGCATTTATCTATAAGAGGTAGGTATATCAAATGCATGTAATTACAAAATAGAAGATAGAATCTTGAATGACTATCATTTACTACAAGAACAAGCCCCTTCTTTCAAGCTCACAACTTGTGTATGTTGGCCTTTATAGGGAGAAATCATACTTATGTCATTTTGTACTTCAAAAGTTTGGGTTTCCCTGTCAATACATGTTATTGTATGTGCACATGCTCGTTTTTCCCACCTTGTAAGCTTTCTCATGGCATATTATATATATATATGTCCCCATGATTGAGTACTTCACTTATCTCTTGTCTTTGACGTTCAAAATATAGTATTATGCGATAGAATATTAGCCTAACCAAATAAGTAATCGGTAACAGTCTAGCACCTTTGAAAATCTCATTCATACATTCAGCTGCATTGCTTTTCATGCACTCGTAGTGGTACCCATCATTATATGATTGTGTCCATTTTTTCAAGTCAATATTAGAAAAATATTCAAGGCATTCTAGGTTTATTTGCTTAACTCCTTCGTGCATCTAATGAACTTGCGCCTTTGGTGTTGATTTCCTTCCTTACACACAAAATCTTGCTTCGATTTATATAGATACGACGACCAATAATTTTCTCTTATACTTTCTATAGAGATGAGTTTCATCAATCTGAATTAATGGCTTACAATATTTGAACCTTTCTCTTGCAGGACAAAAGAACCAAAAAATTTGACAAAGAATAGTCGTGCCTGGCATATCAGACGGAAGAAAATACCAATATGATCGTGTTCTAGAATTTTAATGTACAATAGCACTCAACTAATACGGAAGATGTGAATATGATTTCTCCCAGTCACCAAACACAACAATCAATACTTTTCTCTTTGCTTGCTACACACGTTTATAATTAACATTTACCCATATTATTTTTTAATTGCTTATTAGAGTAAAGCCACAAGAACCTGATCAGCTCTAACCATATTTTGGATTTCAATAATCATAAAATTCGAATTAAGCTGTGAATGATCCCATGTCAATTCTGAGTACAAACATGAGCGCTCCCCTTCAAGTCTAGTAATTTCAAACATCCCATGAGTTTTATGCTAACAAGCCCACAACCTCCATCACAATCATTCTTCCATTGTTTGCATCTCACATACCAAATATCTTTGTTCGATTCTACTACGAAAGTTTCATAGTGTTCTGTCAAGCAATAATTTTGTCACACCCCCTCCCAAACTATCTTTTTAACTTGAAAAGAGATGTGAAAACAACATATGCCAACTCTCTTATGACACCTATGCCCAACTAAGACCTATAACCTGTTTCCTCGCTCTTGGATCACCTAATAGACATGCATATATAGGTATAGTTCATGCATTCCTACTTAAACTTCTAAGGTAAACATAGAACTTTTCATAACAAGTGGCTAAAACATAACCAACCTATATACACATTTGTTAGGTTTTATGTCCTAAAATCCGTGGTTTGTAAACAATTAAACTTATTATGAAAATTCAATAAGTTGTTATTGAATATATGAATTGCTTATTTAGTTTTAGAAATAAATCTAATAAACTAAAAGTTCCATGACTATTACATGAGTACTTGAAATTTATGTTGAGGCATAAAAGTGGACCAAGTTCAAGTAAATAGTCAAAATGATCTATAGTGTATGAATAAGGTTGGGTGCCTTATTCTGGTAACACTATCGGATGCGGCCCACTCTGTAGTTGTTACAAGGAGTTGTAAAGTGCTATAGACGATGTGATCCTAATTCGTACATGTTATGACATGAGGAGTGAGAGCATCTTGTGCAATGGGTTTGTACAAGATCGAACCACGAAATAAGTTACTCTTTCTTTATAACGCTGTTTATTGTTTAAGATTGACTATTTTAAAGCGATGACCTAGGTAACTTGACCTTAATCCTGAACTAACTATGAACTCCTGTTTATTCAAGATTATCCTTAGATTTGCATAGATGAGAGTTGGCTCAACAGCTCCAGCTCAATAAACCTCAATTTCAGGGTAAGACTGGATAGATAGCTGGGGATATAGAGTGCAAGATGGAATTCACTCCTACTCGCTTTCAAGGATAGTAGAGAGGTTGTTCCCTTAAATGCTGACTCCGGATCTTGAACAACGAGTCTCACCCTCTCATTGGCTCGAGAAGGACTCAATTTGTTGATCGGATCACAAATCAATTGTTCATTTGAGGATCAACGGAGAACATGAGGTAATCTCGAGGGTAAAACAATCATTTGACCCAACCACTATTATGAAAAAACTATGAAGGGTAAACTTACTAATTATGATTATATCGAGTGGACATAATATATCTACAGGGATTGCAATTTTAGGCTTTAGTGGAGTGACCCAATAGTTAACGAATGAGGGTGGTGTAAAGAGTTTAGTCAATTAATCTTAGATCGTTAGAGCCCATGATCTGTAGGTCCATGAGGTCCCCTACTAATTCACAAATGGATTAGCCTTAGAGTAGCACGATAAGTTAATTTGAAACATACGAATTAGAATTAAGGGAATTAGTAATTATATATGATATAATTACAGAATTAAATAAAATTGGATAATCAATTCATATTTAAATATGATTTAAATATTAAATTCATGAATAGGGATTCATGATTGTGGAATTTGTGTTAAATTAATTTAATATTTGATATTGAATAACTAGAATTAGTTAAATTATTTATTAATTATTAATTATTAATTTTATTAGAAAATTAATTAATGAATTAATTTTGTAAAATTAATAAAGATTTCATTTTTGAAAACAAAAATTGATTTTAGAAATCAATTAGTAAATCAAAATTGAAAAAAAGATGGAAAATGAAAAAAATCCAAAAGTGAGATTTTTCCACTTTCAACCAACTTGCTCACACATTCTCCACTATTGTTTTGAGTCAATCTTCCAAGCATAAGCTGCAATTCATGCAGCAATGTTGTTTGCATGATAATCATGCAATAAATACTGAAGATTGAAGTGGAATTCTTGTTGGATTGTATCATCACGCAGCGAAAGTTACAAGGATCATTAAACACGCTAATTCATTAATTTTGGTAGAAACTAAAGCATGCTTTTGTAGAAATAAATGGGTTTCAAGTCATACCTTTGTAGAACCTTTAAAATCTCGATTTCTACCTGTAAATCTCTTCGAATCTTGTTGTAGACTACCCCAAGATTTTTCCTACTATTCTCTTGGTGCTCTAGATTGAGTTGTGGGACTCAAAATAAGCTTGAATTAAGGGAATTAGGAGAACTCACAACAACAATCCACTTTGAAGAACACCTTCTTCAACCGAATTTTTCAGAAAAATTTTATCGATTGCATTGCCTCAAATTTACTCCAATCTCTTTAATATATTGCAGATCATCATGCAAGGAAGATAGCTGCATGAGATGCAGCTCATGCTTGGAGGTATTGATGCTTGAAGATGGTGGGATATGGATGAGCTACTTGAAGATGATAAATGGAAAATCCCAATTTATTTTTTAAATTGATTTCATAAATCAATTTATTTTCTAAAATTGAAAATATTATTAATTTTATTAAATTAATTTCATTAATTAATTTATCTAATAAAATTAATAAATAATTATTTAAACAATTTAAATAATTCTAATTAATTTAATATCAAATATTAAATTAATTTTACACAATTTCACCTTCATATATTTAAATCATATTTAAATACTAATTCTGCAATTTCGTTTAATTCTAATTTGAATGTTTTAAATTAACTTATCATGCTATTCTAGAGCTAATCCATTTTCAAGCTAGTAGGGGGACCTCGCAAAGCTACAGATCATGGGCTCCAACGATCCGAGATTTTGGCTAAACTCATTAGACCGAATTAACCCCCATTCGTTAACTAATAAGTCACTCCACTAAAGCCCATAGTTGAACTCCCCTCATTGCAGATATATTATGTCCACTCGATATAACCACGATTAATAAGTTAATCCTTCACAGGTTGTTCGTAATAACTGCTAGGTCAAATCTCTATTTTACCCCTGAAATTACCTCTTGTTCCTTAAGTCCCACTGATCCTCTAATAAACAATTGATTTGTGATCCAATCAGCAAAATCGAGTCTCTCTTGAACCAATAAGAGGGTGGGGCCTCTTGTTCAAGACCCAAAATCAGCACTTAAAAGGGAACGACCTCTCTATTAACCCTAATTAGGTAGGGGTGAATTCCATCTTGCAAGGCTATGTCCTCAGCCATTTATCCGATTTTATCTCCAAAATGGGAGGTTTATTGAGTCGTGCTGTTGAACTACTCTCACCGTTTGCAGATCAAAGGATAATCCCGAATAAATAAGAGTTCATAATTAGCTAAGGATTAAGGTTCAAGTTACCTAGGTTATCGTTTTGAAATAGTCAGTCTTAAACGGTAAACAACATTATAAAATAAGAGTGACTGATTTTGTGGTTCGATCTTGTACAAACCCTTTTGCACAAGGACACTCCCACTACTCATGTCATAACATGAACAAATTAGGATCACTTCGTTTTTAGCACTTTACAATTCTTTGTAACAACTATAGAGCAGGCCGCATCCAATAGTGTTAGCAAAATAAGGCACCCAACCTTATTCATATACTATTAATCATTTTGACTATATATTCGAACCTAATCCAATTTTATGTCTCCACATAAAGTTCAAGTACTCATGTAATAGTCAAGGGACTTTTAGGTTTATTGGATTTCTAATAAGCAAAACATCTATTCAATAACAACTTATTGAATTTTTAAAATAAGTTCTATTGTTTACAAACCACGAGTTTTAGGACATAAAACCCAACAATTCGAGCATGTAAAGGGTTGCATTTGGCTGAAAAACTGTTGTGAAGAAGTGTTCTTCACACTGTCTTAAAACCAGAGATTTTCTTCTCCAAATTCCCTTAATCCAAGCTTATTTTGAGTCCCACAACTCAATCTAAGGCACCAAGAGGATAATAGGGAAGACCTTGAGGTGGTTCACAGTAGATTTGGAGGAGATTTGCAGCTAGAATCGAGTTTCAAGTGGTTCTTTAAAGGTATGTCATGAAACCCTCTTATTAGTTTATGAGCATGCTTAATTTAAAGCCAAAATTAATGAATTAGAATGCTTAATGATCCGTTTTTCTTCCGCTGCGTGTTTTCTAACTCTAACAAAATTTACAACCAAAGTTTACAACATAGGGTCCAGAACATAATTACAAGCTTAGGGTTCTACCCTCTTTCAACTACATGTGCATGAGTTTCCAAAATTATTAAAGACATAGCCAAGACCTACGTAACTTCATGGCCTATTAGGGATCTTGGCAGATTGGCGGCTCTAAGCTAGGTTTTGGGACTTCGACTGCTACCTATGGAGAAAAATATTTTAGGAAAAGTGAGTTGGGATGCCCGATGAGTGACTATTTTAAAACAAATGATCATCAATATAATCACATTGAAAATATATAAAATAACTGACAACTGGAAATGCTTTCATAGTTTTGGTTTTACTTAACTTGGAACTCATAGATATTTAAACATTAGAACATTTCATAAGTATATTGGAAAACCCTAAAAACATATCACATCTTTCACATATCATATAAAACATTCATGCTCAACTTTGTACCCTTAAACCTTAGTTGGGTAGAGCCCCTTTTGTTCACACTCCCAACGTCGATAATCTTAGCTGAGGTGGAATTACTACATCACCATCATCGTCGATAATAATCATACGCGCACGTAGAGATACCTTAAAGGCTAATAACACCTTAATACACGGGCCAAAGCCTTCATGTGTGCTAGAGTGGGCCCCAAAGACCTTCCCTGGATACCTTCCTCTCCTTCAGCATCAAGGTATAATGTATGGCCTGAATGCCTTCGTCTCCTTCAGTATTAGGGTCCCAAATACCTTCATCTCCTTCAGTATCTGGAGTTCATAAGTAGGGTACATAAATCATGCTTTAAATCATGGTATAACATTCCTTTGAAAACATGGTATCAAAGATAAATAACATTGTATAAAGCTTTCATGAATACTTATCTTGACTATACTTGTGACATCATATAAAACATAGCATACAACTTTTCTTTATAAGAAATTCATGTTCTAAAAGAAGACATTGGGGCTTATAGTTTTCCAAGAGGAATTCATGCTTTTCATATTTTAGAACTCATGCTAGATAAATCATTTATTCAACATAAATCATGCGTTGAAAGCACTTGAAATAAAAGATTCATAAGGCTTAGAATTAAAAAACAATTTAAGACTAGCATTTATAAAACCTGTCACTCATTGTCACTAGGCTAGCTCCTCAAAGGGTTATAGGCCCTTCCAATCTCTGTTTAGCCTGTTGCATAAATGAAGGAAATTGAACACGAGGATTTCCATAAGCAGCGGAAGGATCTTTCCAAATTTTAATCGTATATAAACTTTACAATTACAATCACAAACGGAAACATGCGGTTATGCATAAAATAGAAATTACAGCATGCTTTACTACACATCAAGGGAAGAATCAACAAACCTTTGCAGACTCATCTTCAAGTTCCTTGATCATGAACGCTCAATCACAGCAACACGACAACACACGAACGTTCGTTCAACACAACCGCTACACTGCACGATCACCGTGCACTCGAACTAAGCGATCGCTAAGGTCACGAACACCGTGAATGGCCTCCACAGAACCTCGACAGTGTCGAGTTGAGTATGACACCATTAAAAAAGTTACCTTGGTATTCTCGGTGTGAGAATCCAGAAGGTGGGCTCTGTGTGAACTTGGTTTGAGGCAGAAAACCGAAGGAACCACAATTGTGTAACTAATTGAGCAAGTGGGAGATGGAACAACCTATCGTATAGGTCGATGCCCAATCATTTAGGAAAAGCTATGCGATCGTCTAGCAAAAGCTAAGCGATCATTTAGCTCATCGTTTAGCTAAGTGTCTATCGTGTAAGAACATCTACGATCGTTTAGCTAACTTCAAGTTGTCGCTTAGTAAATCTGATTTACTTGACAACTTCCCGTGAGAATTTTTCAAGAGTGAAAATCTCAAAAACAAGATTTTTTTTTCTCTTTTTCCTTACTAAAATTAGGAAAACATTTTTTCTTTTACCTCACTGTTACCATGAAACCACCAATAACCTCTCACTCAATTGGTTATTAGATAAAAAGAGATAATTATCCAATAATTAATATTATTATAAATATAAATGACAACTAACTTACCATAATATATTTATAACCTATAGTTTTAATATTTCATCTCATGAAACATATAAACCATAACTCTTTTTCTATTCCATGGCACTTAATGTAAATCTCATTTACATTAACCCTCCACTCGATGTATCTCATGCACTATACCGATCATATCATATATAATTGAACTACCTTTTGTCAGTTTGAACATTTCAAATCAACACCAAGAACTGATCTTCAACTTGAATCCATTAAGCTACCAAGGGGACCTTATGGACTTGTAGCTCGAAGCTCCGATGGTACGTGAATAACTGACTAAACTCTTTAGTCACGGAATCCACCATCCATTAACTACCAGGCACTCCACTAAAGACCGACAGTTAAATTCTCCTTACCACAGATATATTATGTGTCCATCTTAACCAAGAACCAGTGTGACAACCTTTCATAGATCGCTCATAAGTACAACTCGACCAATAACCGTTATGCCCCTGTAGTTACATCTAACTCCTTAAGTACCATTGAATTCTCTAATGAACATAAACCATAGTCTTACTATGACTGAGTCCTCTCTTCCAAAGAGAAGCTGTGGCTACTATGTTCAAGCCTCGGAATCAACCAATCTATCTACTTACCCCTGCTTCGGGGAAAAAGTGAATTCCATCTTGTGTAAGTGAGTTCCCAGCTCCCAAATCAGACAAGTCCCCAAAAAGGTAGGCATGTTGAGTTGACAATCTGATTCATAAAACAATGTGTATAATTACAAACATTAAGACTCCGGGAGAATTAGGACACCAATCCCAACAATAAATAAATAACGTTTGGTCAATGACACTTACTCACCTTTGAGCTTAAATGCCTTTAACTAACTCAACCTTTTAGGTCATTTTTTCCTTTAACTTAAGTAGGCATTATATCCTTCTTAGATTCCTTATTTATGTATCGTAATTGATTAACATCCATAACATAGCTTAAGGAACTCAACAATGGCTTACCAACACCAAAATTTCAAAACTAGGCCGATGCCAAGCTTACGCAACTTAGGCACACCAACAGGCTGGATGAAACAGGCGCACACACACTGACACTGGGTATAGGGGCTGAGACACGCACACTTGGCCTCCAATCACACGCACAAGATAGTCGAATGTCCCCTCATGGGCGGTAGTCATGCACACAGTCGCTCGAGTGAGCAGCATGATCAGAAACAGGGCATACAGGTTGGGCATTAGGGGTGAACGGACTAGACAACGACCAACTATCTTGCTGAGCGAATGGCGCGGTTGCTCGCCTAGTAGGCTTGAGGCATGCGATGGGCGCGCACGTAAGAAACCCCGAACAATAGCCCTAGTTGATCGCTTGTTTCTACATGCCTCGATCAGTTGCTTGCTTATTCAACCTATGCAGCTGCCTACTTATTCAACCAAGTTCCCGTTTCAGCTTTTAGAACTTATAACTTAAAATCTATTCACCAAAACTCAAAACTCTCTTTTGTGAACGTCTTATACATCCTTTAAACTATCTCGTCTCACTATTTGAGCTTTCAATTTCTCTTAAAGAGCTCAGGAACTACCAATCTTCACAGCTTTCTCAAGATGGTAAAAAATTAGAACCTCTTCAATTTCATTAAGATTTCAGCATCAATCCGTGCAAATTTCTTCACAGCAGCCCTAGATCATCAAGTAGACTGACCAAGCCTTAATTTGGTTGGTGAAGCTCTTCCTTTGCATGAGAGAATTGATAAAACCGACTTCATCTTTCTAGCCTCTATTTATACTTACTCTTGTAAGGCTATTTGCCTAATTAAGTGACAACTTATGCCACTAACCTTTGTCTTAGGCTTCTAATTATGCCACTTAGCCCACTAATTAGGCTGAATAAATTGGTTTCCTTAGCATATCAACATCTAAAGTAGCTTACTTTCACACTCTTCACTTTCTCGGCCATAGGCTTACTTCACTGCCCAAACTTCCATCTTAACCATCGGCTACAACTTCCAACCTTCCTCCCTTGGCCATCGCCTAACTCTTCCTTGCCTAGGCCTTTCTTGCGATCTTTCTTGTACCTTGGTAAGCTCCCCATGGCTTGCCTACCAAAGTCATCGCCTAGAGTTTGCCAACACCAAGTTTTCATGCCTAGCCTCATTCTTCTCAAGACATTAAAATTTGACGAAGTGTTAAAATTTGTATTTAGACCCGATAGCTCCTTTTATTATACTTAGAATATTTTTGAACTAAAACTTATTTCATTCTTCATGAGGACGAACACTTCAAAAAAATTTCTTCTTCTATTACCTTACTTACTAACTTCAATTTTAACCAAATAAAAACTAACTCCACTAGCATTCTTTAAAACAATTTACAACCACAACCATAACAACATAACATCATGAATTTTCAAGCATGCTATTTAGGAAACCAAGTTCAAGGGTTTACAATTTTTTTACGACCAGTTATATATCTTCTTTAGTGTCAAATAACATTCCTTTTTATATTAAACTACAATTATCTACACATCTACTCCTTTCCTCCAATGTCGACCCTTGTTCACAGGTTGAATTAGTAATGTCCCAATTTATTTGGGTGAACATCTCTAACGTTACCAACTCAAGATCATATTTTGCACTTCTATCATTTCTAAATAATTCATCAAGTTCTACATTTATATCACCTTTCCCAACAGTTATAGGTTCAAGAATGACTAAATCTTCAGGACGTTGTTGGGGATGATACTTTAAACTCTCGTTGGGTTCTGTAGTTTGTAAACATTGTATTGAACAAATGCTTGTGATGTAATAATATATGATATTTTCTTCACTGTTGTCTATGAAACATTGGATGTTTTAATTGCTTTATCACAAACCAATAAATTAAGATCCTTAGTTATCATTGTAATTTAAGTATGTATGTGGAGACATACAGGTGGATCATGTCTTAAGTGATAACCAAAATGGTTTGTAGTATATGGATATAGGAGGGGAAACCTTATCCTGGTAACGCTACGGATGCAGCCCACTTTGTAGAATAGTTACAAGTGTTGTGACTTGCTACAGATGGTTTGATCTTGATCATTCATATGGAGACATGCGAGCGGGGGCGTCCTATACAAAGGAGTTTGTATAAGACTAGAACATAGAGTGTTATAGTCTCGTTATATAATGTCGTTCATTACTGATACTTCTCTTCATTAGAATGATCATATGTAACATGACCTCAATCCTGAGTGAATTGGGAACTCCTGCCTTTGAGGGTAGTCCTTTGATTTACATGGATCCGAGTGGCCAGATTGCCGACTCAAACCTACACTTTGGGAATTCGTCCGATTTGGGAGCTGGGAACTCAGCTACACAAGATGGAATTCACTCCTTCCCCGAAACATGGGTAAATAGATAGATTGCCCCCTTAAGGGCTGATTCCAGGGCTTGAACAATGTGGTGCCACACACTTTCTCATGGCTCGAGAGGTGTCCACCCATAGTAGGATTATGTTGTATTATTCATTGGAGGGATCAGTGGTACTTAAGGAGTTAGATGTAACTACAGGGGCAAAACGGTAAATTGGGTCAGCTGTACTTACGAGCATCTGTGAAGGATTATCATACTGTTGATTGGTTATATCCAATAGACACAGAAATATATCTATGGTGAGAAGAGTGCAGCTGTCGATCTTTAGTGAAATGTCTGCCAGTTAACGGATGGTGGATCTCGTGGCTAAAAAGTTTAGTCAACTATTCACGTACCGTAGGAGCTTCGAGCCACAGGCCCATAAAGTCTCTTGGTAATTCAATAGATTCAAGTTGAGAATCAGTTTTTGGGTCAATTTGAAATATTCGAATTGACAAGAGGGAGTTTGATTATATATAATATGATTAAACGAATTGATTATATATGATACAATTGACATGATGTATGAGATACATTAATTGGAGGAAAAAAATATAAATATGATTTATATCTAGTGGAGGAGAAAATGACTATGGTTTATATGTTGCATATGATGTGATATTAAACTATAGGTTGTAAATATAATATGATTATATTTATTTCTTATTAAACAATTATAAGATAATTGTTGGTGGTTTTTCTCCATAACCGAATGAGATAGTGAGAGGTTGGAATCAGTTTTCATAATTGAAGGATAAAATGAATAGTTTTCATTTTGCAAAGAGATTAGACAATCACTTCACGATTTAGTACACTGTCCACCATCTAGTAAACGAGAGCCTACACGATAGCTCAAGTTGTCGATCGCACGTCCGAGCGATTTTACTAAACGATCGTCCTCTTTTTACTACACGATTGTGTACATTTTGCTAAACGATCAAAATGATCAAGCACCCGTCTATACGATAGACTTCATACTTCTCCCACTTGCTTAGTCGTGGTGAATGATCGTTGTTTCCTCCTCACCTCTATCAAATCCAACAGAGCTCACACCTCCTGGATTCTCACTCCATGAATACCAAGGTTTCCAAGTGGTTGTCTCCTTCTTTCTGTCTGGTCGTGAGAAGTCTGTACGGTGGTAGACGATAATGAGATTTGGTGGACGATAGACTTGACGATCTCAGCGACAATGAGAATTGTAGGCTTGACGAGAGTGAGATTTAAAGAGAAGAAGAGTTCTTCAACTGGTATGTCTCTCGTTCCTTTGCATTTAAATTTGAAAAGCATGTCATAATTTGTTGTTAAATGTATAACTTGTATGTATGGTAGTGAATGTTGTATTTCCGTCACAATGAATTTGGAACGATCTAGCTTCCACTCATAGGTACTATTTTATAAGAGTTCCTTCAGACACATCAACATATTTACTCAAATTTTTAACATTGTTATAGTTAACAAAAAATTAGTCTAACTTAATACGTCAATACTAATAGCCCAAACCAACATCAGTCCAAAAGATAATCCAAACTCTATTTTATAGTCCGTCCAAAAAGTTTGTTTTTTTTTTTTTCTAAACCAAAATAATAAACCTACAACCCAAGTCCAAACTCAAATATAAGAAGAATCCAAATTTTTTATTTTATTTTCTTTTCTTTGTTTTTAAAACCCAACTACAGCCTAATCCAATACAATTCAAATCATAGACAAAACAATAATAAACTATAAATCAAATACACTTTTTAGACTCTTTATATCAGTCTAAATCTTCATTTCAACCTACAATATTAAAGTAAAAAAAAAATCAAATTATAGATGAAACAAGCTTCACACACTAGATCTCCTAAATTTTTAACCAAAATCATTCAAAACTCTAGCTTTTCATGCATACATCTAAATAAAATACTATATCTATGGATATTCAAGCCACAATCTCATAAATTGAAAAAAAAAAAGTTACCTACGATCAATGGCGGTAGGGAGAACGACACACGATGGAGCCAATGATGGATGGTGGACTTGGGCAAACGACCGACTAGGAGAGAGAGAGAGGCAAAAAAGCAAAATATTGAAGATGGGGAAGAAAGTGAAGGAGAAGTCATGGGGTAGGGATTTGGGACCACTAACATGTGTACCTAGTACACAAGTTAGGGACTCGAGGATCCGGTCCACGATTACCTAGTCAACGTTGCATATCATACATGTGGCCGTCTAGGTGCCAGATTCACGTGATGCGGAAGGAAGTCATGGCCCCTCCACAATTTAGCTACTTACTTAGTAATCGTGTACTGGGTCCACAATTTCACTACCCTATTTTTGTCGATTCTTTTAGTCCAACCTTATCTTTGTCAATTCTTTTAGTCCAACACTATTTTTGCCCGTTCTTTTAGTCCAACCCTATTTTTGTCAATAATTATTAAAATAACATTATTTAAAAAAATTCTATTTATGGTTTACATTACACTCATGTACGAAATCATTTACCACTTTGACCAAAATAGTTGTAACTAAGAAAGGTCATAACTGTTTATTTAAACATATCTCTACCATTAGATCGTGATGTTTCATATTTATAGCTTAAAATACAACATTTTACATGTAATCACATCAATCCAAATAGTTGTGAAGAAAAACAAAATAGGAATTATGAAAAATTGCAAGGGCAAAATGGGATGTAAGAATTATTCGCTTATAACAGAATTTATATTTAGTATAAATTTAATAGGTCTTGAATTTTTAATTAAAAAATGTCATAAACAAACTTAAAAGTTTAGAGTTTGATAGATATAAAATTTAATTTTATATTTATTAGATAGGTTGATTAAAAGAATTGAATCTATATAGACTAGATTGAAAGTGAGAGAGTATTAAACCATTTACTTATAAGACGAATCAGAAGATCAGAAACTTAATATATAATATGTAAAATGCTTCCCTTTACATCATAAAATAAAATTTATAGATGAAATTTGTAATTTAAACTTAGAAAATAATTTGGTGACGTCGTATTTTCCACTTTATGAAGGGACGCATATCAAATATTATAATATTCTCTTTGGTTTCTGTTCACTTTTTGGCTTTGATATTCGTCATTTATTACCTAATTTGGCACAAATTTTAAGTTCAATTAACATGGACCTTAATTAACTCGAAACCACATAATTTAGCATATAATTTCTCTCTATCGTGGTTGTCAGTCTCATCATGTTGCGTTTTGATTATTATGTGATGAAGAGGTTGGCATTGTTAGATTTTGGTAATGAAACCCAACCCTACACCCATCACACTTTAGACGTTTCATCTAACTTTAATTATATTACACTCTCACTCTGTGTGTGACAATTTAGTGTAAATTAATTTAATAATCTTATTTTGTCTACTAATCTCTCCCTACTTAAATTCATTGAATTGACTTTAATTTTCTTGCACCACACAATTTCAGTCTAGGTTATCTTCTTCTACCAACCTTCCTTGCGCTGCTAAATGTAGTTTTTTTGTTTTTGTTTTTTTTTTCTTAAAAAACCAAATCAACAAGAAACCTTTTGTTAAAAAATTGATTGCTATTTTTGGATATCCTATAAAGAATTCAGCCGAAAAGTATCTCGCTAGAACGATTCGAGATTAAGTTTTTTTTCCCCTTAAAAACAACAATAATTATAATACCAATAATAATAATATCAACAGTTTTTTTTTCATTTCATACCACGTACATAAATTATTATTTTAAAGGTCGAATTTAGGTATCTATATAGATTGGGTTGAGTTATTTTTTGAATGAACTCGATCGGTCGGTTGGATTGTCAACCCAAAAGACCATAATAAAGTCTCAAATCTAACCTTTAAAATTTGGGTTAAGTTGAGTTGAGTTGTCGCGTTATAACTTTTTGTTTTTAATTTAAAATACGTAAATTTATCTATAATACAAGATTGATAACTAAAATTTAATAAAATTCAAATAATGTCAAATATCAAATATTTATGATATTTATTACAAATTTTAAATAAATACATATATCATACTAATTCTAAAGTAAAATATTAAAAATTTACACAAATTCATCCATCAAAAGTAATCAAACTTTAAACAATATATATATATATATATATATATATATATCAACTCAAAGTTTCTTTTATTCAACCGGTAATTCAATACAATCTATTAAAAATAAAAAAAATTTAATCAATCCAACTCGAAATCAAATTATTTCAATTCAATTTTTACATCTTGGATAGTCTGAATTGTCTAGCCCTAGATTCGATATTCGAGCTCCACTACCACCCTCCCTAAACTAAATAATAATAATTACGAAATGGAGGCTTTGAAGATGTAATATGGAAAATTGGACTGTATCGCTTGATTTTGGTAGGCCGCCGTTTTAGAATTCTGATATCTTTGGAGGCCCAACTTTTTTTTTTTTTTTTATTTTATTTTATTTTAAATATCATATTATTCTTATGTTTTTCTTTTTCTTTTTCTTCTTTTTCTCTTATAAGGATCGGTGTTTTTCAGAATTTTATGTGAACGTTCGATGACTTTCGAGAGCAAAAATTACTATTTGCCTAAAAAGAATAACAGGGTTGAAATTTAACCAAACCCCGTTGCAGACAAATTTAATCGAGTATTTGAGTGTATTGTAACAATGGGGTTGAAAGTTTGTTGGATGTATATAAAATAAAAATTTAAAATTATGGTTCAAATTTTGTTCCTACATTTAAATAGGATTCTAAATTTTAAAAAATATTCAACATGTGGATTATGTACGAAACACGATTTAAAATTCAGACATTTAATAAACACACAAGTTTAATAATATATTTTGATATTTTATAAAGTTCAAATATCAATTCGACACAAAATTCATTTTTTTAGACTATATGTGGAGTGGAGGAATCAAATCTCTAACGTCGAAGTTGATAATATAAGTATTATGTGAGGTAAGCTATGCTCATTTTGGTCAAAATCGAAAGGTCATCAAACTTGACTTGATTATTCTTGATCTTCAAATATTTTTTCTCATTCCTCATATGAGATGAAGTCATTCTATACACCTGAACAATCGAGTGAATCTTAAATAATTCTAAGCCTACAATCTTATATATTGAATTGCATGAGAATCTAATTAGCCTTGAAAATCCTACTAACTTATGGTCAATTGAAGAGTTCTAACTCCTATTTTCATAAATTGATTCGATAATGGCAACTTCCTAAACTGCAACCTATAACATTTAAGAAAAAACACCTGAAACCTTCTAGGGGAGTAATATAGTTTGAAGGTATCTTGAAGTCATAGTTCCATAATCAAAGCTTAGACTCATCAAAGCATAAATTGATTTTTCAATTTATGTTTATTTTGTTGGCGACAATATCTTCCAAATATTTCTACTTTCGAGATTTTTTCATATCTTTATTCGATACTTGAAGATTCTACAGGTATGCCCTACACCAAGGTCATAACTCTGTTACCACTTGTTAGTGACATAGACCCTCATAATATCTCTACACACTGTTATAATATTGTCCAGTTTAGGCATAAACCTTCATTATTTTGCTTTTGGTTTCACCTCAAAAGGACTGAATGGAGATAGTTGACATTCCTTATATATCCATGATTTATCCACTTATCTAACTAATGTAGAGTTGAATTTATTCGTTAAATACTAATTCTCTAACTCTTAACACTGCAGAGTCATAATGATTAAAATTACTTTTATCATATTCTAAATCATTTCCAAATACATGTCTTTAATAAACCACAACCAATTTAGTATTTGATTTAACACTTTTAAGTGTGATTTTCATACATTCAAAATTTGACTTTAAATAACTAAAAATATGTATCGTATTGATTTTGAACATGATAAAAAGACCAAACATGTCTTAGTTTCATTAATACAATCATTTATTGGGTTTGTTATCTCCATTTTAAAACTGTTTTTTAAAATTTAAGCCGAATTAAAAAAAAAAAAAAACTAATCGATGAAAAACTGCTTTTAAAAATTTATTGTTATTTTATTTTGAATTTATTTGAGAATTCAAATGTTTCATTAAAATTTATAAAATGATAGAAAATAAATAGTTGTAAGAAAGCGAAAATAAACTTTTAGAAATAGAAAATAAAAACCAAGACTGTTGTTTACTATTTTTGTTATTTTAGTTCAACAATGGTAGAGGTGAGAAATCAAATTATGACCTTTGATATTGTAATTAATGTTTTATTCAATAAGTTATACTTAAACAGACAAAACAAGATTTATTTGTTACATTACCCTTAGTACAAAAAGCTTTTGTTTCAATACTTATGTAGAACACAACACAGTGACATCAAAACTCATAAATATGTTATTTATTTCAATCTCAACGAATTTCACCTTACAATTCATATAAATTATTGCACAACATTCTCTATTTTTCAAATAAATGATTGAGAAAAAGGGAAATCTAATATATTTACCTAAATTTGGGAGTCCAAAAGACCACACCAAGTCTCCAACGCCCTGAATTTATTCAAATGTTTTCTCAATTTAGATATTTTTGTTACGTGGGCCCTAATCTCTTCTTAATGGGCCCCACAGCTGTCATTTTCAAACCGCGGACAAACTCTGGTGTCGACGTAACTCGCTGACGTGGCGATCTATGAACTAAAGAGTGGGACTGACCGTCCGAAATCTCGGAGAGTGTGGGCCAAGTTTACAGAACCATGTGGGCCTTTCCTTTTGTTACTGGACAACCTTTGTTTTACTTTCCAGCCCACAAAAAGGCCCAACTCAAAGTTGGTCAAATTTATGATTTCACCCAGTGGGCCAGCCCATTAGGCTCATTAAAGCAATTACACGTGCTCTTGTTCAATTATATACGACCATACACAAATAATTACAACATAAATCATATTTAAAAAGATTGATGGATTTTTTATAATTTCATATTTTGCTTCAAAATCCGTACATAAAGAAAAACTAAAGGAAAAAGGTAATTTATTGCTTTACTTTTATTTTACTTTCACATTTCTTTCTTATTTTATTTCAGTCCACTTTTTTCTCCCTCTCTTGTTGGTTTTTGTCTAACAAATGATAAATGCTAATGCTCTTATCATTCTGAAAATTACAGTATTGTCACTGAATATTTTATTATTATATATAGAGTAAAATTTTCGTTAAAATTTTCCATGATTGAGAATTCAAATAAGTGAGACAGTATTCCGGTTAATGTTTTCGTTATAGGCCACTCCTACGTTATTTTAAGTCCTAACTTCTATCAAACATTTGAATATATTTATATTTCGATGTAATTTTGAAATGTTTATAAGAAGTCAATAATAATATATGGTTAGATTGAAAACTTAGTCCCTATAATTTAGAAAAAATTAGAATCTAATCTTTATAGTTTGCAATTATAATTTAGTTCATATTATTTGATAAAATTCTTATAAATAGTCATTATATTAATATAGAGTATTTATAAAAATTTTAGCAAACTATATGAATTATTTATGAAGTATTATCAAATCACTCGATTTTAACCTTTAAAACCACATTAACAACATTTTAACTTTCTCTGCCTCCTAAAGAAATTTGCAATTTAACGAGCAGATGTATATATTTTTAATTTTGCCAAAAAGAAAGGATGGGCTGATTCATAGATTTTTCTTCTAGTGGGCCCCATGCACGATGAGATATTTGTATGTTTTAGAGCAAGGGAGGGCCCGCCACAAACTTTTGATGAATGATGATCCCCCAAGACTCCAAAAGTTGATCAGACATTACGTGGCAGCATCTAAATGGTCCGTTGGTAATGTATAATCCTGCGAACAGAAGCAGGTGATTTCCTGATTCCCCACGTTTCCACCGACGCAAGATCACGTCACTCCTCAAAAACGCAATGGGAACTGATAATCAGCTATATCCAGTCCCACGTGAACTCGTCGATAACTAAAGAAGAGTCCACTCATTTGTTAAATCCAATTATATTCCGCCACGTGTCCCATAATGGATCCAAACTTATGGCACCCCCGAAATTTAATCCATAATCAAGGTCAGAGAAAACAGCGGGAATTTATCCAACAAATAATAATAATAATATTATTTTTTTGTTTCAGAACTAAAAATAAATAAAAAACGCAAAATTTAGAATCATAGAACAAGGCAAGCAGTGAAATTGAAATTCGTTGGTGTCAACGGACGCCAAATAGGATTCAAATTCAGCTGAATTCAGTTTCACATTGAAACAAAGGAACAAAAAGCCCCTAAGGTGATTTTATAAATATTTTTTGGGGTTGATATGTCATTTTAATTTACTGGTGGTTGAATTTACATTTTTAATAAATTTTAAATTTAGCTTGTGCTTCTAATATGTAATTTATTTTTCTGTTCACCATTTTTTACCATCCATTTAGATGAAAATATGAGTTGATATGTTGATATATTCATGATATTAAATATCAATTAATATTTCTAACATCACTTTTGCAAACGGAATTATATAAATCTTGAATAAAAATCAATGCACTAGAATATCCTTATTGACGATCCTTTACTCCAACAACATCTAATGTTAAAAGAAAAATATAAGTTATTTAGTCAAGTATTAATAGAAATACCAATAACAAAATCTACGACTTAATTATTAATCTAGATAAGTTTTATAAATTTTGCAACTTATATGAATATTCCTCGATATCATATTTTAATGATACATCTGTCTTTATATTTATAAAATTGAAATTTCTTATAATATTTTAATATTGGAAAGCATGCAATAATTTTTTTATTATTTATTAGTATTTTAATGAACTTACATGAGTAATTAAACTTAAAGATTTATTAAAAATAAATAGATTAAAATTCAACGAATTCTGAAATATCGGGAAAATGGTATTAATTTTTTTTCCCCTGTGCTTGTCCTCCATTCTTCCAATCATTTTCCTTCAATTTTCTTTTCATTTTTCCTTTTATTATTATTAATTTTCGCCCCCATTTCATTTCTCTTTCTAAAATTTGCCCAGCTTCCTTCTCTCGCTGTCTCTTCTATCTGGGTTCCCGGCGAGACTGCAGGAAGTAGAAGAGTAGAAGAAATAATTTTCTCTGCTTCTACGGAAACTCTTCTCCTTTTCTTTATTTTTTTTTTATTTTAATTTTTTTCCTCTCTATTTTTTTTTTAATCTAATTTCTTGATCGAGACCAAACCTCGTCTCGATTCTCCAAATATTCATCTTCTCTCTCTCTCGCAAAACAAATACTAATCATCGTTCGATGACCTCGCTTTAGCGTACTTTGTTTCGAGGTACTTCTCGCTTTACTTTCTTTGTTTGCTTCGAAAGCTCTGCATATTTTATTTGGGTTTTGTTTTTATGAATCTGGTTGTACTGTATATCATTCAATTTTGTTTCCCTTTGCATTTGATCGGCTACTCTAGCTGGTGCTATTTGGGAAATTGGTTAGAAATAAGCTTTTAATAGTGCATGATATTGATGAAAAACGGTATTGGAGTTATTTGGGTGTCTTTGGGTATGCTCAAATTTACTCCTTTTGATGGTTACATATGATGAATTTCAGTTTGGTACTTCTTTGACTGGAAAATAGTGGAATTTACGAGCTCAGGAGCATTTCTGTTTGATTTTACTTGATACTTTGTCCTCAATGTTTATCTAATCGCGTATTAATTTTTCCATGGAACATTTTGGGGCAACTTTGTACGGACCCATTGATTGTTGCCAAGACTATGTGAGATTATGGATTTCTTTATGCCTCTGAGAGAACATGCATAATGTTTTGTTACTGATATGGATGTGTTATTGGTAGTTTATGGAGAATTTTAACTTGCATCATTCCAAGTCTTTTCTCTAGTTATGTTTTCACCATACTAATTTTGTGATGTATACCTATAGAAAAAAGAGAGATATAATAGAGTGGTTTTTCCATTATTGAGTAAGGTCCGTGTCAAGCGCTTGATTTCTTCTCTGGTTTATTAGGTGAGAGCAAAACCTTTCATTTTCATTTCCAGACAAGGGCTGGTCTAGATTTGTTTCACGGGTTACCATAAAAAGAAAAAAGTAAAATGTTTTGATGTTGTGCACCTATTATGTTGCTAGTTTGCATATTTGTTGACCATGAAAATTCGTTTAGGTTTTTAATGTTTAATATCTAATATTTTGACAATATTTAATGACATGGCATACTGATTTGGTAATTCTGCTCTTCCAAAATTGAATTCTGTCTCAGTGCCCTGTCATTAGAGATATTGTCGTGCACTTGGAAGAATGATTATTGAAATCTGACTGTTAGCCCTTCAACGGTTTTGCAATATGCATACTGTATCTATCTATGCATGTAGATATATGTGTAATTGGCTTACAAGCTTCTAAGTATTTGATGACTATATTTATGCCTGTTTTACTTTTTCGTCTTTGGCAGAAAGTGCGTAATGGAGCAACAATCTAAAGATTCTCTATCAGGTAATTTTTTTCATTCAACCAAGAGAAATTGGTTAAGAGCATTCAAGTGCCTTTTGAATACTTAACGATCATTGCTTTTGCAGGCCCACCTAAAAACTTATTAGTTACTGTTCCCCGAAAAGTGGGAAGTAGTGCATGGGGAATTCCTCGCAGATCTGACTCTTTTCACACTTCATCTGATGTTAGCTTGTTTTCCAGTTCGTTGCCAGTCCTACCACATGAGAAATGTATGTATAAGTGTTTGTTCTAACATACTTATCAACGATCTGTTTAGTTTTTATGTGGGAAGTAAGTCTTTCCTTGCTAATGTGCAGTGGATTTTGATTCTGAGCCTTGTCAATCTGATGGTGCTGACTTATCCAATGAACTTGACCCCAAAACTGACATCAAGGATCCTCTTGGAGAGGTAGAAATAGATGCAATAGGCAACCTGCTTCCTGATGATGATGAGCTTTTCAGTGGTTTAATGGATGATTTTGACTTAAGTGGATTGCCCAGTCAATTAGAGGATTTGGAAGACTATGACCTATTTGGCAGTGGAGGGGGAATGGAACTAGATTTTGATCCTCAAGAAAACCCGAGTATGGGTATGTCAAAATTGAACCTGTCTGACAATGTTACTGGAAGCATGGTTAGTCATTATGCTCTGCCAAATGGTGTGGGAACGGTGGCTGGAGAGCATCCGTATGGGGAACATCCATCAAGGACATTGTTTGTAAGGAATATCAATAGTAATGTCGAGGATGCTGAGCTAAGAGCCCTCTTTGAGGTAATATTATTTAACGAGTTGCTTCCTTAAATTTTCTGGGGAGATTTTCATTGGCAAGTTACTTCCTTATATATGCGAGGTAACATCTTAATTGAGCTTACTTTCTTAGATTTGTCTTTTATGCTCCTCATCTTCTTATATCTGTTTTTGTTATATTTGTTATTCTGAAAATTATGTGCAAATTTCCATTAATTTTATTTGGGTACCATGAAACTTTGCTGCCTAGTAAGGTTTCTTTTCAAAACTTAAATGATTAAATCAGCCCTCTAGATTTTATGTTTGTGATAAGTACTTAGTCTTGTTTCCAATTCTCATGTGTAACGATGAAGAGCCTACTTAAATCTTTTTCGTGAATTTCAGTTGTATGTGATGAGGTTGGATATTAGCATTATCTGCTCATATGCATTCTGATCTTTCCTTTTGTAATTGTGCATGTAGTCTATGCCCCTGGACTTGGTGCATGTTGTGTGTGTAGATTAGCATGCACTTGGCAGGCTTTGAGATTGGTGATGTGCATGTTACTGACTGGGGCCTCAATATACTTGAGTTTATTTATATCTTTAGATTTCTCAATAACTATTGAGGTTTATAATATTGAATCCTCGGTAGCTCAGGTAAGCGGCATTAAGACTGATACTGTCCTGTTTGAAAACTAGTATATTGTTGTTATTGGTACCATGAAGCTCCTTCTAGTAAATCTGTATATGAGACTACTTTCTGTACTATTTGTTGCATTGCTTCATTTCTGTAAGGTTTGGAAACAACTCTATTTATTTCACTTCAAATTCTAGTTCATTAACTGTTCCCATCTCTACAGCAATATGGAGATATAAGAACTTTATATACTGCATGCAAGCATAGAGGTTTTGTGATGATATCTTACTATGACATTCGAGCGGCTCGCACAGCAATGCGTGCGCTGCAAAACAAGCCTTTGAGACGACGGAAACTTGACATTCACTTTTCAATACCAAAGGTTTGAACTGAGATGGCGATTCTTGTTATACAGTTTGTCTTTCTTGGTTCTAACTTGTTTCAGTACATTGGTACCAAGGTCCTTAACTCTGCTTGGCCATTTTCCAGGATAATCCTTCAGAAAAGGATATTAACCAGGGAACTCTTGTTGTATTCAATCTGGATGCCTCAGTTTCAAATGATGACCTTCGTCGAATATTTGGGGCTTACGGAGAAGTAAAGGAGGTATTTTCCAACTTTCCATTATATGCACACCTGAAAATGGCACGCTTATGCAGAAATGCCTGCACAATCAGTCACTTTGATTTGTGCATGTCTGTGCAAGGATGCATGTGAAATATGATTCGTCTGGAATTCTAGTACAGACATCTGTAATTAAGTTTCTAGAAGTATTAACATCCCTTCCTCAAACTGCAGATCAGGGAGACACCACACAAGCGGCATCATAAGTTCATAGAATTTTATGACGTTCGAGCAGCAGAGGCTGCTCTAAGGGCATTAAATAGGAGTGATATAGCAGGCAAGCGAATAAAGCTTGAACCAAGCCGTCCTGGAGGGGCACGTAGGAAGTAAGCTCCTTAGGCCAGTCACTTTTGTACACACATATCTGAGCTAGATTTTTTATAGGCTTACACAAGATAATAAATATATGATGATGTGCATTATATCATGATGAAAGCACATCATCATATACTATTATCGTTTCCATTGATTATTTTAGTAGTCTATATCTTTTGGCATTTGTATGTGTTTTATGTAATGTCATGTTTGCTTATAAACTGACATGTTCTTATCATTCATATAGTTTAATGCAGCAACTAAGTCAAGAGCTGGAGCAAGATGACGCACGAACTTTTCGTCATCAGGTTGTTTCGCCAGTGACCAATTCACCTCCAGGTGATCTTGTACAGCTTTTATTGAATCCCGATTATATTTATGAATCTATGATTGCCTACAACATCTCAACCCTTGGACAGAATTTCGTCTCTGCATCATCTATTTTGATTACTCATTAACATTAGAACCACTTCTATGATAGGTAACTGGTCACATATTGGCAGTCCTGTGGAACATAATTCTTTTAGCAAGTCCCCTGGTTTGGGAAGCCTGAGCCCCATAAACAGCAGTCATTTGTCTGGCTTGGCTTCAATTCTTCCTCCCAATCTGTCAAACTCTCCAAGAATAGCACCAATTGGAAAGGACCAAGGAAGGGCCAGTCATGCCAACCAAGTGCTTACCAATTCCACATTGATGCAAGGAACACCCTACCATCATCATCAATCCTTTCCTGACAACAAATTTAGCTCAAATGGTGGATCTTCATCTTCTGTTGCTGACTTGAATTCCAATTCATCCAGTATTGGGACATTATCTGGTCCTCAGTTCCTATGGGGAAGCCCAACCCCCTATGCTGAACGTTCCAATTCTTCAGCTTGGCCGACACAATCTGCGGGACAGCCATTTACTTCTAATGGGCAAGGACAAGGTTTTCCATATGTTAGACACCATGGTTCTTTGCTTGGTTCTCATCACCATCACGTGGGATCTGCTCCATCTGGTGTTCCTCTTGATAGGCCTTTTGGTTATTTCCCAGAGTCACCAGAAACATCCTTCATGAGTCCAGGTGCACTAGGGAGCACAAGTTTAAGTCGCCACAATGGTAATTTTATGAACTTGAGTACACGAGCAGCTATGACTGGTGGCCTTGGTCTTCCCACGAATATGGTTGAAAATGGCTCTCCCAACTTTAGAATGATGTCTTTGCCCAGGCAAGGCCCTATTTACTATGGTAATGGCTCTTTTCCTGGGTCTGGTGTTGTGAGCACTGATGGATTGCTGGAACGTGGTCGTAGTAGGCGAGTTGAGAATGTCGGGAACCAAATTGAGAGCAAGAAGCAGTATCAACTTGATTTAGAAAAAATTGTTAGTGGGGAAGATACTAGGACCACACTAATGATAAAAAACATCCCCAATAAGTAAGAACCTATTTGGTTTATTATTTAAGACTAGCAGTTTAAATTTCACCTTGATTATATCCTGTGTTTCTTTTCATAAACCTATATTTATTTGTTGATATAGGTACACGTCAAAGATGCTTTTGGCTGCTATTGATGAAAATCACCGCGGTGCTTATGATTTTCTATACTTGCCCATTGATTTCAAGGTAGCATTTGTTTTCTAGAATATATTATATGATCGAAGACCCTATGATACTGACTTCCAATCATGGTTTAATTTCTTTTTCCAGAATAAGTGCAATGTCGGTTATGCCTTCATCAATATGGTGTCACCCTCACAAATCATTCCCTTCTATGAGGTATGTCTTGGTTCGCTACATTTTTTTTTGGCTGAACAATGCATTTATCTGGTATGTACAATGCATTTTTTTTGGTATGTTTTCATTTCTGATCATCTGAATATATATATATATATACACACACAAATACACACACACACACACAGATATATCTGTCAAAATTGATGCTCAAATTATAAGAACCTTAATAATTCTTGTCTCTAGAGTTCTTGCTTATAATGGAAATGTTTACCAGGCATTCAATGGTAAGAAGTGGGAAAAGTTCAATAGTGAGAAGGTTGCTTCACTAGCTTATGCTCGAATTCAGGGCAAGACTGCTCTAGTGACACACTTTCAGAACTCGAGCCTAATGAATGAGGACAAGCGATGTCGGCCCATTCTCTTTCGATCTGAAGGCCAAGAGATTGGTGATCAGGTGACATGTTTTGATCAATCTTAGTTATTTTTATTCAAAGAGTGCTGTACTTCTATTGAAAGTGTACATACGACTTAACCGAATCATGTTAACCGATAGTTTGTATTCAAAAAAAATCCCTATCATTTCCACTGACCGATTCAATATGTGGTGTTTGTCACAAATCCAGGATATTCTCCTCTCCAGCAACTTGAACATATGCATTCGTCAACCAGATGGATCATACTCAGGGGACTCATTGGACAGCCCAAAGGGCCACCCAGATGAAAAACCAGAAACTTAACTTATGTTGGTTCATTTTCTAAGCCTTAAGATTAAAGAAGGCTGGGAAAGCTAACTGTTGGATAGGTATTAATATGGTAAAACTAAGTGAGAACTGAGAGGGTATTTGTGATTGATGATTACTTGATGATTATTTTTCATGAAGGGTATTGCAGACAAGGAGGCAGAGAGCATTCTTTTTTGTTGTAGGTAGAGGAACATATTGTAATTTAACCAATGGTAAATAAGGAGAATCACATGGCTACTGCCCTAAGTCTCTCTGCGGCATCGTGCGTTGCTTCCAGCTTGTTTGTCACCATCTCTTCTGTGGAGTCTATATTAGAGGAGTTTGCATTGTCTTTGTTCATAGGGGCTTTTCAAGTCCATTTGCAAATATGAGTTGTTCCTGTTAATATTGGTAATTTCTGTGGGTCATAGGGTTTAGGTTCTGTCCAAGAAGTGTACAGATGGGGAGGCCGCCAGGATGTTCTTCCCTATGTTAAGTTGTTGATATCATGTAGTCATCAGAATTGGTGTTGCATCAAATTAAATTATTGTAAATTCATATTCTTGTCTCTCTTTTGGATCCTTGAATAATCAGAATTGTACTTAAACTTGCACATTTGAAAGAAGCTTCTCTCGCTGTCTCTTTGTGTGGATTGTAACTTCTATCTTTTAAAGCAGCATTTCAGAATCAGTGAATTATTTTTGAACATTGTTTATTCATATATATATATATATATATATTCACTGAGCATTTGCAGGTTTTATGCTATACCCTCTGTTTTTTAAACAATAATACAAGATGGAATATAGAAGATTAGGAATATTTGAAAGGACGGAAGATGACAAAAACAATACTATTGGACTATCAATTTCACCAAAAAGGATGTCATCCAGCATTCACTCATATATTAGAATCAGTACGGTGTGGGGGACGCTTCTTTTCCCCTTGTGGATTATTGTTAACGTTATGCATCATATTCGCACAATTGAAGTCTCATCAATAGCCTATCAATTCAAATCACCAAAGCATCAACAATGGAACCTGCAAGACTCAAAAACTTCAGAAGGAGCTTTATCTGCTATGCCTTTGACTGTCTTGAATTTTTTTTCTTTAGTTACTAAAATTTTTGCTATTAGTCTCTTCATGTCTGGCTATATATATGCCACTCTTTGCACATAATAAAGTTATGCAAGTATTTAGTAATCTCAAGACTTTATATGGTATCAATTCCTAACTTCCACTCCTCCCTCTACAATTACTACTCTTAACTAAGAGTTCAACTTATATCCACGGTTGATCCATCCTTGATGACTACTCTTAACCCTAATCCAGAGACTCCTACAATTACTCAACCTACCAACACTACTGTACTTGAACAATATGCCAATCCGTACCTTCTCCACCATTCTAATAGCACCAATATCGTTCTTGTGTCTAATCTTCTTATGGAGATGAACTATCTTCATGGAGTCAGTCTATGATCATTGGTCTCACTGTTGGGAAAAAATAAGAAGACTCGCCGGATCTGGTTTGGATGCTCACCGGATCTGGTTTGGTCACTCACCGAAGAAGAGGAGAAGAAGGAAAAAAAAAAGGAGTCTCCCAGTCAAGAAAAGGAAGAAGAAGAGAAGAAAAGAGAGAAAAAAAAAAAAAAAAAAAATTGAAGGGCAAATCTGTAACTTCATTCATCCATGACATTAGTAGAAGGTTCTTTAACATTCTTTAAAAATTGTGAGACATTTTTCATTGGTTAAATTATACGAAATGCCCTTGAACTTTCAAAAGTTTAAAAAATACCTTCAAAATTTCAAAGAGAGTTAAAAAATGCCCTTGCCATTAGTTTTTGGATAAAAATCATTAATGTTTTGCCCAAAAATACCTTCGAACTTTGAAAAGTTTAAAAAATACCCTTACTAATTACTAACCGTTAATATATAAATAGAAACCATTAATACTTTGTTGGAAAAATACATCTAAACTTAACTTTCTCCCTTACTTCATTTTTGACCTATAATATTTTTTTTCCTTCTCTCTTACTCTCCTTGTTATCTCTTTGACATTTGTCTATCTCAATTTTGTTTTTTTTTTTTTTGGGTAAAGATAAGTACATGTTTGGGAGTGATGTTGAAATGCTAAGAGCATGTTTGATAGAGAATCTAAATTCCATTTTATATTTTCAAATTTATTGAGTTTAGCAAATATGTTTTTGACAGATAACCCAGATTCTATTTCTGAAAACAGTTTTAAAATTCTATGATGCAAATAGTGCAAATTTTAAAAACAACAATTTTATGTTTTCATTATATCCAAATTTTAAATTTTGAATTTTAAAGCACATAATTATATTGAATAAAGATGAAAACACTTACAGCTACAATATATGTCATTGTTGAATGAGAAAGTTTAGACCAATCACAAGTTGCCACGTCATTTACTAAATTAATGATGGAATTCCAAATCATTAAATTTAGGCTCAATTAGGAGTTGACATATGTCCTGAATTGAAGTTGAAGACAAATTTCGATAACGCCACGCGGTTTTATCATAACCGTTGAATCAGATGAAATTAATTTGACCTAATTTGATATTATTATTTGGGTCAAAGTCCAACTAAGTCCAAAAATAGGCTGAATTTGACCCAAATGTCAAATCAGGCCTAAATCCGATTAATTGGGCCCAAAGACCAACCCCATGTACCAACTAAGCTCAAGTCCAACTAATTGGGCCCAAAGGCCAGACCCATGGATCAACCAAGCCCAAGCCCATCTGTGAACTCTATAAATAGATAAACTCTCTTCATTTGGAGGGGCAACAATTCTATACTCTAGAGAGCTTATAGGGAATTCTCTATAACTAGAAGACTCCTTGACTCTTGAAGCTGATCACACCTGAAGACTGAAGTCCTTCGAAGATACAAGCATTCTGAAGACTGAATTCCTTTGAAGATACAAGCATTCTGAAGACTGAAGTCCTTTGAAGATACAAACATTTTCTACATTCAGAGGTGGTCCAAACGAATCATATTGCGATTTCTGTAGCTCCAAGCGTGGCGGCACCAATCATATATTATGAAGAAAGGGAGAGCTCGGTCCAGTTTGGGACCTTTGAACCTATGGTAGTGCGGTTTCAGCAAGAGGTCCAAGCTACAGATCCTCAAAACGGAGGAGAGCGCGCTGACGATACGATAACGAAGGCTGGATTCTTGTGGCGTGCCGTAAGAATGGAATACTGAATTCTACCCAAAAAGAGCTAGGCTCTCATAGAAGCTACAAGAGAGGGATCAAGACAAAAAAAAAGGAAGGGTAGAATGAAGGCTCGGAGGCCCAAAGCTGTTGACGAGAGAGACGAGGATGTTACTCGTCCCAGACGACAGATGACGTTAGCAGATTTTCTCCTGAAGAACTTCTGCAATTGGCATTCAGAGGAGACACTAGAGGTTGTTGCATGTCATGTTGTCAATATCAGGGAGGAAGAAGATACCGTTCCAGGCCCATTAAAGTCGATAGGAGAACCAAAAGGTTCGTCACCATTCAACATAGATGACCTACTTTCACTCCCGCAAGAAGCTAAGACGACTCTCATTGAGGCACTGTTAGAATCCAACGCCTCTGGTGCATCGACCTCCACAACACGTGCTTATGCATCATGTTGCACATCCATAGGCTTCTCAGACGAAGATATGCTACTGGGATCCAAATTGCATAATAGGCCTTTGTACGTCTCTGGATACATTCGAGAACATAGAGTGGGTTGAATCCTCATCGACAACAGATCCACCATCAATATAATGCCTAAGACGACTATGAAACAGTTGGGAATAATCATGGAAGAGCTATCAAACAGCAAATTAGTAATTCAGGGTTTTAATCAAGGCAGCCAAAGGAAGATAGGCATGATACGCTTGGAGCTCCTCATTGGCGATATGAAGGCCGACGCGCTGTTTCATGTGATAGACTCAAAGACCACCTACAAGCTGCTATTGGGACGCCTTTGGATTCATGGGAATGGTGTGATTACATTGACATTACATCAGTGTTTCAAGTTTTACCAAGATGAGAATAAGAAGGTTGGAGCAGATTCTAATCCGTTTTTCGAGGCCGAGTCTCACTTCGCAGATGCAAAGTTTTACCTAAAGAGTGAGCCTTCCGGTGAGACTATGCCGGCAGAGAACTTGTTGGAAAAGAAAGCAGGTGGATCCCGGTCAAGGTCGCCAATAAACATAGAGAAAAAGGCGAGTAGCAAGGTACAAGCCTCTAACCCTAAAGAGAGTAGAATATCCCTCGGCGTTGGAGAAACACCCGTGGTGAGGGGTGAAAAAACCTTAAAACCTTTGATTCTACGCTATGTCCCTTTGTCGAGACGAAAAAAGGGTGAGTCATCTTTTACGGAATGCTCAAAAGGTTTGCAGGTCGGAGACATAGAAATTCTAAAGGAGAGTTTCGTCACGCCGATAACGAAGCAGGAAGTCCACAAGCCGGAGGCGAAAGAGACAGGGTTAAAGCTGCTCGAGAGGCAAACTAAAGATGGATTCGATCCCAAGGCTTACAAGCTGTTGGCGAAGGTGGGCTACGACTTCATAACTCATACTGAGTTCAAGAGTTTGAAGATTTATGAGTAACCCCGACTCTCGCCAACCCAAAAGAATCTTTTGCAAGAAGGACACGCTATACCCATTTTGAGGGCGGGACTTGAATATGAGCCGTTAGATCCAGTCCTCATAATCAGAAAGGCGAAGGGAAAAGTGGGAAGAAGTTGATGATACAGGAGAAAAGGAGGGCAAAGATAAAAGAGCCTCAGCTTTCGACCGTATTAGACCATCTGCCGCACGCGTCTTGGTCTTCGAGAGGTTAAGCATGACAGAAGCAGAAAGGGAAAGCCCACATACTATTCCCAGAGTTACTCGACGTTCAGTTTTTCAAAGGTTGACTCTGCCAAATGAAGGAAATGAGGAAATCATCTATCAATCGTCGGTGGTAGAGCGACCGTCAGCCTTCAAGAGACTAGGCGTAATTCCGACGGAGAATGAAGGAAAACCCCGCACTCCTGTTTTTGATCGCTTGAAGTACGAGAGGGATGAAGATCCCCTCGACCAATATGTCCCTAGTAAGATAAAGAAGAAGGTAAAAGCCTGCGCTGACGCCCCCAAAATGACCATAAGAAAAAGGGGGCCGATACCCCGAGCGTCCATCTGGCGACGAATTGTCCTTAAAAACACTGAAGGGTCATCGGACCAGAAGCCATCAGAAGAGGCAAGAAGTGATGGAGAAATCCTTAGTACCGTCCCCTCACGCATGAAGAGAAAGACCTTCGTTACTCTAAACACAAGTGAGGGCACGCTGAAAGTAAAGAGGCACGACATTGTTTTCACCAATCCTCAGAATGGAAATTTAGAGCAGAAAGAAGGCGTAACTTTGTACCACCACATCACAATCACCGAAGAATCCGAAGATGGTATGACTAAAGAGGAAGTGGAAGACGCTCCACAAGGTCTAGAGGACCGTGGTCAATCCACGGCGAACGAGCTAAAAGAGGTGAATCTAGGCACAGCAGAAGAATCGCGTCCGACTTTCATTAGCGCGTCCCTCTCGGAAGAGGAAGAGGACGAGTACATGAGTTTGCTCACCGAATACAGGGATGTTTTTGCCTGGTCATACAAAGAGATGTCAGGACTAGATCCAAAAGTAGCAGTCCACCATCTCGCAATCAGACAGGGGTGTCGACCCGTTAAGCAGGCTCAACGACGCTTTCGGCCAGAACTTATCCCCCAGATTGAGGTTGAGGTCAATAATTTGATTAAGGTCGGGTTCATTTGCGAAGTTAAATATCCAACATGGATAGAAAACATTGTCCTGGTTAGAAAAAAGAATGGACAGCTTCGTGTTTGTGTAGACTTTTGCGACCTAAATAGCGCATGCCCGAAAGATGAGTTTCCATTGCTTATCACAGAGATCATGGTTGATGCGGCAACGGGACATGAGGCCTTATCCTCCATGGATGGATCTTCTGAGTATAACCAGATACGAATGGCCTTCACAAACGAGGAAATAACGGCATTTCGAACCCCAAAAGGGATATATTGTTACAAGGTAATGCCCTTCGGGTTAAAGAACGCCGACGCTACTTATCAACGTGCATGCCATGCAGAAGGTGTTTGACGATATGTTGCATAAACACGTGGAGTGCTATGTGGATGACCTTGTGGTCAAGACCAAGCGACGACATGACCATTTGAAAGATCTAAGAACCGTGTTCGATCGCCTGCGAAAGTACCAATTGAAGATGAACCCCCTTAAATGTGCGTTCGGCGTAACTTCAGGAAAGTTTCTGGGCTTCGCTGTGAGACATCGAGGGATAGAGATAGACTAATCCAAGATCGATGCCATCTAGAAGATGCCAAGCTAAGGAATATACATGAGTTGAGAAGTTTACAGGGACGTCTGACCTACATCCGGAGGTTTATTTCTAACCTAGCAGGGCGGTGTCAGCCCTTTCAAAGACTGATGAGAAAGGGAGAGAAATTCGAATGGGATGAGGCCTATCAGAATGCTTTCGATAGCATAAAGAGGTACCTGATTAGCTCTCCTGTCTTAGGAGCCCCAATAGCGGGCAAACCGTTGATACTATACATTGCAGTGCAAGAGAGATTACTGGGGGCACTATTGGCACAAGAAAGAGAAAAGGGAAAAGAACGCATTCTCTATTACTTAAGTAGGACCCTGAATGGAGCCAAGAGAAATTATTCCCCTATAAAGAAGACGTGCCTTGTGCTCTTCTTCGCCATAGATAAGTTAAGGCACTACATGCAGGCCTTCACAGTCCAGTTAATTGGGAAAACCGATCCCATCAAGTACGTCTTGTCCAGGCCGATCATCTCGGGACGTTTAGCCAAGTGGGCAATCATGCTTCAACAGTACGACATTGTTTATGTACCGTAAAGGGCAGTTAAAGGGAAGACATTGGCTGATTTCCTGGCAGATCACCCAGTTCCATCGAATTGGGAGTTAAGTGAAGACTTTCTCGATGACGAAGTTCTCTTCACAGAAACCTCAGGGCCGTGGGATATGTTCTTTGACGGTGCGACACGAAAAAGTGGTGCGGGGGTAGGTATCGTCCTCGTCTCGCCAGAAAAGCACATGTTGTCTTATAGCTTCGCACTTGGCGAGTTATGCTCAAACAACGTCGCTGAATACCAAGCCTTGATAATTGGTTTTCAAATGGCTTTAGAGATTAGAGTAGCTTGCATAGAAATTTTCGGTGACTCAAAGTTGATAATCAATCAACTCTTATGCCAGTATGAGGTGAAGCATGACGACTTGAAACCCTACTTCAATTACGCTCGCCAGTTGATGGAGAAGTTCGAAAGTGTGGTGTTGGAACATGTCCCGAGGTCAGAGAACAAGAAAGCGGATGCTTTGGAAAACCTAGCCACTACCTTAACGGACCTGGATAATGTGCCCCTTAATATATCGCTTTGGCGGAGATGGGTTGTACCTCTGGTTGGGACTACATATGGAGAAACGAATTCGATATCAGTCTATCTAACCGACGAGGAAGACTGTCGGCAGCCCATCATAAATTACCTTGAGCATGGAAGGCTCCCGGATGACCCCCATTGTAAAATCGAGGTTTGCAGGAGGGCCACGCATTTCATTTACTATAAAGGGGTCCTATACCGTCTATCCTTTGAAGGACTTTTCCTTCAATGCCTCAGTAAAGAAGAGTCAGTGAAGGCTTTGGAGGAAGCACACTCAGGCGTATGCGGCGCGTATCAAGTTGGACTAAAGCTACAATTCCAGTTGAAAAGAATGGATTACTATTGGCCAGGAATGATCCGGGACTCAATAGATTATACATTTGAAATGTGAAGCTTGTCAATATCACGCGAATTTCATTCATCAACTGCCCGAGCCTCTACATCTAACCATAGCCTCGTGGCCTTTCGAAGCATGGAGGCTTGATCTGGTCGGCCCTATAACACCTAAGTCATCAGCAGGGCAATCATACATTCTCGCAGCCACTGACTACTTCTCAAGATGGGTTAAGGCTGTCGCGCTAAGGGAAGCTAAGAAAGAAAACGTGGTGGATTTTATCCACATTTATATCAGTCATCGGTATTGTATTCCCCATCGGATCGTGACGGATAACGAAAGACAATTCTCCAACAGTTTGATGGAAAGGTTGTGTGAAAAATTCAAATTCAAGCAGTACAAGACATCCGTGTATAATGCCGCTGCAAAAGTGTTGGCTGAGGCATTTAACAAGACATTATGCAATCTACTGAAGAAAATTGTTTCCAAGTCGAAGAGAGATTGGCAGGAGAAGATCGGTGAAGTGTTGTGGGCTTATCTCACCACTCATCGTACCCCTAAAGAAGTCACCCCGTACTCTCTTGTTTATGAGGTAGAAGCTGTCCTTCCTTTGGAAAGATAAATTCCATCGTTAAGAATGACGGTGCAGGAAGGGCTCACTACAGAGGACAACACCAAACTGCGGCTCCAAGAGTTGGAAGCACTGGATGAAAAACGAATAGAAGCTCAACAAGCGTTGGAATGTTACCAGGCGCGAATGTCTAAAGCCTTCCATAAGCATGTAAAGCCTCAGTCCTTTCAAGTCGGTGATCTAGTGCTCGCCATAAGGAGACCAATTATCACGACAAGACATACGGGGAATAAGTTTACACCTAAATGGGATGGGCCCTACGTTGTCAAAGAAGTCTACACAAATGGCGCGTACAAGATAGTTAATCAAGATGGGCTAAGAATTGGCCCAATCAACGACAAGTTTCTCAAGAAGTTTTACGCTTAACAAACGTAAAAAAAAAAAAAAAAAACAAAATTGTACGAACTATGTTATGACTTGATCCCTGTTATTATAAAGGGTATATAGGCAACTTAAAGAAATTTGAATTCAGTCGCACAAAAAAAAAAAAAAAATCTTCTTGAACTACATTATGACTTGATCCCTATCATTATGAAGTGTATGTAGACAGCTTGAAAGAAACTTCAAGTTCAGTTCAGTTAAAAAAGAAAAAAAAAAACTTGAACTACGTCATGATTTGATCCCTTTCTTTAAAGGTACGAAGGGAACTTAAAGAAATTTAAGTCTAGTCCATCAGAAGAGGTACGAAAACCACGCAAATATGATACTACAAGATTGATGTTGATCATCCCCATTAAAGAATGACACTCCAGATTGAAGATGTTAATCCCTATTGGGGGCAACATAATGTATTAAAGAAGTTCATCCCTCGCAAGGAGCTAGCACAGTAAATAAAAGGCACATGCTTGGAATGCACTTCGCTTCCTCTTTGAAATCAAACTCGAATGCTCTTTCATCTTCAAGTTCAGAGGTTTCATCGATGCTTCATCTTCATGCTCAAGTCTGGAGGCTTTTCAATGGCATCTTCATGCTCAAAGCTGCAAAGTCAAGCTCAATGTGAAGATTCATTGATGCTTCGTCAAACTCAAGTGCGGAGGATTTACAGATGCTTCAAGCTTAAATGCGGAGGATTCACCGATTCTTCAAGCTCAAGTGTAGAGGATTCGCCGATGCTTCATCAAACTCAAATGCGGAGGATTTACCGATGCTTTGTCAAACTCAAACGCAAAGGCCTCGTCGATGCTTCTCTATCTTTAAGTTTAGAGGCTCCATCGATGCTGCTCCATCTTTAAGTCCAAGATTGGCGTGCATGACCCCACTTCCATCTTCAAGTTCAAGATTGACGTACATGGCCCCACTTCTATCTTCAAGTTCAAGATCAGTGTGCATGGCTCTGCTTCCATCTTCAAGTTTAAGATTGGTGTGCATGGCTCCACTTCCATTTTCAAGTTCAAGGTTGGTGTGCATGGCTCCGCTTCATCTTTAAGTTCATGGTCGGTGTGCATGGCTCGGCTCCATCTTCAACGAGTCAGTCTACAAAATCATGACGCAGCTTCGCTTCATCTCCAAAGTCTAGCGTGGTTCGCTTCATCTTCAAAGTCATGGCGTGGCTTCGCTTCATCTCCAAATTGATGGCATAACTTCGCTTCATCTTCAAAATGTTGGTGTAGTTTCGCTTTATCTCCAAAGTCTGGCATGGTTCGCCTCATCTTCAAAGTTGTGGCGTGGCTTCACTTCATCTCCAAACTGATGGCACGACTTCGCTTCATCTCCAAAGTCATGGTGCGGTTTCGTTTCCTCTCCAAAATGTTGGTACAACTTCACCCCTTCTCTAAAATTGATGTAGCTTCGCTTCCTCTAAAAAAATGTGGGTGTGGTTCCACCTCATATGCGAGATCAAGAACCAAGTTCTACCTCATATGCGAGGACAACTATGGTCCATCCGGCTCCGCCTTGTACGCGAGATCGACTCTAGCCAATATGACTCCGCTCAAAAGCTTGATGGCATATTCTTTTCATCTTCAAAGTTTGATGGCATATCCGCCTAATCCTCAATACTCAATGGCGTATTTCCCTTATCTTCAAATTTTGATCAAGAAGCAACATAACAAGGTAGACCTTATCGAGATCCTCCCTAGGGTGAAAGCATGGGAGAGTTGTAAGCTTTGCAGGGCTCCTCCCATGACGTTCAAAATATGCGAACGGTGCTACATGGTAGACCTTATCTGGATCCTCCCTAGGGTGAAAGCATGGGAGAGTTGTAAGCCTTACAGGACCCCTCCCATGACGTTCAGGATATGCGAACGGTGCTACAAGGTAGACCTTATCGGGATCGTCCCTAGGGTGAAAGCATGGGAGAGTTGTAAGCCTTGTAGGGCCCCTCCCATGACGTTCAGGATATGCGAACGATGCTACAAGGTAGACCTTATCAGGATCCTCCCTAGGGTGAAAGCATGGGAGAGTTGTAAGCCTTGCAGGGCCACTCCCATAACATTTAGGATATGTAAACGGTGCTACAAGGTAGACCTTATCGGGATCCCCCTAGGGTGAAAGCATGGAAGAGTTGTAAGCCTTGCAGGGCCTCTCCCATGACGATCAGGATATGCGAACGGTGCTACAAGGTAGACGTTATTGAGATCCTCCCTAGGGTGAAAGCATGGGAAAGTTGTAAGCCTTGCAGGGCCCCTCCCATGACGATTAGGATATGCGAACTGTGCTACAAGGTAGATCATATCGGGATCCTCCATAGGGTGAAAGCATGGAAGAGTTGTAAGCCTTGCAGGGCCTCTCCCATGACGTTCAGGATATGCAAAGGGTGTTACAAGGTAGACCTTATCGGGATCCTCCCTAGGGTGAAAGTATGGAAGAGTTGTAAGCCTTGCAGAGCCCCTCCCATGACGATCAGGATATGTGATCGGTGCTACAAGGTAGACGTTATTGAGATCCTCCCTAGGGTGAAAGCATGGGAGAGTTGTAAGCCTTGCAGGGCCCCTCTCATGACGATCAAGATATGCGAACGATGCTACAAGGTAGACCATATCGGGATCCTCCATATGATGAAAGCATGGGAGAGTTGTAAGCCTTGCAGGGCCCCTCCCATGATGTTCAGGATATGCAAACGGTGTTACAAGGTAGATCTTATCGGGATCCTTCCTAGGGTGAAAGCATGAGAGAGTTGTAAGCCTTGCAGGCCCTTCCCATGACGATCAGGATATGCGAACGGTACTACAAGGTAGACTTTATTGGGTTCCTCCCTAGGGTGAAAGCATGGAAGAGTTGTAAGCCTTGCAGGGCCTCTCCCATGATGTTCAGGATATGCAAACGGTTCTACAAGGTAGACGTTATTGGGATCCTCCCTAGGGTGAAAGCATGGGAGAGTTGTAAGCCTTGCAGGGCCCCTCCCATGACGATCAAGACATGCGAACTGTGCTACAAGGTAGATCATATCGGGATCCTCCATAGCGTGAAAGCATGGAAGAGTTGTAAGCCTTGCAGGGCCCCTCCCATGACGTTCAGGATATGCAAACGGTGCTACAAGGTAGACCTTATCGGGATCCTCCCTAGGGTGAAAGCATGGAAGAGTTGTAAGCCTTGCAGGGCCCCTCCCATGACGATCAAGATATGCAAACGGTACTACAAGATAGACTTTATTGGGATTCTCCCTAGGGTGAAAGCATGGGAGAGTTGTAAGCCTTGCAGGGTCTCTCCCATGACGTTCAGGATATGCAAACGGTTCTACAAGGTAGACCTTATCGGGATCCTCCCTAAGGTAAAAGCATGGAAGAGTTGTAAGCCTTGCAGGGCCCCTCCCAAGACATTCAGTATATGTAAACGGTGCTACAAGGTAGACCTTATTGAGATCCTCCCTAGTGTGAAAGCATGGAAGAGTTGTAAGCCTTGCAGGGCCCCTTCTATGACGATTAGGATATGTGAACGGTGCTACAAGAAAGCATGGGAGAGTTGTAAGCCTTGCAGGGCCCCTCCCATGACGAGGAGGATATGCGAAAGACCATATCGGGATCCTCCATAGGGTGAAAGCATGTGAGAGTTGTAAGCCTTGCAGGGCCTCTTCTATGACGTTCAGAATATGCAAACGGTTCTACAAGGTAGACCTTATTGGGATCCTCCTTAAGGTGAAAGCATGGGAGAGTTGTAAGCCTTGCAGGGCCCCTCCCATGATGATCAGGATATGTGAACGGTGCTATAAGGTAGATTTTATTGGGATCCTCCCTAGGGTGAAAACATGAGAGAGTTGTAAGCCTTGCAGAGCCCGTCCCATGACGATCAGGATATGCAAACGGTACTACAAGGTAGACTTTATCGGGATCCTCCCTAAGGTGAAAGCATGGAAGAGTTGTAAGCCTTGCAGTGCCCCTCCTATGACGATCAGGAAGACCATACTAAGGTCATCCTACAAAAGACGCGGTTGTACTCCCTTGAGTTACACTTTAGCTTCTACAAAAGAGTAAAGGGGACAAATTAGTAAACCTACGAAAAAAAAGGGCAAGTAAAGAAAAAAGAAAAAAAAAGAAAGAAAGAAAAAAAGAAGGAAAAAAAAGAGAAAAAAATACTAAATTTTCTTTAAAAAAAATGAAAGAAGAAGAGAAAAAGGAGAGAAAGGAAAAATTAGAAGAAGAAGAGGGGATGAAAATAATGGAGAGTTTGAGGTCATATTTATAGAGGTTCCTTGAGTTCCATAACAACCTAGGAAATCCAAATGAAATAAAAGATTTGATTTAAAATATTAGATTTTTTTATCAGATTTCCTAATTTGATTCTATCCCAATTTCAAATTAAATTAAATAAATTTCCTATTTAATTTAATTTTATTAGATTTTGTCCTCAAATTTATCTTCAACTAAGATTTGGAAATATTCCAAATTTTATTCAAAGTCAAATTTAAATTGTGGATAAAATCATAAATTAAAATCTGACCATATTCCAAATTTTATTCAAAATCAGAATTGTTCAACATTGAGATTAAATTGCAAATAAAATCTCAAATTAAAATTTGGGCATATTCCAAATCTAAATTATGAGACTTTTATGCTCAAGTCAAATTATGAAGGATAAAATCTCAAATTAAAATTTGGGCATATTCTAAATTTTATCCCACCTAAATCATCAAATCATACTTTTATCCCAAATTATTAAGTCAAATAAAATTTAGGCATATTCCAAATTTTATCCCAAATCCAAATCATCAAACTTTTATCCTCAAACCAAATTATTTACAATAAAATCTCAAATTAAAATTTGGGCATCTTCCGAATTTTATATCAAATTCATCTAAATTTAGGTTCTAAATCAAGTTGTGAGAAAGATCTAAAATTCATTCTAAATTAAAATTTGGCCATATTCCAAATTCAAGTATCCTATTGAGTGGATAAGAAAAAAAAATCATCTTTTATTCAAATTTGGGCATATCCCAAATTTTATATTAAATCCAAATCAAATTAAATTGGGACAAAGCTCAAAATTTTTCGTAATATTCCAAATTTTATCCCAAGTTCAAGTTAAACTTACAAATTCATAGTTTGACTGACACATCAATTGAAGTCAAATTCAAGAATAAATATATTTGGATTTTGATTCCAACTTTATATTTTTTGAGATTCATCCACTCTTGTATGTGCATAAATCTCGAAAGAGGGCATTTGTTGAATGAGAAACTTTAAACCAATCACAAGTTGCCACATCATTTACTAAATTAATGATGAAATTCCAAATCATTAAATTTGGGCTCAATTAGGAGTTGACACTGAATTGAAGTTGAAGACAAATTTCGATAACGCCACGTGGTTTTATCAAGACCGTTGAATCAGATTAATTTGACCCAATTTGATATTATTATTTGGATCAAAGTCCAACTAAGTCCAAAAATAGGCTGAATTTGACCAAATGGCCTAAATTCGATTAATTGGGTCCAAAGACCAACTCCATGGACCCCATGGATCAACCAAGCCCAAGTCCACTTGTGAACCCTATAAATAGATAAGCTCTCCTCATTTGGAGTGGCAACAATTCTATACTCCAGAGAGTTTATAGGGAATTCTTTATAACCAGAAGACTCCATGACTCCTGAAGACTAATGTAAGAAGGATACAAGCATTTTCTACATTCAGAGAGTCCAGAGAATTCTACCTCAAGAACGTTCGGTGCTTTTTTTCTTCAAGTCAAACACATTCACCCAACTGAGAGAGAATCAAGATAAGTATTAGAGATCGAACCACATTGTATCAAATCAACTTCAATATCAACACCAACTCAAGTTCAATTCCACGAAACAAGTTTCTCCGGAAGCCTCGTGTGAACAGTCATGTTATAAATTCAATTTATTTTTTGAAAAGTAAAATATGCATTTTGTAATGTATTATAAATTACATAATATTACAATATATATATATATATATATAACATGTTAATAAATAAACTAATAATAATTTATTATCAACTAATATTTAGTGAGTAACTACAATAAGTTTTATGATTTATAAATATAATATCAATAAAATTTTAAGCTATTATTTAAATTAAAATACAATTTATGAATCTACTACCAAACATATATTTGAATACATGAAATACAACCCTATTTTATTTTCATTGAATTCTTTGTTTCAAATTTCAGATTTCAGATTTCCTAAAATAACTTTTGGCATGTTTAAATTCACTTCGAAATACAAAATTAATTTAATATTTAATTTAATCCCTTTTAAATGTAATTTTTATATAATCAAAATAGTGATTTTTGTCATTTTAGAAATACATCGAAACATGCTTTTAAGAGTACTAATGCAACAACGTTAGTAAGCTCAATGATTTTTTTTTTTTTTATTAAAACAAGTATTAATCGTTTGTATTCATATACTAATCATAAAGGTATTTTTGAAGTTTTTTTTTTTTTTTAAATTCAATATTTTTGAACATTTTGAAAGTTCAAGAGTATTTTTTAAAACAAAACTTTAAGGTTCATCAAAATGTTACTTATCCTAAAGAACAAAACATTTATACGTTATATATAAAAAAGCTATTAAAAAATGAAAAGGAAAAGTGGGAAACGAAGATTAGGGCAGGCTAGTGAAGTTAAAAAAAGACCCGATATTACACTTTTTTCAACCGACCTTCAATACTTCTCGTTGTATTTCTTCACATCTCCTTCATCATTCAAGAACCTCTACCATTTGACTCGACCTAATAATATTACTTCTCCTCCATTTGCAACCCCGACCTTTGAGCAACTCCATCTTTTTTTTGTTTCTTTTTTTATCGTTTGATTGAAGCGTTATTCATCTGCCATTCGAGCAATTTCAACTTTATCATATTCTCCATCTTTTCAACCAAGCCTCTCCCTAGATCTTCAAAATCGTAGATGATAAGTATGTTTGTGACCAAATTCATGACAATATGTAATAGGGGAAGAGAAATTATGTTGAAGAATGATAAATAATTGTTTAAATTGAATCGGGTGAATGCTTATATTTCTGAATTTTCATGTTCATCTATCGTGGCCAATATTGAATGTTATGATATGTGGCATGATTGTCTTGGTAATGTGAATATCAATTCAATAAAAATAATGATGAATATAAAATTAATTCTTAAATCATCTAAATAATAAAGATATCTGCTAGAATTAATTCATAGTGATGTTTGTGATTGCAATAATAACCTGACTTGTGGTGGAAAAAGTATTTTGTAACTTTTATAGATGATTGTTTACTTACTTAACTCCAAAGATGAAGTATTTAATACTTTTAAAATCTACAAAGCTGAAGTAGAAAATCAGTTGGGAAGAAAAATTAAAGTACCAAGATGTGATAGGGGTGGAGAGTACTCTTCAAATGAGATGAATGAGTTTTGTAGTATGCATGGCTTGATTCATCAAGTTAATCCCCTTGTGCACCCCAATCAAATTGTGTGCTTGAAGTAAAAATATAACTTTATTAGATATGATAAATATTATGTTGTTACGTTCCAACATGCCGATTAATTCTAGGGTGAAGCTTTATATTCTACTATTTAATTTGGAATAGATATCTTCACAAAAATTCTGATAAAACCCCCCATGAAATATGAAAAAATAAATTCCGAACTTAAAATTTAAGTGTGGTGTGTTCGACTAAAGTTAATATTTCTTTTAGTACAAAGATAAAATTAGGACCTAAAACCATTGATGATTGGTTGAATATTCTTTGAACAACACTATTTATAGGTTCTTAGTTCTAAACTCTGATATTCGGGACTATACAAAATACTATTATTGAACTTGTGATGCTAGTTTGTTTGAAAATGTTTTTCCTATGAAAAACATTTTGAATAAAGAATTGGTGAAAGTTTCCATAATAAAGAATTGTCTTGTAATTCAGAACAATTAAAACCAAGAAAGAGTAAAAGAAATAGAATTAATAAAAGTTTTGGGATGACTTTTACATATATTTAGTTAAAAATGACTCCAACACATATTAAAAAGCAATGAAATCATTCGATTCATATTTTTGAAAAGAAATCATTAATATGAAATGGAATCAATTTTGTCTAATATTACTTGGATTTTGACTAAATGGTTGCAAAGCCATGGGATGTAAATGGATTCTTAGTTTTAAAAATATAACGCTACTCCATACATAAGTTTAAAGCTATATTAGTTGCAAAAAGATTTAGTTAAAAGAAGGTGTTGGACTTACATTTCCGTCTCTAGAATGACTACTATTAGAGTTTTAATTGTTGGGACATTAGAACTGCTTTCTTAAATGGTAAATTAGAAGAGATTTACATAGAACAACTAGTTTATAAAACCAGGCCAGAAAAATAAAGTGTGTAATCTGGTTAAGTCTACGGTTTAAAACAGACCCCTAAACAATGACATGCAAAATTTGATAGTGTCATAATTTTTTATGATTCTATAATTAATGATTCTGATAAATGTGTATACATTAAAATGGTGGAAAATGGAAAATACATGTGTTATTTTATACTTGTATGTAGATATCCTTATCTTTGGTACTAGCATGAAAATTATTAATGAAACCAAACAATTTTTATTAAATAATTTTGATATAAAAGATTTGGGGTCCTGCTAATATTATTTTAGGTGTCAAATTGATTAAAAGGGATAATTTTTTTTTGTTGACTCAGTCATATTATGTAAAACATCTGGAAAAATTTGGGATTTGAGTCCTATATCTACTCCTTTTATCCAAATAATTTGAAGTTAGAATATAGGAGAACTAATTTCATAGCATAAATTTTCTCAAATAATTGGTTCATTAATGTATCTTGCTAATTACACTAGGCTTGACATTGCATATGTTGTGAATCGGTTAAATAGATATACTTGTAACCCAAATGAATATGTGCAATAGAAAGATTGTATAGATACTAAGGGTACCCCTAATCTTGCTATTTGTCACTGTGGATTTCCTTCACTAATAAAAGGTTTTAGTAATGACCAAGTGGATAGTTGAATCCGAAGTAACTAGGGGTTATATTTTTACTTTGGGTGGTGGTTTGTATCTTGGAAATCTATTAAACAAACATTAATTTTTAGATCCACTATGGAAGTTGAGTTTATTGCCTTACATTTAACTAGTAAGGAGACAGAATGATTAAGATGTCTAATTGTTGATATCCCTATTTTCTTAATTGGTAATCCTCCTATGTATTCACACTATGATAGTCAAGCTACTTTAGCTAGGGCTGGCAATAAAATATAAAAAGTAAGCATATAAGAATTATATATAATTCTACTAGGCAATTATTATCTCATCTCTCTTGGTCAGGTCTAAAGAGAAGTCAGTGCATCCATTCACAAAAGGCTTAGCGTGCTTAAGCAAATTTCCGAATCATCAACGGGAATTGGACTAAAGTCCACAATATAGTCACCACAGTAGCACCCAACCTCAAAGATTGAAGTTCCCATGAAAAGAGGTTTAATGGATAACAATGAAATTGGAGTGGGACTATGAGAACATTAAATAAAATAATTTTTGTCCCATTCCTAAGGTGGTAGTACTCATAATGTGACGATTAGGAAGAGTTAAACTCTGAATGTTTTTGGGCGAGAACTATCCTAAAACTATAATAATCACATCTTGCTATACTAAATACTATTTTGTATTCCCCAATTAGCTACAGTCAACCATATTTCAAAACTCTCATTTACTATAGTATTCACTATTTGCTACAATTTTTACTATTTTACATTCATTATTTTTTTATTCTTTGCTACGGTGTTTACTATGTTAAAATAGTTTATACCTCAAACATATATTATTATAACTCAAACTAAAATAATATACACTCCAAACATGAACTATTATAACCTAGCTATAATAATCTAGGACTATAATAACCAACTTCTTGAACCAAACATCCCCTTATTGAAACCAAGGCATATAGTCGTTACAATAGGGAATTGGGCTACTCCTTTAAAACATTTATGAAAATGGACCAGAACTTCTAAATTGGCTTATACTATGTAGGGTAAGTGGAAGCTTGATTTAAAGGATCTAGTTCAATACTATATTTACAATGGCTCCTCAAATGGATACTTATTTTCACTAAGTGAAGATTCATAAACCCAAAAGCTACCTACACCTATTGGATAGAAAAAATGCTTACATCTTTTTGTTGGAAGAATTTGATATATTTTGAAAATCATAAATTATGTGGGATTGTTGGATAATGAATTTGATATATTTTGAAAATCATAAATTATGTGGGATTGTTGGATATTTTGATTGATTTTCTTATTTTATTTTATCTTAATTATCTTATTTTTTTTATTTTAAAAACTTTAATGAACAAGAAAATGTCTACTATTTCCTCCATTTTTAAAAGGATTTTTTAACCATAAATGTGGAAGAGGTTAGAGCCATTTATTTGTCTTATTCCTTCTCGTTGAAAGATATAGTTTTGAAATACACACAAAAATATCTATTTCGTTCTTGAAGGGTGTTGTATTTTAGGAGTAGAGTGCCGAATTATTAAGTGAAAGTAGGTCACGTCTTCTATAAGGATAGCCTCAATGCACCAATACCAAAATCTCAAGCTTTTTCGAAACCCTGATTTTTGATTAAATATTTTAATTGTTGATTCTTGGTTTTTGAATTTGTCAATTTGATTGTATAGTTTCTATTATTAATTAAATGAGCTAAGTGCTAGAATACTCTGGTTTTTTCTTTTTCTCAAAATTTAATGGTGTGATGGCTATCATGCCCTTGGACTTGCATGCTAAATTTAGGGGCTATTTCCCTTCCTTTCTATGTATTTACCATAAAGGAAGTGCAATTTGAAGCAAATGGGCTGCCTGGAGTTGGAGCAAACAAGCAATCACAACAAGAAAAAAGAGTTCTCCCGACGCCTAAATAGAGCGTCAGGAGTTAGGTCGTCGGGAGAGACGGTCTCTCTCGACAAAATAAAGAACCGTCGGGAGTTCCTCGGGGAACTCCTGACTCCGTAAAGATTCGTCGGGAGTTCCCGGGGAACTTCCGATGCCTCAAGAACTCCCGACGCATTAAAACGGCGTGGGGAGTTTCTCGGGGAACTCCCGATGCTAGGTGTTGACCGTCGGGATTTTCCGAGAACTCCCAACGGATCTCCTGACGCCCGTCAGGCGGCGTCGGGAGAGGGGTCTGGTTTAAACCAGACCGTTCCTTCTTCCCCACTCCCCCATTCTTTCTTCTTCTCCCTTTCAAAAAACCCTAACTTCAATCTCCCCCCACCACCGCCGCCCCTATTTTCTTCCTCTCCCTCTTCCCATTTTCCCATCATTTTACACTTTAATTCCCATTTTCTCCATTTTTCCCATCCAACTCTTCTTCCATTTTTTCCATCAAAATTTTCTTCCATTTCTCCCTTTTCTTCCATCAATTTTTTCTGCCGTCATCGCCGCTGCAATCAACTGCCCATCATTGCCGTCGTCTCCTCACCGGTAATTTTCTCATTTTTTTTATCTTGTATATTTATTTAAATCATATGTGAAATGCCCATTAAAATGTGTTAAATATTGTATTCGCTTTTGTTAATTTTCTGAAATTGTTGTACAAATCATGCCCATCAATATTATGCCCATTAAAATCTTATATGAAATTTGTTTTTGTACGAATCATGCCCATTAATATCTCGTCAATTTTGCATAATATATTTGTTTTTCAATTCTCTGAAATTATTGAGAGTAGTTTTATAACGAACATGTCATATGATGTTGGTTATTTGGAGCCTAAGCATGCATGATCTAACATTTCGAAGATGTTGAATAAATGAAAGGCCTATATTAATCTAAAAAATATAAAATAAATCTTTAAACCTCCAATTTGGTACTTAACACATTTAATATTTTAAAAAAGTTTAAAGAATCTACTAAACATAAAACTAAATTTTGTGTCTAATAGAAAATTGTACTTTAAATTTTGTGTCCAATAGGCTTGTAAATTTTAGAAGACGTTGAATAGATGAAAGGCCTATATTAGACATAAAATTGAAAGCTTGGAGACGTACTATTAAAACATTTGAAAGTTGTTAAGACAATTTAAGCGGTCTAGGGACCTATGTGTTTATTTTGCCTTAAGAAATGGAAATTATGGAACTCAATACTTAATAATACGTTGTACTTTGTCCTCTAATCTAGTTTATTGTTTTGGATTACAAGTTGGTCAGAAAATATTTATTTTTAAGGATGATAAAGAATCGATTAAACTAAGGAATAAGTTATCAGTGGAGTATATATCACAGTTCTTAGATATGGCAAGGTTTCATGTTAATTATTCCAGACGAATAAGATGTCCATGCAAGAATTATATGAATTCAATTTGGGAAAAGATAGATATTGTGGAACGACATCTATTAACATATGAGATATCTCCCTCATATTGTGAATGGGTATATCATGGAGAGCCAGTAAACTTATCTAGAAGTCATACAAGTCATTCAATACAGGATGTTGAAGTAGATAGTATAAAGAGTAATGCTGTCGAAGAAAATGAGATGTTGAATCTTATAAACGATTCACAAGTTCCAATTGAAAACGAAAATCCAAATGAAGGAAGGATTGAGAATAATGAAATATCCTTTAATGGTCAAGAAAAAGATACCATGAACTTATTGAAAGATTTAATGACCGAAGCATGTAATGAATTATACCCTGGGTGTTCGCAATTTTCGTCCTTAAACTTTTTAGTGAAGTTGATGCATATCAAAGTTCTGAATGGCTGGAGTAACAAATCGTCTGACATATTGCTGGAATTGTTAAAAGCAGCGTTTCCAGCTGGCACTTCTATACCTACTTCCTTTTATGAAGCCAAGCGAAAATTGCGTGATTTAGGCCTAGGTGATGAGTCTATTCATGCATGCAAATATGATTGTGTATTGTATTGGAAAGAGTTTGCAGATTTGCAACAATGCCCTGTTTGTGGTGAGTCTCGGTACAAAGTTAATGATAGCAAGGGTAAAAAAATACCACATAAGATATTGCATCATTTTCCATTGATACCGAGATTAAAACGATTGTTTGCATCAAAAGAAGGCGTTTCTGACATGAGATGGCATAAAGATAAGCGAGTTGAAACGGAGGATGTATTGCGACATCTAGCTGATGCAGAGGGGTGGAAATATTTTGATCGTGAATTCCCTCATTTCGCTTTAGATCCTCGAAATGTTCATTTGGGATTAGCTTCAGATGGCTTCAATCCATTTAGAAATATGAGCACTTCTTATAGTATGTGGCATGTGATGATAATTCCTTATAATTTTCCCCCTTGGAAATGCATGAAGGAAACAAACTTCTTCATGTCTTTGCTCATACCTAGTCCAAAATCTCCTGGAAAGGAAATTGATGTTTACTTGCAACCGTTGATTGAAGAGTTGAAAGAGTTGTAGACAATTAGTGTGCGAACTTATGATTCTGTTGCTGGTGAGTTTTTTCAACTATATGCTATCTTATTATGGACGATTAATGACCTCCCTGCGTACGGTGACTTATCTGGGTGGAGTACAAAAGATTATCAAGCATGTCCAATATGCAAAGAAGATAACTCGTCCTTTGGGATAAGAGGAAAAATATCATTTATGGGACATCGACGTTATCTTCCAGAGAATCATAGTTGGCGTCGAAGTAGGTAACATGATAGAAAAGTTGAACGTAGACCTCCACCAGTCATAATGAATGGAGAAGAGATATTACAACAAATAAATATGCTAAACTTTTCTGTGCTTAGCAAACATCCATCGAAGCAAGATAAAAAAAGAAAGTGAATTCTAAACTGGACTAAAAAAAGTATTTTTTTTCCAACTTCCATATTGGTCCAGACTATTGTTACGATATAAATTGGATGTAATGCATATTGAAAAAACATATGCAAAAATTTGGTGAGCACATTGTTAAATATCGAAGGAATGACAAAGGATATAACGAACGCTCGATTAGACTTACAAGATTTGAAGATAAGAAATGACCTACACTTGATATAGGTCGATAATAGATTTGTAAAACCACACGCAACATACACATTAACAAATGGTGAACGGATTTCATTTTGTAAGTATTTGAAATCAGTGAATTCCCTGATGGATTCGTATCTAACATATCACGATGTGTCAATGACAAAGATGGAAAAATATCGGGGCTGAAAACACACGACTGTCATGTGTTGCTTCACAGACTACTCCCTATTGGTATTCGAGCATACATACCAAAGAACGTATCCACTGCTATTGTTGAGTTGTGTACATTCTTTCGCGACTTATGTGCAAAGACAATATGTGTAAGTGATTTGAACAGACTATAAGCAGACATCATAGTCATACTTTGTAAATTGGAGAGAATATTCCCACCTGCCTTTTTCGATGTAATGGTACACCTTGCAGTTCATCTACCATATGAAACCAAAGTGGTGGGTCCAGTTATTTATAGTTGGATGTATCCTATTGAAAGAAGTTTACGAACATTAAAACAATTTGTACGGAACAAAGCATGTCCCGAGGGGTATATAGTGGAAACATATGCAATGAATGAATCATGGAACTTCTGCTCGCGATATCTAAGTGGGATTGAAACGAGATTCAATAGAGATGAACAAAATAATGATAACATTTCCAATCATGAGATATTTGGTGAATTTGAATTATTTAGGCAGAGGATACGACCATTAGGGGCGTCAACTTTACAGACGCTATCAACGGAGGAAAAGTGTATTGCATATTGGTACATTCTCAACAACGGTAAAGAAATAACAGACTATCGCAAGTACGTTTCAAACTTTTTCTTTTTCTAAATTCTAGGGTATCTCCTTTGATATAATATTTAAATGATCAATTTTGTAGGCAACATTTGAGGTTAATTCGTCGTGAAGCTCAAAGCGCCTCTAACTTATATATAAAACATCAATGCAAATTTCTCGATTGGTTTAAATCTCAGGTATACATAGTGATTTTGTAGGCAATAGTTAAGGGATGATTCATTTTTCGTATTCATTTTTAATGTATAAGTAATTATCAGTTTCTACAATGACGCAAGAGAGAAGATATCTCCGATGATTTCTTTTCACTTGCAATGGGACCTTCGTCTGAGATGCGCTTTTACAATGGATGCATTGTTAATGGGGTACGGTTTCACACTGTAGAGCGTGATAATCGTCGAACTACACAAAATAGTGGAGTCCTAGTGGCCGGGGAGATCAGTGAGAACACAAGTGTGGATAACAATTTCTACAGTGTTGTAGACGAAGTATTAGATTTCCAATATGCGAACAGAAGATGCGTTTTCTTGTTAAAGTGTAGATGGTTTGACACAGATAACAACAAAAGTAATAGGACACATGTGGATTTAGGATACAAATCGATCAATACATCACACTTTTGGTATGTCGACGAGCCTTTCATTTTTACTATCCAAGCACAACAAGTCTTTTACATTGATGACATCAAACACGGTAGCAATTGGAAAGTTGTTCAAGTAGTTCAAAATAAATGAATATGGGATGTATTGGAAGTGGATGATGTTGAAATGCATAACTAGATTTACTAGAAATTGTTGGTGGCGTTCGAGTGGATGAAACCATTGAGGAGGTTACTTTATGCAGAGTTGACATTGATCCTACAGTTGTGGAAAGACAATTATTGTACATGGCGATCATGACTTCATAAATGATGATGATGAAGAACAATTATTTCCAATAACAGTTCAAGTACTGATGAATAAGTTGAATTAGATTATGATGATGAGTAATGATGTATCTACTCAATTCTCTTTTTCTTTAGCTTTCACGTATTTATTGTGAATTTAATATTGTTTTCTCTTTTTTGTGTTTGTATAGATATGATGTCAACCCCTAATAGGCAATGGGAGGCTGATGAAGAATTCCAGGAGAAATCTAGGCAACACGGTATCTTCTATGGGTGATACTTCATGTTAGTATATTTTGAAATATATTCTGTTAACTGAAATATATCATAAACTGTTTTCAATTTTTTATTCTTCAGATAGTAGCACAACATCCAATCGGAAGAAATGAGAGCATTTGCGGAACATCGAGTTGGAAAGATACGTCCAAAAACATGGGAGAATTACAATCGTGATAAATGAGGGGGAGACGAAACCGATATCTCAACATTCGGTACGATTTAGTAATGCGATCGGTGTCGCCGTGAAATCTACATTTCCAGTACGTTGTCGTACTTTTGCTGAGGTTCCAAACGAGTTCATAGAATTGGCTAAAATTCAATTATTGGTAAGTAATTATAAGTTTATTCTTTTACAGTCATGAGCATCATCTATGCTAATTCTTCCCTCCCTCTTTTGTAGGCTTATTTCAAATTTGATCTGTCCAGTCAACGACTTAACCGTTTTATAGAACATCAAATGCAAAACTCCTTCAAAGAATTTAGAGCAGATTTGCACAGACATTATAGAAAATTTGGAGATCTTCAGCAAGCATGTGCCAGTTTGCCTAGTTGGCTTAAAAATAGGCCAGAAGATTGGTACTTTTTGTGTGATCGCTTCAAGAGTGAAGCGTTTCAGGTACAGTATTTATGGTGTGTATCATTTGCTGCATTTACTAATACATCACACTATTGACATTTTTTCCTTCGAATGTAGGAAATTTCTGTGATGAACAGGAAGAATAGGGAGAAATTACCGTTCGACCACATAGGTGGATCGAAGTCATTCCTACAAATTCAGGCAGAGTTGCAGGTAAAAGAGGGTCGAGAAATAGGACGTGTTGACCTATTTAGAGAAACACACTCTAAGGTGGTAAGTTTGTGAACGAGGCAGCTGAAAATGCACATGTAACATTTTTTGTTTTACTGTCGTGTTTTTTTTTTTTTCACTTTTAATTTTAGTCGCTCGTTCTTACCCATTTAATTATTATGTCTAGCATCAAATGTTGGAATTACAATCCAGCTCCACTCTAGAAGGTTCTCAACCACTAACAGGGGATGAAATCTATGAGACGGTTTTAGGTAGACGACCCGAATATTCAAAAGGTCTAGGTTGGGGCCCTAAGCCTAAGTCAAGAAGGAGCAGCATCTCATCAAACTCGTCATCTACTCAAGGAACGAAGGCGGAAATGGAGGAATTAAGAGTCAATTTCCAACAATCTTAGTTGAGGATTAAGGAATTTGAAGACGTTCAGAAAAGAATGCAAGAGGATCATGCAAGACAAATGGAAGAAATGAAAAAAATGATTAAAGACATGGTACGATCACATAGAGGAGACCCATCAAATTAGGTATGATTACTACATTATTTAGTTGTCTAATATGTTGCTATCCTGCAGTTATGGTAGCAAAGTTTAGTTATGTCTTAAACCATTTTGGGGACAAATTTGAGTTTTATGTGTGTTGGTCATTGTTTACTCGTTTTGTATGTTTTTAATGTTGGGGAGGTTCCATGTTTGTCGTGGGGGGTGGGTAGAGTTTCATTACATCCATCTTATCCTTGAACTTGGCTATTTTGTATTAAGGACAAAGAAAAACAAGCCCAACCAGCCCATGTCAATAGGTGATGTGGCCCTATCCCAACCAGCCAATTCTGTAGAAGGGCCTCCTATTGAAGAGTGACACATCTCACTCTCTCCGTGTATCTCGCTCTCTCCTTTCCTCTTGCTCTCTCCCTGTATCTCGCTCTCTCCTTGCCTCTCATTCTCTCCCTATATCTCGCTCTCTCCCTGTATCTCCGTTCTCTCCTTGCCTCTCGCACTCTCCCTGTATCTCGCTCTCTCCTTGTTTACTTCTTTTGTATGTTTTTGATGTTCGGAAAGTTCCATGTTTGTCGTGGGGGGTGGGTAGAGTTTCATTACACTTGTCTTGTCCTTGAACTTGGCTATTTTGTGTATTTATGAATGTTTACGAAGTTTAATATGTTGGGGGAGGGGGGTAAAATTTTGGGTTAAACCATTTTGGGGATAAATTTGAGTTCAATGTGTGTTGGTCATTGTTTACTCGTTTTGATGTTCATTACCACCCGTATTGGAGTTTGAACGTGTTGTGGATGTTTATTAATAAAACATTTCAATGTTTTTGTTTTATTGTAGAATGCTATTTGGAGATGAGCTGAGACAATCATTGAAGATGCTGTGTTCAGAAGTGTTCTAGATGTTGTTTTGATTTTACTTCTTTTATGTATTTGTGATATGAATGTTTATCACTTTGTTTGGATATTGTAATTTCTAATATTTACTTCGTTTGGATATTGTAATTTTTTTACTTGTTATAAAATGGACTTCATTTTCGTTTTCTAGTTATGTGAATCTTTATTTGGTATAATATGTTTTATAGGTTTTCAGATCAAATTTTAAAAAATTACAAACGATATATTAAATTGTGATACTCCCCACGTATATAGGATCTCCCGACGCACTTTTAAATAGCATCGGGAGTTATGGTGGAACTCCGGATGCCTACGTGGCGTCGGGAGTTAGGGGGAAACTCCTGACGCATTGTAGTGCGTTGGGAGTTCTTGGAACTACCTATGCCGTATATTAGGCGTCGACAGTTCCAGGAACTCCCGACGCATTACAATGCGTCAGGAGTTCCTCCATAACTCCCGACGCCGTTTAAAAGTGCATCGGAAGATCCTCTCCCGATGGGTTTCTCCCGACCAAACTCCCAACGACCGTTTATGCGTCGGGAGATCCTCTCCCGACGAATTTTTCACACTTTCTCGACGAAATGTGACGTCGGGAGAAGTCATATTTCCTGTAGTGAACACTAAGTATAGGATGTACAGACACTAGTACATAGTACATAATCTCTATGTACTTACTAGAAGTGTGGAAAAATAAAAAAAATCGACAAACCGGTTCGAACCGGCCTGGGCCAACTGGTTTAGTCCCATTATTTTTAAAGAATATGGAACTGAAAGTTCACTAAGGAATAGAACTAAGTGATTTGGTTCGATCCTCGGTTCACAATACTAAAGTGATTTGGTCGATCCTCGGTTCACGACACTTTCACCTCCAAGTCCACGACAAGACGAAATTTGCTCCATCCCCACAGTAATCTATGCATGTTCGTGATAGTTCCACCTCCACAACAAACGAAGTGTAAGGTTTTTTATTATTGAATTTTAGAATATTTTGAGTTTGAGGGTTAGGGAAGCAAATAATCTAGAGAAAGAATCGGTTTTAACGGATCCAAACTGGTATAAATCAAATAAGGGAGGTTCGGTTAAAAAACAGAAACCAAGAAAATGCGGTTTTGGTTGTTTCAAAGGGGTTAAAATCTGATTTGTTCGATTCAGTCACTGGTTTTACTCAAAACCAGACCGAAACGAATCGTGCACACCCTTAATACTTACACATAATTTTAAATAGCTTTGGAGTGAATAGTCCTCCTCTTTTTTGTTGTGGGTGGAAGTATATAGAGTATTTTTCAAAATTTGCATTATACCTACAATATATTTCATGATTTTGAATAGCATGTATTTTTTATGGCAAATGCGTATTTACGAAGGGTTCGATAAATTGTTTGTAAATACCATGTGCAACTTTTTAAATTTGATTGTTCATTGAATACCAAATTGTTTTGTGAATTTCATGTTAAGAGCACATTTTTTTTTAAAAAAAATGTTGATTTCTATTTTCTAGGATCAAATTGCCTATTAATACATGTAGGTATTTGGGAATATAAGAGGTGAACAAGATGGTTTTTAAATTTCTAATAAGTGATTTGAATGTTCTTTTACTTGCTTATTATGTATGTTTTTATTTCTATGTATTTTAATAGCTATGAAATCTAAGTTGTTGGTATTCTCATTTTATCTTCATAATTTGAATTAACTAGTATAATTAAGATATCACATGGCTTATTTCGATCTCTAAAAGATCATTTTGTTATTTATTTAATTTCAAATTTTTTTGCCATTTTTTAAAATGAAACTTCCTAGTTTGCTATTCCTCTCATCAACCAAGTAGGCTCAATAAGGTCATTTAATTAAAGGTAACTATAATAGATAGTACTTTCATCACTAATAATTATTTGTATAGTAACATTTTAAAAAAATTGCAAATATAGCAAAATCTGTTCGTGATAGACTATATGATAAACTTTTATTAACACTTCTATTCTACATTGATAAGGAAAATAGCTAAAATAAAACAGCTCAACTTGAAAAATAGCTAATTGTGTTAGATTTTGCAAATATAGCCAAATATAATTTTAAATGAAATCTACAAATTACATTAAGACAAAAATACCCCTAGTAGAGATTCTACCCAAATTGGCTTAAAAAAGCCCTAAGTAAGATAAATACATTAAATTAATTCACATAATTAATTTTGTGAAATCATTTAGAATAAATTAATTAATGAGACCAATTCAAATTAGGTAGTTAGATAGTTATATAGATTACCAATCCGCACGTTTAGAAGTACAAAATTGTGTTATAGATTGAGTTCATATTAATAATAAAAAACTCTTTTTAGATCAATATTGGTAGTTGCAGACAAGCACACACATAAAAATCCTAAATTTGTGTATCATATAAATGGTAAAATTACCTCGAACCAAGAAGCTAACTTGAAACTCACGTCTTCACCTTCAAGCTTCTTTATGTTCGAACCGAAACCCACGTCAATCAGCTCCCACTCTTCCAAATTCTTTCAATCCCAGGTTCCAAGATTACCAAATATATTTCCATCAATAATGTCTTCAAAATTGCCAAACTACTCATCATCAATTTCAAAATTACAACTACCAACTCATTTGAACTATATTCCAGAATGACAAACTATATGTCCCCACCATATGTTTGAAATTGAAATATCTTCAAAATAACAAAAATTTTCAGTCCATAATTTTACTTATTCTAAAGAACAAAACATTTATACAAAATATATACATGCCCCCATGCTACACACTACAACAAATATCCCTTTTAATAGAATTTTACTGTAGCATTCTAAAAAAAGATATTAAAAAATGACAAGAAAAAGTGGGAAGCAAAAATTAGGAGGTTCTCATGAAATTGGAAAAACCCCCAACATTACACCTTTTTCACCCGACCTTCAGTACTTCACTCTGTTTCTTCACATCTCCTTCATTGTTCAAGAATAAACTCTACCATTTGATTTGACATAACAATATTACTTCTCCTCCATTTGCAACTCCGACTTTCAAGCAACTTCATCATTTGTTCTTCTTTTTTATTGTTCGATTGAAGTGTTCTTCATCCACCCTTCGAGCAGCTTTGACTCCATCATATTCTCCATCATTTCAAACACAATAAATAACTAAGAGATCAAGAGTTCAATCTATGGTGGTCACCTACGTAGGAATTAATTTCCTACGAGTTTTCTTGACACCAAAATGTTGTAGGGTTAAACGTGAGATTAGTTAAAGTGGACGTAAGACACTCATGGATATATATAAAAAAAACACAGGAAGCTTCTTGTTCCTTCTTATTTTTCTCTTCTTGTTTCTTTTGGTAGTAATGGGTTTGCAATATTATCTGTGTGGTGGTTCGATTTCTTGACAAGGAGGGCATCGGTGACAATATCCCTCGGAAATCTAGGAGGTGTACTCAAAGTTAGATATATCTATTTGTCAGAATATTGCTTGCAATTTCTTGATGGGCGTATTAATTTATACTTAGAGTTTAAATACAAGAGGAAACAATTGGGTGAAATTGTTTTTTTTTTTGAGAATTCTTTTTCTTTCGTTTTACTAGAAACCAAACAAAGACATAAATGAGATAATTTCTGAACTTCAACTCTAAAATTTACTCTGCACCAAACCATGGATCCTTATTCACGTTGGAGACGGTTTTTTGTTTGCACAACTCTCTACACTCCAAAAAGTCATAAGACATAACATCTTTTTCTTCAGCTTACTTAGTTTCTAGGGTTTTTTATTTGAAAACTTTTTTTTTGTTCTATTATGAGATTCTTGTATAAATTTCCACGCTTTCATTATAAATAATAATTGTTCTAAGGTGTTCTTTTAGTATAACATAATCTTGCTCTATCTTGAACTAGCTTAAAACTGAAATAGAAAGCTTCTTAGCTATTTGTAACTTGGATACTAAATACGTAATTTTGTTTCTCTATGTAGCTATAATTTTTTTTATCTTTACGTTTGTCCAAATACTGAACATTAAATTAAATCTCATTTTATCGTTCTTTTTCTCTACTCAAGTTGTGTAATAGTGTGCTTTTAGTGAATGATCCAATAATTCTTATGTATAAACTCATAAACTCCAAATTTAATGTCCATCAACTTCATGCTTTTTGAAATATTACCGATGGCCAAATGCTAAACAGTGTTTTGTTATATTGATTGTTTGGCAGTTGTAGGTAGGCGATTCTACAATGTCAATATTTTTATTAGATTTTGGTTCGATGAATTATATTCATCTGATTATGGGGAGGCAACTAGATTTTTCATCTCAGAGCCTTTCCCTAGATCTTCTACGTGATCATCCTAGAACAGACGATCGATTTCATTTTGAACTTGGGTCCCAACTATGTTACTTCATTTGAGTGCACGAATGAGTGCAACATCCAACTATCTTCTTCCAATTTTGGGCAGTTGTTGAATATGAGAGGTATAGGATTTTCTAATATGGATATGCGATGTGAAAGAGCTATTATGACCGTTTAATTTTTTATGGATGGTGAGTAATGTGTATTTTATTGAATATTTTTTGTTACTTTTTTACTGTTCGGATAGAATCTCATTTTTTTATATTGAGAGAGTTTTGAACCTAATTTAGATAGCCAAACGAAACGTATAAACAATTAGCTAAATAAATAGAAAACAATAAAGAACGAACACCAAGATATATAGTGGTTCGACCAATTTGGTCTACATCCACTTTTTGGGAACTAGCTTGAATCAATTTTATTACGAGTAATAAGGAATTTAAAATTATAGATAATCAACTATAATCACCAATCTGTAATTTTGATACCCACTGATACCGAGAGATCCGTACACGACGTCACCTATGAAATCGAGAACAACCTGTTGAAAAACAGCCCAAGTCAAATGTACTACCTGTCTCTGACCGACGAACTCACGTGCAGACCCACGCTTCCTCTGTCATTGACGACTGACGAACCCACACGCTGAACCGGAACCCATCGAAACCAAGGCGGCCGCCCAGATTGGACTGGACACCTGTGAGACACCCACGCTCACGCCGTCAAACACCCACCTGTGGATGATGAGTACCCATGCTAGACAGCCACCTGATGCCAACTCTCTGCTGCTGACGTCAACGTCGGACCGACGCTGTCTCTCTCCCTTGCTCCTAGTAGTATGCATGTGTATGTCTTCTTCTTCACCAGCGGCTGCCTCCCTCTCTTCTCCCCAAGGTGTTTCACAATTTTTCAGCCCTAGAAAAGAAGATGGGTTTATTTACAAAATTGCCATTTCCCATAATTACCAGAATGTCATCAGACCTTTAATTTCACCAAAAACCTAATAAGCCCACTTAAATTCCTTGTTATTCTCTATAAATCTCCCTCATAATAATAATATTTAAGTGTCAAGCTGATTCTCCAAACTCCCTATCATCCAGATTTAATAGTCAGCTCATCTAACAGGTATTTAAGTGGACCTTATTGGCTTTTGGATGTAGACCAAATTGGTCGAACCACTATATATCTTGGTTCGTTCTTTATTGCTTTTGATTTATTCTGCTGATTGTTTGTACGTTCTGTTTGACCATTTAAGTTAGGTTCAAAACTCTCACAAGTGGTATCAGAGCTTCATTCGATCCAAGGAGGGTGTGTGGTAGTGTGCTGATATATTCTTTGTTCACGATAATTTTTGTTGGGATTAATTTGATAGATGGCTTCGTTGTCTACACGGTTTGAAGTTGTTAAATTTGATGGGAAAGATGATTTTAGGTTATGGAGGAAAAAGATTAGAGTTATTTTGGTACAACAAAAGGTAGCCAAAATTTTAGACGAAAATGACATTCCACCAACAATTACAGAAGTTGAGAAAAGGGATATGGATGACATGGCCTATTCGACGGTAATTCTGTATCTTGGAGTGCTTAGGCTAGTAGATGAAGACACTACTACAGTGGAGTTATGGAAGAAATTAGAAAGACTTTATTTGACTAAGTCCTTGCCAAATAAATTATATCAAAAAGAAAAAGTTTTTGGACATAAGATGGACTCTAGTAAAGACTTAGAAGAGATTTTGGATGAATTCTAGAAGATTATAGTTGATCTCAATAACATCGGTGATAAGATGTTAGATGAAAATCAAACAGTTATTCTTTTGAATTCATTGCTTGAATCGTATTGAGAAATTAAGGCAACTATTAAATATGGACGGGATTCATTGTCTATGGATATAGTGTTAGATGCCTTGAGAACGAGAAGCCTTGAGATTAAAAGGAACCCAAGGATGGAGAGTTACTCATGGCCAAAGGCAGAAGTGAAAAAAAGAACGGAAAAGGAAAAGATTCGAGATCCAGGTCAAAATCAAAGGGGAAAGTCAGAAAGTGTTTTCTATGTCATAAGGAAGGTCACTTTAAGAAAAATTGTCCTTTGAATAAGAGTAAGGAAGCATCAAGTAGCAAGCATGCAGGGGAATCTAGTGCAGCAAATGTTACTGATGGTATGATTCAGCTGAGGTCTTGATGGTGTCCAACAGGGATATTCAGGATGCTTGGATTATGGATTCAGGGTGAACGTTTCACATGACTCCTAATCAGGATTTCTTGATTGATTTTCAGGAAAATGATGGGGGATCAGTTTTGCTTGGTGATAATGGTGCTTGTGATGTAAAAGAAATTAGGTCAGTTCGAATTGTAACACATGATGGAATGATTAAAAATCTTACAAATGTAAGGTATGTTCCAGAACTCAAACGCAATCTAATTTCTCTGGGCGAATTAGATAGAGCAAGTTTTTCCTATAAATCTGAGATTTAAAGGTTATCAAGGGTTCTTTGGTTAAGTTAAAGGGGACATTGAGGATTGACCTTTATGTGTTGGAGGGTACTGCAGTTTCAGGTAGTGTTGTTGTTGCATCTAGGAAAGAAACAGATAAGTCTATGTTATGGCATAACAGACTCGCTCATATTAGTGAAAGAGATCTTTAAGCTCTTTCACAACAAGGTTTGCTTGGAGGAGTTAAAGACATTGAACTCCCATTTTGTGAACATTGCATAATGGGAAAGTCTACCAGAGTGAAGTTTGGGAAAGGGAAGCATTCTACCAAAGGAATTTTAGATTATGTTCATTCAGATTTGTGGGGTCCTATAGAGGTACCTTCTATGGGAGGTTCGAGATACTTCATGTCGATCATCAATGATTTTTAAAGGAAGGTGTGGATGTATCCACTGAAACAAAAGGATGAGTCTTTTAGGAAATTTTTTGAATGGAAAAAGTAGGTTGAGAACCAAACAGGAAGGTAAAGTATCTGAGAACAGACAACGATTTAGAATTTGTGAATCACAAATTTGATAAATTTTGCAAATCTGAGGGGATTACGAGGTATTTCACTGTTAAGTACACTCCACAGCAGAATGGTTTAGCTGAGAGGTTTAACCGAACAATTATGGAGTGTACAAGATGTCTCTTGACAAATGGTTCATTACCCTTGAAGTTTTGGGGGGAAGCTGCTCAAACAACCTGTTATCTCATTAATAGGAGTCCGTCTTCCGCTTTAGGCCTAAAGACTCCTCAGGAGATATGGATAGGAAAAGCTCCAAGTTTGGATCATCTCAAAGTGTTTGGATGTTCAACTTATGCTTATGTTAAGGAAGGGAAGCTGGATAAGAGGGCACTGAAATGTATGTTTATTGGCTATCCTCAGGGTGTTAAAGGATATAAACTTTGGTGCTTGGAAGAAAGCGGAAATAAATGTATTATTAGCAGAGATGTGACCTTTAATGAAGCAGAGATGCCATTTTGTGTCAAAGAGCAGTAGAAATAGCAGACAGTTGATCAGGTTGAGGTAGAGGTTAAAATTGATTCTAAATCACGACAATCAGTTAGTTCAGGCGAATCCAGTGATCAGTCATCCAGTTCTGATGGTAGACAACCTCAACTGCAGAGGGCTTTGATTGATGAGGGAGCTTTCGGTGAAGAAAGTTCAAGTAGTAGTGACCTATAGAACTATCAGCTTACACATGACAGACCTCAGCGGGTGAGGCAGGCTTCTACGAGGTATGGTTATGCTGATTTAGTTACTTATGCTCTTACTTGTGCAGTTGATAGTATTGAAATAGAGCCTCTTACTTTTGAGGAGGCAATTGTATCTGATTTGAAGGAACAATGGAATGATGTTATGGAAACAGGGTTGTTCTCAATGTAGAAGAATCATACATGGTCATTGGTTCCAAGGCCTCTTAATCAGAAACTCATTCAGTCAAAATGGATTTATAAAATCAAGCTAGGTACTGGAGGTGACAACAAGCCTAGATATAAGGCTAGACTGGTAGCCAAGGGTTACACTCAAAAGGAGGGAGTTGACTTTCATGAGATTTTCTCTCCCGTGATGAGGCATTCGTCCATTTGATTAATTTAACTATTTATGTTCACTTTGATATGTTTGTTGAACAGATAGACTTCACCACAACTTTCCTTCATGGAGAATTGGAGGAAGTGATCTACATGGCTCAACTTAAGGGCTATGAGGTGAAAGGAAAGGAAGACATGGTTTGTCATCTTCACAAGCCCATCTATGGACTGAAGCAATCGCCGAGACAGTGGTATATCAGGTTTGACACCTTTATTCTAAAGTAGGGGTTTCACAGGAGCTCATATAATGCCTACGTGTACTGAAAACTATCTGAGAAAGGTACATATATTTACTTACTTCTGTATGTAGATGATATGATCCTGGTGTCTAAGGATTAATTTGAAATCTGTAATCTCAAGAAACTAGTGAATTTGAGATGAAAGATTTAGGTGAACTGAAAAGGATCCTAGGCATGAATGTGAAAAGAGATAAGGAGAAAGGTTTGTTAACCATTTCGCAAGAGAGTTATGTACATAAACTACTTGAGAAGTATAATACGTCTGGTTGTAAGGCAGTTTCGACACCTTTAGCATCTCATTTTAGGCTTTCTTCATCTCAATGTTCTGTTACTGAACAAGAAAGTTTAGATGTCTAATATTCCCTATTGTAATGATGTTGGAAGTATTATGTATTTGATGATTTGTATTAGGCCTGACTTGGGATATGCTATGAGTATGATAAGTAGGTTTATGTCAAATCCTGGGAAGGAGCATTGGAATGCTGTTAAATGGGGTGCTTCGATATTTGAAAGGTAGTGTCAGTGTATCATTGTGTTTTAGTAGGGATTATGATAAATTAGCATTGTTGGAAGGCTTCACAGATGCAGATTATGCTGCAGACCTTGACAAGGTCTCTATCAGGTCACATTTTTTGTTTGTTTGGTAATGTGATCAGTTGGAAGGTTGCTCTACAGTAAGTTGTTGATTTTTCTACTACTGAGTCAAAGTATATTTTAGTGGATGAAGCTATTAAAGAGGCAGTGTGGTTGAAAAGGATAGTAGGTGAGTTGTTGTCGCAGGAGTTCATTCCTATCGTCCGTTGTGATAGTCAGAGTGCTATTCATCTTGCGAAGAATCTATCTCATCACAAACGGTCTAAGCATATTGATGTCAAATTTCATTTTATCAGAGAAGTTGTGGCCCAGAAAGATGTTGAACTGGTCAAGGTTCATACAATTGAGAATTTGTCAGATATGTTAACCAAGGTTCTTCCAGGCCTATAGGTTTAAATAGCTGTTAGATGGGCTGAATATAAATCTGGATGATAGGGAGTTTGGAGAATCAGCTTGACACTTAAATATTCTTGTTATGAGCAAGATTTGTAAAAAATAACAAGGAATTTATGTGGGTTATTGTTCCACTATATATCTTGGTGTTCGTTCATTATTGCTTTCGATTTATTTTGTTGATTATTTGTGTGTTCTGTTTGGCCATCTAAATTAGGTTCTAAACTCTCACATATATGATAGATGGCGTGGAGATGACGAGGTTTACTTGACCTATGTACACTCCTTGCATACAATATTATACGAGAATAGTTGATTATTCAAAATTAGTCTCCTTTGATATTGATGACTTTCGACAATTTTTTTTCAATGAATGATATTACGGGTATATTTATATATTTGTTAAATTTCTTGAAATAGTATTGTAAGTTTCTAATTTTGTTTTGTACAATAGTTCTAATAATCCTTATTGAGCTCATACGAGAATACGGGTGGCATTATATAACTGTGATGTTCATTCTCATCCACGATTATTGTTGGTGTATTGTTTGATTTATGAATGAACAAGTTATTTGTTAATGTTTTGTAGGAAGCACATTGCATAATTCGCGGATTGGGACATAGAGAAACGATTACCATCAATTCACCACACGTGGCTCTAGCTCGCATTGGCGTTAATTTGATGGAGTTATTGTTGAATAACTTAATCGATTTTCTTATTTTATTTTAAAAATTTTAATGAATCAGAAAAATTCTACTTTTTCCCCTCCATTTTTTAAGATTATTTAATGCTACAGTATGGAAGAGATAGGGCCATTGAATAAATCACATGTTTTTTCTAAATCCTTGATTTTTGATTAAATATTTTGGTTGTTGATGGTTCGGTTTTAGAATTCCTGTCAATTTGATTCATTGTTTGATTATATAGTTTTTAACAATCTCAGACAAGACGTTCTAGAAATTCTAATATGATATATTTGTTGGGTCATGACTTCTTTTGAGTCAAAATATCATTCTTGCAAACCTGAAAAGTTTAGTGGACAAAATTTCAGAGGCTGGCAATGGATAAAATTTTGGCTCAACGGCTTAGGCCTTTATTTTGCAATTTCTTCTGTCGAAAAAGAAAAAGAAAAGAGAAAAAATTTAGTGAAGGCAACATTGACCCAAGCGCATCAATTAGAACTACTGTTGATAAAAGTCTAGAAGAAAAAGATATTTTATGTTATGAAAATATTCTTAATGCCTTGTCACATAATGTTTACAACTAAAAACAATATAGAATTAAGGGAGGTCTCAGACAAAAAGTATGGGTCAAAAGAATTAAGCTTTAAGGAACATGCGGTAGAAAAATGATTTGATTTCAAAATGGTGGAAGATAAAGTATGATCAAAATCATGAAAATGCTTAGTGGTCTGCCCTTGTTACAAAATTACCCCCTTCTTGGTCAGATTTTCAGGGAGTATTAAAACAAAAACTTGTTGATTTTTCTTACTATGAATTAGGTCTCCTTAAAAGTTGAGGACAAACATCGTGATAAGTTGAAAGAGGGACCTGCTTCTACAGTCCGGTCAAAGCTTAGAAAAAGCTTATAAACCAAAAAAATTGAAGAAAAATGAATCAACAAAACAATAACAAATCAAAAGATAAATAGACAAATTTGGGTTCTCCTCCTAGACTTAGGGCAAGAGAAATCATCAGAGATTGCTAGCAATGTAAAGGTAGAACTTCCAAGCGAAATAAACTAAAACCACAAGCAAACATGGTGGCTGCAGACCAGGCTGACTCATTCTCCCATTGGAACGGGTATTATTTTAGTCACTCTTGAGTTAAATTTAGTTTTTAATTCAAATGGTCGGTGGTTTGACTCTGGTGCGAATATTTACGAGTGTTCTAATAAAGAATTGTTTTTTTTTTGAGTCAAGTGCCTGATCGATAAAGATGGATAATGAGAATGAGACCCTCGTAACGAGAAATTCTATTAAAGCCATCTTCTAGCAAGGAACTTCTATTAAATAATGTTTTGCATGTTCCAAAAATTTCTTAAGAATTTAGTCCGTGTTTTCTTGTTAGTGAAGCAGGGGTTTAAAATTGTATTCAAGTCTTACTTGTTACTAGTAAACATGATGATTTTATTGATAAGGGCTATCTAATATATGGATTGTTCAAACTGAATGTGGTGAATGATATCAATGTTGTCAATATTAATGTTCTAATATATGGCAAGATCGTCTTGGTCACGTGAATTTCAATTCAATAACAAGAATAATGAATATGGATTTAAATCCTAAATCATCCTTAAATGATAAAGATAAATGTAAAGTTTGTGGGCAAGCTAAACAACCAAGAAAATCATTTAAATTAGTATTAAGAAATTCAACAACTAATTTATAGTGATACTTGTGATTGCAAATAATACCCTGACTCATGGTGGAAAAAGATATTTTGTAACTTTTGTAGATGATTGTTCAAAATACTGTTATATTTACTTACTTAACTCCATATATGAAGTATTTAATATTTTTAAAATCTATAAGATTGAGGTAGAAAATTAGGAAGAAATAAAATTAAAATTTTAGATCTGATAAGAGTGGAAAGTACTGTTTAGATGAGATAGATGAGTTTTGTAGTATGCATGAAGTATAACTTTATTAGATATGATAAATGTTATGTTGTTAAGTTCTGGTGTGTCTACTAATTTATGGGTGAAGCTTTATATTATGCCTGTTTAATTTTGAATAGAATTCTTCACAAAAATTCTGATAAAACCCTTATGAAATATGGAAAAATAAAATCCTTAACACAAAATTTAAAGTGTGGGGTGGTTGGCTAAAGTTAATATTTCTTTTAATAAAAAAGTTAATATTTCACTAATAGATGGTTTTAGGGATGTCAATTGGATAGCTGACTCCAACGAAGCTAAACAACTAGTGGTTGTGGTTTGATGTTGGTGCTGTATCTTGGAAATCTATTGAACAAACATTAATTTCTAGATCCACTATGAAACTGAGTTTAGTGCTTAAGATTTAACCAGTAAGACAAAATGGTTAAGATGTCTAATAGAAAATATCCCTATTTTCTTAACCGCTAATCCTACTAGGCTTTACATTGTGATAGTCAAGCTACTTTAGCTAGTGCTGAGAATAAAATATATAATTGGAAAAGTAGGCATATAAGAATTAGACACAATTTTATTAGGCAGTTATTATCTAATGATGTGATCTCTCTTGATTTTATCATGTGTAAAGATAACCTAGCGGATCCATTCACAAAAGGTTTAACGCGTAAGCAAGAAATAAAGTCTATGATATAGTCACCACAATTGATACCTAGTTTCAAAGATTGGAGATCCCATGAAAGAGGTTTAATAGGTAACAATGAATTAGAGTGTGACTATGAGAGCACCAGTAAGTAAAACAATTTTTGTCCAATTACTAAAGCAATAATGCACATAATGTGATGATTAAGAAAAGTTAAACTCTAAATAAAACCAAGGCATGTATTATGTAGGATGTTGGTCAGAAACCAACCTTGGAGGTTTCACTTATGTGGGTGTTGTAGTGAGATCACTACAATAGGGAGTTGGGTGAAGGATTTGAATCCTCAGCGGAAGTGAGTAATCACCTTGTGCCAATGAATTTCGTTTTAAAAAAATACCGTAAACAGAGAAATAATACATAATTCGAATAAACATCAAATTTATCTATAAGTATGCTTTTATATACAGAGAGGAAGGAAAGAAGAAATTGCATGTACCCTTGTAGAATAATCTTGTTTGTGATGTTCCTCTCCAATGTCACGGTCACTACCCTTTACGAACATAGCAAGAAACTCTTCTTAACACCACCACGAGATCTTCTTCACTATTCTCAGGATAAGATCCAAAAGGAGTTGTGGACTCTTCAAGTTTTGGTGAAGGAATCAGAATTTTGAGAGAATGTGATTTTTTAAAAAAAATAAAATTTATGAGTGTTCTTGAGATCCAAACAAAGTGTATTAACTTCTACAAAATACTCTTCCTTGATACGTGAGAGGAAAAGGAGAATAACTTCCCACTTCAATGTAAAGAATAACTCCATGGAGTTATTCTTAATAATATTATTAGTTTAATATCATTAAATTAATAATATTAATTAACATTTAATTAACTAATAAATTAAATATTATATATTTAGTTTAATTTGAATCATATTCAAATGATATTTTCTCACATAACCTATAGTCTAATATGGATCTTATTCATATTAATTTTAACCTACAGTTTTATATAAATCTTGTCCATATAAATTGTTGGATTTAGTGTCATAAATCTTGTGGATCTTGTATTTGTAATTTGTAAATACAAATTATTTATTTAATAAAATAAGCAGTATTTTATTCGATATTTAGAATGCATTAACTCAATCCAATAAACTAAGATCCATGGTTATTTTATGTAACTTGAACAGTATGTGGTAGATATATAAATGGATCACGTTCAAGTAATAATACTAAAAGGTATGCAATATATGGATAAGGTTGGGTGTCTTATCTTGATGACATCGTGGATATGACCCACTTTGTAAATGTTATAAGAGTTGTAAATGTTTCAAACGATTTGATCCAAATCATTCATATGGAGACATGTGAGTGGGGGTATCCTGTACAAAAAGTTTGTATAAGACCGAACCATGAAATGTTTTGTTCTCTCTTTATAACACTGTTAATTGAAATTTCATAGGATGACCATAGGTAACTCGATCTCAATTCTGAGTGGGTTATGGACTCATATCTATGAAGACAATCATTTGATTTGTATGCATGAGAGTGGCTCGTGTCTCCGACTCAATAAGCCTACCATTTTGGGGATTTGTCCAAGTAGGGAGTTGGGAACGTAACTGCACAAGATAGAATTCACTCATTCCCACTTTTAGGGAAAGTAGATGAATTGCTCTTTTAAGTGCTAACTCCGAGTCTTAAACAAGAGACCCCTCCCTTTCATTGGTCCGAGAGGTATTTGTTTATGGTAGGACTGTAAATGAGTTATTCATTAAAAGATCAATGGGACTTAAGGAGAACGATGTAATTACAGGGGTAAAACGATAATTTTAACCTAGTTGCAATTCGTAACTGATCAACTTATTGATGACTGGCTATATCCATAGACACAGAAATATATCTACAGTGCGAAGAGTGCAGTTGTGGGTCCTTAGTGGAGTGACGCATAGTTAATGCATGTTACTTAAGTTGATTAAAGAGTTTAACTAATTTAATTTTGAATTATTGGAACTTCTAATTTGTTGGTCAATTAGGTCCTCTACTAGCTCACTAAGGGTAAAATAGGGATCAATTAATTTTGTAGTAATTTGAGTTGTTCAAATTATTAAGGGAATTTTATATTAATAAGGATTAATATAAAATATGATGTATAACGTGATGTATAATGATACATTATAATATATAGTTACTTATAAATATGATTTATAATTAAAACTATATAATATGAGAGAATAATATCAGAATTAGATTCGAGTAATAAACTAATATAAATTGAAGTATATAGTAAAATTTAATATGAATTGGATTCATATTGAAACTATAGGATAAGAGGGAGATATGCATTTTTATATGGTTTAAATGCATTATTATTAAATATGAGATATTTATATTAATTAATTAACGGTTAATTAATTATTAATTAATTAATTAATATTTTTTTAATTATTTATTATATATTAAATATGCTTTAATATATATTTATTAGTTAAATAAATTAATTAACTAAAAATAAAATAACTCCCCTGAGGGGATTGGAGAATGAGGTGAGAGTTTACTTTCCCCTCATGTTAGTTTATGTGATATATGGAAACGTAGAAACACAGTTGAGTGTGTTGTGGTGATTACTCTACTCTCTCTAAAAATCTCTTAGAGAAAAGAATCCTCCTTAAAATAGATTTATGAAAGAAGGCACTGTTTTCATCTCCATCATTTAGCCATGAACACTGACAAAGCTGCCTCCATTTCCTAGCTTTAGTGAAAGTGATTTGTTGATGTTCCAGTTTGAGGGCAATACGACATTGTATATCTATCTCAGAAGTCATATGTTACTCTTCCTTGGTATCAATCTCAACAATGATTTTAGTAATTTCATCAAGTTTACCTTGATCTTTTTAGTATGTCTGTTCCAAGCTTTGTAATGAGAAGATAGCTCGTTAAGGCTTCTTGTAAGAATGAAACCGGGATGATCATTCCTTTGTACTAGAGGCCAATATTCCTGAATAACTTTGCTAAAATCTCTGTGGGACGACTAGCAGTTGTCGAATTTGAAGGGGCTTGGGCCCCACTTTAGTGATTCTGACTCCAAAATTATCAGAAAATGGTGAGATGTAACACGGGCCAGACATTTCATTCGATGAATATGAAATGTGGCTTCCCATTGGGCATTACATAGGAATCTATCCAATTTAGACATAACTGGGGATGTTCTAAGATTGAACCAAGTGTATGAATTGTTGCCAGATCATAGTTCAATAAGATTGGCTTTACTAATGAAGCTATTAAATTTCTTCATGTTGAGATGAGAGGGTCTATTTGAAGTTGTTTCAGGGGACCATCTATAGACATTGAAATTTCTACCTATGATCCAACAAGTATTACAGAGGTTGTTCAAAGCCTCCAATTCAGTCTAGTTGTCCTTTCTTTTTCTTCGATTGGCTGGCCCATAAATACCAGATAACCACCAACTGAGGTTGGCAAATTTTTGGAGCAAAATAGATAATGAGAAGCTTCCTTCATAGGCCTTAACAACATTGTGAATTAATGAGTCCCACATAATAATACCCCCAGGTGAGCCATCTACTTTAACAAAAGTCCAATCGATAGTGGTGGAACTCTATAAAGACTTTAGTATCTTTTTGTCAACAAAAGGGAGTTTAGTTTTTGTGATAATAGCAAATCTGGACTGACTGCCGTGATAACCCCCTTTACGATGGCTCTTTTATGGGCTGAGCCAATAGCCTTGACATTCCAATCTTCATATAAGAACATTAGGCCCCTATTCCTTGTTGCTTTTGCAAATTTTTGTATTGGCTTTAGTCACAGTCTTGAAGACAATACGATAGTTATTTTTCTTTAGCCAATCGTGCAATTTATTTATAAATTCAACACTTCTTCCTAGTTGTTTGTTTTGCTTAATTAATTGTATATTTCGCAAATAAATTTTCCAGATTATTGTTGTTGAGGATTATCTCTAAGGATTGATAACTAATCTCATTAACATCTGTGTATTCCGTTGGCATATCGTTCGGGCTGGAGATATTTGTATTGTTGTGTAATGTATAGTCCCCAAAGTCCATATAAATTTCATCGATCTAATGATTGACGATCTCAAATTCTCTTGATCTTGTGTCACCAGTATGGATTCTGCCTTTTTTTTTTGGGATCTGGGCTTAAATCCTCTTGCTCTAGCTGATTAATTTGGGTTGATCATTCTCAGAGGGCTCAATTTTATAGGCTTCCATCATCTCATCTGGATTAGAGACTTGGGCTCTTACAATAGCTTCATGGGCCTGATATGGGTTAAATTTTTTTCCTACCTTTTCAGTAGAGATATAGTAGGTGCTAGGTTATTATAAAAATAAACAATGTTATTCTTTAGGGATGAAAAATATACCTTTTTTGCTTTTAGATTCTGACCCTCTGGTTCACAAATGACAATGGAAAAATTTCACAAAATGACCAAAAACCCAAAAAATTTTCTACTAATGACTTCTTCCTAAAAACTTTTCTACCATTGATTTTTTGCCCATGTGAAATTTAAAAATTACTCCCAGTTTTTTTTAAAAAAATCTTCAGACCGTTTGGTGAACGCGCGTCTCTACGAATACTTTAACAATGATAGGGTCTCCCTTCATTTCATTCATTTCTTGCTTAAAGCATTTCTCTTCGAAGCATTTTCTCTCGATTTTGATCATTTTTTCTCTCCTATGCCGAGCACTCCTCGCAGGTTTCTCACCGGTCGTCTCTACTGAAGGAAATCGAAAACGAGATTTCCATGAGCAGCGAAACAAGACTATTCCAAATTATAATCATGAATCAACAAATCATTTACAGTCGACTTCAAACAAATGGTTATGCGATTCATATAGAAATTATAGTATGAATAATACACATGAACAGAGAGTAAAACTCTACGCACATAGGCAGATGCGTCTCCACGCTCCGATGCGTAACTCTGATCGAACAACAGCAACCACAAGCGCTCGATCTACACGACCGCAACACCGCACGAACACAGCACGAACACTTCGCGCTCGTCCTCAACGATCTCCTCCGCAACAAGAACAGACTCCATATTACCATGAACAGCCTCCAAAAAACCTTGATGGTGTCAAGTTGAGTTTGACACCACCAACAAGGTGACCTTAGTATTCTCGGTGTGAGAATCCAGAGGGTGGGCTCTATTCGGACTTGGTATGAGGCAGACGAACGGAGGAAAGAACGATCGCGTACATGACTGGGCAAATGGGAGATGGCTAAGACCTATCGTATAGGTCAATACCCAATCGTTTAGATAAAACTATGTGATCGTCTAGCAAAAACTATGCGATTGTTTAGCTCTATCATTTAGCTAGGTCTGTCGCCTACAGACTCTACACGATCATGTACCTTGGGCCAGTGATCGTCTAGCAAAGCTATGCGATCGTTTAGTAAATACTGTATGATCGTTTAACTTGCACCTGTACGATCGTTTACCTCGCCCAGCCGTCGTTTAGTAAATCTGTATTTACTTGACAACTTCGTGAGTTTCTTTTCACGAAGAGAAAACTCAAAATTCTTTTCAAACTTTTGTAAAAACTTCTTTTCAAAATAGGAAACCACTTTCCTTTTAAACTCACAGTTACCATGATCCAATAACCACCCATTACTTTGGTTATTTAAAAGAAAAAGTATTAATTATCCAATAATTAATATTATTATAAATATAAATGATAACCAACTTATCATACTATATTTATAACCTATAATTTTAATATTTCATCTCATGAAACATATAAATCATAGTTCTTTTTCTATTCCATGGTACTTAATGTAAATCTCATTTACATCAATCCTCCACTAGATATACTTATATATCATACCCATTATATCATATAAATCAAAATACCTCTTGTCAATTTGAATATTTCAAATCAACACCAAGAACTGATCCTCAACAGAATCCAAGCTACCAAGGGGACCTCATGGGCCTATAGATCCGAAGCTCCAACAGTACGTGAATAACTGACTAAATTCTTTAGTCACGAGATCCACCATCCGTTAACTGCCAGATACTCCACTAAAGACCGACAGCTGAACTCTCCTCACTACAGATATATTATGTGTCCATCTTAACCAATCAGTAGTGCGACAACCCTTCACAAATCACTTGTAAGTACAGCTGGGCCAATAACCGTTATGCCCTTGTAGTTACATCTGTCTCCTTAAGTACCACTGATCCCTCTAATGAACATAAGTCATAGTTCTACTATAACTGAGTCTTCTCTTCCAAAGAGAAGTTATGGCCACTATGTTCAAGCCTCGAAATCAGCCCTTAAGGGAGCAATCTCTCTACTTATCCCTGCTTCGAGAAAGGAGTGAATTCCATCTTGTGGATTGAGTTCCCAATTCCCAGATCAGACAAGTCTCCAAAAAGGTAGGTATATTGAGTTGGAAATCTGGTCACTCTCACCCATACTAATCAAAGAACCGCCCTCAAAGGCAGGAGTTCACAAAACACTCAGGATTGAGGTCTTGTCACCTATGGTCGTTTAGGTGAGATGCAAGTCTCTAGTATCAACAACGTTATATACAGAGTCTAGTCATCTCGTGGTTCAGGTCTTATACAAACTCATTGTATAGGACATCCTCGCTCCACTTCTCCACATGAATGGTCAGGATCTACCATCTGTAGTAGTTTACAACACTTCCAAACCTCTACATAGCGGGCTGTATCCGTAGTGTCACCAAGATCAGGTATCCCATCTTAATTCTTATACTATAGACTAATTTAGGTTATCAATTAAGACATGATCCACTTGTATATCACATATACATGCTTAAGGTCACATAAGATAACCAAGGAGCTTTGTTTATTGGATATAAGTAAATGCCAGAATTAAATAACACTTATTTTATTCATTAAACAATGTGTATCTTTACGAAACAACGAGACTCCAAGAGAATTAGGACACCAATCCCAACATCTACGCACTTGCCACTGTCGTCGTGATCTGAAGTTATGAGATTCTTTTCCTTGAAAAATGTATGTTGATATTTGAGGTTTGACTATCTTTTAGGGTTTAATCATGTGTTCGTTCGTAATCGATTGTTGAGAGAATACTAACCGATCGGATAGAGAATATTAAGAGAACATTTAGAGAATATTAAACGAGCGTTTAGATATTACTAAGCGATCAGATAGAGATTACTAAGTGATCGTATAAAGAATACTAAGCGATCGGATGGTTTAGGTTTATATCGTGCGGTCGTTTAGCTAACTGTTACATGATCGTTTAGACATCTGTTATGCGATCGTTTAGATATCCGTTATGCTATCGTTTGACTAACTATTACGCGATCATTTAGACATCTGTTATTCAATCGTTTAGCTAACTGGTATGCGATAGTTTTTGTTATGCGATCGTTTAGTTTTTGTTATACAATCATTTAAGTTTTGTTATGCAATTGTTTAATTTTTGTTATGTGATTGCTTACTAATTCTTGTAATGTACACGATTTTTAGATTGGTAAGATGGTCGTCTCTGCTGAGAAATATTTTCCCACTACAGTCTCTTACCAAGTCTACAAAATTCCCCCTGTCATTAAGAAAAGGTCAACAGAAGAACAGATGAGATTGTATAGGCAAACGGCCTTTGGTTCTCTATTGGATATAGATCTTGTTTTCAATGAACAACTTTTGTACCATTTTCTATTAAGGAGGTAGCAGATGCGAACCCCGACATTATTTCATTCAACATTCTAGAGAAGAAGGTAACATTCTCCCAGGAGGATTTTAACCTGATAGCTGGGTTGTGGCCGACCAATGAAACAATGGAAAGAGAAACAAGTGTTGAAAGGCTGCGAGAACTCATTCTTGGACCCAAGGACTCAAATGGAAAGGATAGTTCTTGCAAGGATGTGGAGATTGCCTTCGAGAATTTCAATTTTACTAATGATGAAGATGCTGTCAAGGTTGCATTGGCACTGTTCATTGAAACAATGATGACTGGAAAAGATAAGAAAACCCAGTTCGATAGCAATATATTTGGGATTGTCGATGACCACGACGTCTTCGTACATTATGACTGGTCTTCCCTCTTCTATGGACGTACATTGAATAGCATGAAGACTATCATGCGTGGGAAGAAGAAGGCATATGATTCAAAGAAAGCAAAAGGTGATCACCATGCCTCACATTACTGTATAAAGGGTTTCGTACTTGCTTTCCAAGTATGTACTTTTGTTTCTGATTCACTTTAATATACATTGAACCTGTGTGTTATGTATGTGTAAAAAGTTTCCATATCGTAGGTTTGGGCTTACGAAATTTTATCCACATCAAATAAGTTCATAGCCATCAAAGTCAGCAAGGATGAAATTCTTAGAATTCTTAGATGGACTTGTTCTCATGCTCCATCTTATAAATCATTGAGCAATAAAGTTTTTCACTCAAAAAAAGTAAGCAATCAATCACTTCTGATTTGCTTATTTGTTTATGTACAAACTTTTGTTATGTCGAGACTTGTACCTAGCAAAGAGTAGTTAAGGTACAAGGAGGACCAACTTGAAGGACTTAATGTAGTTCCTGTTGTTGGAGAAAGGAAGATTGAAGGGGTTGAACACTTTGTCGACACTCGTGAGTCCTTTAGAGGGCACGAAGAGCATGAACCCCATGTAGAAAGCTCTGTAAATGTGTAACATATAGAGCCAGAACCACGTATGACGGTTCAGACTAACCAAACAGAGCTAGAACCACATAAGCAACAAAAGTTCTCCAGGCATCATCATTCCAAATCGTACAAGATTATTAGGGAGGAAATAAAAGAAGTTAAAAAATATTTGGCGAACTTGACTACCATGGTCCGTCAGATGAGAGATACATTTACGTCCAACATCATCTGATGGGCCAACAACTGAACGAGATAAAGATGATGGTCCATCGTCTATGTGAGGCATGTATTTTTGTACAATATTTTAGATATTCTAAAATGGGCGATCGTTTAGAAATTTTAATCGATTGTTTAGAATATATATAAAATCGTTTAGATTTTCTAGACGATCATATAGATTGTTTAAATGATCGTCTAGATTTTCTAGATGGTCCTATAGATTGTCTAAACTATCGTTTATATTTTCTAGACGATCATCCATATAGGCCGTCACACCAGGATATTGATGGAGCTTAGCCCAATATATCTGAAACTTAGACATTATATAATCTTTCACCGCTAGGTAGAAGTATAGGATTACATCCTTAAAAGAACTCTTATACAAGAGTACCTCTGAGCGGAAGCGGATCTTTCCAATTCATTGTGAAAGAATTTCTACATATACATTCAGACATACAGATATGCATTAACAATGCTAAATTACTAGCATGCTTAAAGGATGAATAAACAAGAGACCGAGAGAACATACCAATTGAAGACTTTCTTCACTTGAAATCTCGCCCTTTGTGCAAACGAACTCCTCTCGCTAGAACGTTAGGCAATCGTTCAGCAACTCTTCTGTCATCCACCATGAACGGCTTCGCACGAACACCAGGAAACAGGGACGACACCACCACGCAGAGCCCTTAGTATTCTCAGAGTGAGAATCCACAGTGTGGGCTTTGTTCGGATTTGATAGATGCAAGTAGGAAAGGCAATCGTGTACAAAGATCAAACAAGTGGGAGAAGGGATAGACTATCGTATAGTCGAGTGCTTGATCGTTTAGGCAAGGTACACGATCGTGTAGTAAAATCTAGGTGATCGTCTATACGGTCATTTAGATCAGCTTAGGCGCTAAGCAATCATCTAGGAAATGGTAAGCGATCGTTTATGAAAACGCATGCGGGTGTACGGTCGTTTAATAACGCGATGCGCTATCGTATAGACTCTTAAATACTATGCGATCGATTGCTAATCACACTGTGAGCAAATATGTGTCTATCTTGCAAAATGAAAACCATTTTCATTTTATTCTTTAGTTATGAAAACTGAATTGAACTTCCCACTAACGCATGAATCCAGAGAAAACGCCGGGTAATTATCTCATAACCGTCTAATTAATAAAATAATAAATCTAGTCATATTATATTCATAACCTATAGTTTGATATCATATATCAACCATAGTGTTTCTTCTCTACTTGATATAAATCATATTTATATGTAATTTCCTCCAAATTAATGTATCTCTTACATTTAGTCAATCATATCATATATAATTAACCAGTTCAATTATATCATATATAATCGAACTCCATCTTGTCAATTTGAAATTAGAAACTGACCCAAAAACTGATTCTCAACTTGTATTCAAGCTACCAAGGGGACTTTATGAACCTATGGCTCGAAGCTTCAACGATACGTGAATAGCTGATGAAACTCTTTAGCCACGAGATCCACCATCTGTTAACTGCCAGGCATTCCACTAAAGACCGACAACTGAACTCTTCTTACCACAGATATATTTCTGTATCCATCAGATATAACCAATTATGAGTATGATAACCTTTCACAGATGCTCGTAAGTACAGTTGGGCCAATCTACCGTTTTGCCCCTGTAGTTACATCTAACTCCTAAAGTACCACTGATCCCTCTAATGAACAATACAACATAGTCCTACTATGTGTGGGCAACTCTCGGGCCATGAGAAGATGTGTGGCCTCACATCGTTCAAGACCCGAAATCAGCCCTTAAGGGAGCAATCTATCTACTTACCTCTACTTTGGGGAATGGGTGAATTTCATCTTGTATAGTTGAGTTCCCAGCTCCCAAATCAGACGAATCCCCAAAGTGATAGGTTTGAGTTGGCGGCCTGGCCACTCGCACCCATGCAAATCAAAGGACCACCCTCAATGGCAGGAGTTTCTAACTCACTCAAGATTGAGGTCATGTTATCTATGGTCATCTTAGTGAAGTGAAGTCTCTGTCATGAACGGTGTTATATAACGAGATGTTGACACTTCATGGTCAGATCTTATATAAACTTTTTGTATAGGATGCCCTAGCTCGCATGTCGCCTACACGAATGATCAGGATCAGACCATCTGTGACGAGTCACAACACTTGTAACTATTCCACAAAGCGGGCCGCATCCATAGCATTACCAGGATAAGGTTTCCCTCCTATATCTATATACTACAGACCATTTTGGTTATCTCTTAAGACATGATCCACTTGTATGTCACCACATAATAAAGACAACTAGAGATTTTAGTTTATTGGTTTGTGGTAAAGCAAATAAAACATCCAAATATGCAAAGTCAAGAAGTGAAGTAAATATCATGTATTATACATCACAAGCGTTTGTACAAACTATTTACAAACTATAGGATACGAGACTTTAGGGCATCATACCCATAGTCCTTATTCTTGAATTTGTCAACCAAATTGTTCCGAATATGATATATATATAGGGCATGAAATGCATCAGGGAATATACTTGCAACAACCTTTGCAAGAGAGATGTGACGATTTGATATAATCACTAAATTGGGAACGTCTCCTATTGAAGCCTTCAAATAAGCCATGAACCAAGTCCATGATGCATTGTTCTCACCATTTACAACACTGAAGGTGATAGGATATATGTTGTTATGGCCATCGATAGCATTGCTATTAACAACACACCTTTGTATTTCTCGTGCAAATGGGTCCCATCAACAACGATTATTGGATGGATGCAGTTTAGAAAACCCCTGATACACGAACCAAGTGCCATGAAGACGTACTTAAAGTATTGTCTGTCCTCTACTTCAACCTCAAATATCGTACCTGGATTTGCAAGCTTAAGTGCCTCGCCATATGGCCTAACAATAGCATATGATCCTTCTGCGACCCTCATGCAAACACCAATCCGTACTCTCTAGCGTGATAAGCCTGCCTATAACTTATGTTTACTCCATAATCTTGTCAGATATCCTCAATTATATCCCTTGGGCGGTATGTTAGACCAACTTGTTCGTATTTGGACTTGATTAAGTGTCCAATAACCCAACTTTTTGCTTGTCGATGATTACCAATTCTCATTTCAAGATAACATGTATGTTTGCTGGGATATTTCGACACTTTGAAGGAATCACTTTCTTTCATTTTTTTGCACACGGACCCTCCACTTGCATTCCTCCACCGAACACTGGATAGTTAGCAAGCTATTTGTTGACTTTTTTACACGGTAGTCAAAGTTCTTTCTTATTGCAAACATCGATAATTTAACTGACAAATCATATTTCGAAAAGAAAATTTGACCAAACTTTATATCCTCGTCATTCAGACAGTCATGAGGTATTATGATGAGGTCGTCATACGATGGGCACTCTGATGGTCTGGGTATATCAACAAATAGTTCGGTTGGAACGATGGAATGCATTAGAACCGAAGCCATCACAATTGGTAGGATAAGAGCAGATGGGTTTGGAACATGGATGTTAGGTGTTGGAGAAGTTTATAGTCCTAAAGATTGTCCATATCCATGTTCAGTATCAAATTGTGAAGTACATCTGGGTTCACTGTTCTGACCAAACAAAGCTTCACTTCGGTCATCCCCCAAGTTATATGGCTTAATATGATCATCAAGTGAAGAATGGTATGAATATTGCGTGTCGGAATGGTTGCAAACCCACAATTTTGAATAGTTGAAATTGGTTGATCGGTTAGATTGCAATGCTGGTACATATTGTCCGTGTGTACTTCATGACTTTCGCAAGGTGTAACTGATAAAAATAACGACATCTAGGATGTATTACTACCTTCCAAAAAGAAGCTAAGATTTTCATCGTCGACTATGTCAATTGGGGGAGCCGATACAATAGATTGTAGTAATATTTGATGTGTATATCAAACATATCCGGATCGATATTCAGTCGTTGGTGCATCATACTCACTAATTCACTGACTGTTATATCATTTTTGACTTTCAGACCTTTCATATGACCACCAACATAATTTCTTCTGGACTCATCCCAATTCCCACAAAATCGTACAAAGATGTGAAGTAGCATCATTGATCTACAATGGGATAAATAAATCAGTGATAAGTGAACGATCGTTTATACATTACTATACGATCATTTATGAATGTTTACACGATCGTTTATAATTTACTATGCGATTGTTGATAAATTACTACACGATCATTTATAATATACTATACGATCGTCTAGTAATTTATGAACGATCGTTTATATTGTAATGAATGATTGTCTATATATTACTATACGATCGTTCATTTAATGCTAAACGACACTTATTATGAAAGCGATCTGGGACAAGAAATCGTAGAATATCACTTACATTATTCTCTCCGTTTCTGAATTTGACAATGAAAGCGATCAACGAAGATGTTGGACTGAAACTCTGAGAGAAAGCTACGAGAGAACAATGAGAGAATTTCGTGGGGAATTTCGACAGAAAGTGAATACTGAGAGTTATTGGTGTTGATGCCCTAAACTTTCGTTGGGTTCTATAGTTTGTAAACACAATATTGAACAAACGTTTGTGATGCAGTAATATATGATATTTTTCTTCACTATTGTCTATGGAACATTGGATGTTTTAATTGTTTTGACACAAAATAAAAAACTAAGATCCCTGGTTGTCGTTGTAGCTTAAGTATGTTTGTGGTGACATACAGGTGGATCATGTCTTAAGTGATAACCACAATGGTCTGTAGTATATGGATATAGGAGGGAAATCTTATCCTGGTAACGCTACGGATGCGACTTGCTTTGTAGAATAGTTACAAGTGTTGTGACTTGCTACAGATGGTCTGATCCTGATCATTCATGTGGAGACATGTGAGCGGGGGTGTCCTATACGAAGAGTTTATATAAGATCGGACCACGAAGTGTAATAGTCTCGTTATATAACGTCATTCATGACAGGGACTTCACTTCACTAGGATGGCCATAGGTAACATGACCTCAATCTTGAGTGAGTTGGAAACTCTTGCCTTTGAGGGCAGTCCTTTCATTTGCACGGGTGTAAGTAGCCAGATCGCCGACTCAAACCTACCACTTTGGGGATTCGTCTGATTTAGGAGTTGGAAACTCAGCTACACAAGATGAAATTCACTAATTCCCCAAAACAAGGGTAAGTAGATAGATTGCTCGTTTAAGGGCTGATTTCGAGGCTTGAACAATTTGGCGTCACACACATTTTCATGGCTCGAGAGGTGTCCGCACATAGTGGGCTATGTTGTATTGTTCATTAGAGGGATCAATGGTACTTTAGGAGTTAGATGTAACTACAGGGGCAAAACGATAAATTGGCCCAACTGTACTTACGATCATCTGTGAAGGGTTATCGTACTGTTGATTGGTTATATCCAATGGACACAGAAATATATCTGTGGTGAGAAGAGTGCAGCTGTCAGTCTTTAGTGGAATGTCTGACAGTTAACGGATGGTGGATCTCATGGCTAAAGAGTTTAGTAAGCTATTTAGGAAAATGATATAAATATGATTTATATCTAGTGGAGAAGAAAATGACCATGGTTCATATGTTGCATATGATGTGATATTAAACCATAGGTTATAAATATAATATGATTATATTTATTTTTTGATTTAAACAATTATGTGATAATTGTTCCTGGTTTTTTCTCCGTAATCGAATGAGCTAGTGGGAGGTTGCATTCAGTTTTCGTAACTGAAGGATAAAATGAAAATGATTTTCATTTTGCAAGTGATCAGACATTCGTTCACCGATTGAGTACACTGCCCATCGCCTAGCAAATCGAGAGCATACACGACAGCTCAAAGTTTACTAAACGATTGTGTACACGCACACATTTCCTAAACGATCGCATATAATTACCTAAACAATCGTCTAGCTTTTTCTAAGCGATCGCACGCCTGAGTGTTTTACTAAACGATCGTCTATACGATCAGCCCCAGTTTCCTACACGATGGTGTACCTCTATTTAAACGATCAAGCATCCGTCTATGTGATAAACATCCGATATCTCCCACTTGCTTGGTCGTGGTAAACGATCGTTTCTTCATCCTTCCCTCTATCGAATCCAACAGAGCCCACATCTCCTGGATTCTCACTCCAAGAATACCGAGGATTCCGAGTGATGATGTCTTCCCTACTGCCATGTTCGTGAGGAGTCCGTTCGTGGGTAGACGACAGCGAGATTTGGTTGATGATTGGTTTGGTTTGCATAGTGAGAGCGAGAGGTGCAGTCCATTGACGAGAGCAAGATTCAAAGCGAAGAAAAGTTCTTCAATTGGTATGTATCTTGTTCCTCTGTTGTTTAAAGTTTAAAACATGCTGTAATTTGTTGTTAAGTGCATAACTAGTTTGTTTGATTGTGAATGCGGTAATTCTGTCACAATGTGTATGGAATGATCTTGTTTTCGCTCAAAGGTACTCTTTGATAAGAGTTCCTTCAATGAGAGTGGCCTTCCATTCTCTTCACAATAATGTTATTCAATGCTATTGGTAGAATATTAATTGGAAATAAATGTTTTGGCAAAATGTTGGTGTTGTATTGAATGCACATTGAATGAAGAGCTGAAGAAATCGTTGAGGAAGAAGAAATGTGGTGCGGTTTGAGGAGTTTTAAAAACTAGGGATAATTTTAGAATTTCACATGAACAAAAGGTCATTGATAAAAAAGTTTTTAAGAAGAGGTTATTAATAGAAAAGTTTTTGGATTATGAGTTATTTTGTGAAATTTTCCGATGACAATTCCCTTCGCCTTTCTTGTTTTGTTGAAAACTTCTTCCTTTTTTTCATAGGACATCTTTCCTTTTTTTATTTTTTTCAGTCCTCAATTGATTTGAAAGCTCAATATTTGGAGAATCTGCTGCGACTTCTTTTTGGTTGGCTACGCTAGCTTAGGGTCCTGTGAACGAGAAGGATTCAAAATTATGATCATTTCAAGGAAATTAGCAACAACCTCCTTGGTGAAAGAGCCATGGATTTTTGGATGTTTTCTGGTAAGCCATTTTCCATTCACCGGAGCCACAATGTGGATCAAGTATGGTTTCCCATCTTTATCTAAGATTTGTATAGTTGCTGGTACAAATCCACAATAATTGCCTTGCACTTTGATTCGAACTTCAATCAAATCTAATTTACGCCAGGTTTGGTAACCAATATCCAGAAAATCTCCACATGCATTCTCAATTTGTTTGAAGGTGTTAACATTCCAAAGGTGAAGAGGAATTGCCCTAAAACGCAATCAACCTCCATACCTTGGTATGAATTTTGGAACCGAATGGATATTAGAATCCCATTAATCAAATTTAACCATGAAACCCCCCGTTGTAACCCATCCTTGGTTATAACAAAGTAGACAGGCCTGTTCAGGATCGCGTATATCGCTTTATCAACGTGGAAGGGATTGAGGGCGTCTATGGCTTCATTTACGCTTTTTAGGGATTAAAGTATTCTTCCCCAATCATCGTGGAAGCATCTCCTTAATCAAATTATCATAGAGTTCCAGTTGAAATATTATTCCTTTGTGTTTTCAAAGGTTTCCTTTGTAACATTCAAAAAATTTTCTGCTTTAGTCGAGGTCGTGGACTCCATATAATCAGAATCGAAAATAGATGTATCTCTGGAGGAGACGATTTTCGCATAAGTTTGTTTAGATTGCTTCTTATCGTTTCCATTTTCTCTATTTGGTTCAACTTCTTTGGGTTTTGTTTTGTCTGCCTCTGAATATTTCTGATCTCTTTAGATTCAAAATTTATGAATGTCAGCATGCTGTGGAACGCCATCCATCCTTTCTTCTCCGATCCTTCGAGAATCATGATACAGGTTTTTCGACCTTTGTCATCTAATTTGAATATTTATGCAATGACTCCTTTCTTGTTGCTTGTTTTTTTTACCCATATCGTGAATACATCATACCTTTTTTCTTGAAAAAAATCTGTTGTTTCTCGAAGTTTTGAGCAGCGTTGTGAAAGAGGCCTGCATCCATTCGACTGTATCAGGGTAGATCGATATGGAAAAGGATTTGTAGAATCCATATTTCGTTAGGGGAATACTTTTTCCACCAAGCCTGCGATCCCAGTCCAGAGCAAATTCTTTCTTTTCTATGAAGATTGATCGTGTGAGCTGGTTTGAGAAGGCCATCCGGCCATTCACCAGGACTGTTAACAACTAGCTACATGTCATTATAAATAAGAAAATTAATCATGGTCGTGAAAAGTAGTGATAGAGCAGTTTACAAGTGCTCCTTTATCTTTCATTTTTGTTTATAGCCTTATTTTCCAATCTTTTTTGTTACGCTCTTTTGCTCTTTTTGCATCTATATACTCTCCATCCTTGATATTCTTTCTTTGTTATGAGATGCCCTTTTAAAGCTTTTTTTTTTTTTTTTTTTTTTTTTTTTTTGCCTCACTGAATATTTGGGACATTGAAAATTTCATGAATTTGAATCATTTGCTTAAGCATGCTAGTAACGTTAAGTTTTGCAGTTCTCAAAATTAAAAGTATCCTTAAATTATAAGCATGCTAGTAATGTTAAGTTTTGTAGTTCTCAAAATAGTTTTGGACCTGGAATTGACATTTGCTCAAAATATAAAAATTATCTTCCTTTGTCATTTTAATGAAACTTGGAATGTTTTGTTTGATCTCTGCTTAGTTTTCGTTACAATGAATTTCAACATTGATCCATGGTCCTTTGGCCCAATATTTGAGTTCCCCATTCAATTTGGTTGAAATCTATGAGTATGATGGATTTCAAACACTGTTCCAGTGAGATTTCAAAAGCTAATCTCATTGAACTGATAACACGAAAGTTTATGAACTCAATTAAATTGCTTGAATCCTCAATTAAATTTATTTAGTGGAAGAGGTGTGAAACCTGGGGACTACAAGGCTTTAACCATTATAATCACAAAACATTTATGGCATTAAAAGCATTACCAACAACCATTTGACTAGGGCCTTACGTATTCAGATTTTAATGGAAGATTATGTGAGCTCTGTTGAAAAAAAAATGTAATTGATTATTTCTCCTAGTTTGTGGTGTTGAATTTAGATTCTTGATTTGAATATACTATCATGATAGATCAATAAAAACAGTCATATTTTGATACAAAAGTTTCTTATAAAATTTTTCAAACATGTTTAATAAGCTCAAAAAATCTATCCAAATAACATTAGACTTAGGAAATGTTTACAAAACTATTGACAAGTAGGTGATTATGGAAATGAAATAAGAACAAAGCATCAAAACATCTTAATAAATGTATCGAAATATGGAAAAGGCAAGTGATGATGGTATTAATCAGGGTTACAAGGAAGCAACAACAGAACCCTCAGCAAATGGAAGAAAGAAAAAAAATTATTCTCTCTCTAAATAATTGTATATCGATGATATACAAGATATGAAATACCACTATTAAAAAAATCACATTTCTTGACGTTTGCAATTTTAACTAAATATTTTTATGGAAAAAATGTCTAGTAATATGTAATTTTAAAGAAAAACGTCCAGAAAATGACAAAAAAAGGTGGAGGTTTAAGATTTTTCGAATTTTTTTACGCTGATACATTACTTGATGTTTAAAAAGTCAAGTTTAAGCTATGTTTTCTTGTCATGATTTAAATGTTAAGAACTATTGAAATAAGTTTTAGTTAATTAGACTATTAAACTTCCCCACTTTCTCTTTCCCTAAAAGCACGCCCTCATGCCTCTATCTATTCTTTCTGTATTTTCCCTCTAAAACAAAACAAAGCTGTCAAAATCGTGAAACCCTAATTTTTTCCCCCAAGCATCAGGCGTCAAACCTCATCTCGAGCGTCTCTTGCGCAAAATCGTGAATCTAGGGTTTGTCTTCACGACGTCAGTGCTTTCACGTTGTTGCTGCGTTGTACGTTTCACCACGTTCTTCAGACTCTCTTTTCGTTCTTCACGTCGCCGCTGCCTTATACGCCGTCGGTGAGTTTTCATCTCTATTTTAGTTTTTTTCACGTCAACAAAGAAATTAGGGATTTGAAAATGTCATTAGGACTCGCCATGGAGAAATAGGTTTGTTTATTGATGCCATTGTCATTGTCCAACGGAATGACGGAGATCTTCTCTCGCACGTGAGGATGGCACCAGTTGCATGACAACGACCCATCAGAACTCGAGACGGAATTCGACTTCGACTCCGATTGTCTATTAGCCGCTTGTGATTTTCCATTTTTGCTCCAATTCAGCGGCGCCATGTGCTTTGGACCGTTTCTTAATCTTCAGTATACTAATATACACACATTTGAGTTGTATAGTTTGAAGCATTCCTGCAAATGTCGTTACTTGTTAGAGCATGCTGAAGATAACTTCAAGTAAATGCAATGCTGTTTTTCATGTACATGTTGGCTAGCTGAATTTTGCTGTTCTGAGTCTTTGTGCGTATCATAATGAAGTAGAAACTGATTTTGTGCTTTTCCACTCGGTTTGTTGCTTTTTGCACTAATGAATATGAACTTCTTTTTTATTAGCGTGAAGTAATTCCTCTTTTCCATCTTGAGCAATTCGTGTTGTGAATATTTGCTATTGGATGGTGTAAAGTTGGAACTGAGACTTGATTATTTGGAATGTTCGGTTTACTCTTAATACTGTGTGGCCTACTTTTGGCTACCTTTTAGAGAGAAAATAATTTGGCATGTATCATTTGCAACAAACGCCTGATTCTGAAAGGATTTTTATCCAAAATGGATAACTTCATAATTGTATCCAACTGTGAAGATTAATATGTTAGCTCCAAAATTTTCTAGTGAATCATGTTACTGCAATATAGTAGTTGGTTGGAACTTGTCTTTTTCCCTTGGGTTTGTTTAAATATATCATTATATTGAAGGAAGTGGTTGAAGGAGTAGCAACCATGGTGGAAATGAAGACAGCCAGAGCCACATCCACTTAGTTTGTTGTATGTTAATCTGGAAAAAGAAGAGGTATGTGGGAGAGAAAGAGGAATTAATTTCGATTGCTATCTTTTTCATTGGCTTAAAAAAATTGAAAATAAGCTATCTATACGTGTTTACTTTCGAAAATAAAGGCGTGTTTGTGTTCGCCTCGTGATTTGTATCTAAAAGTGCTTATGAATGAGGGTGAAAGATGATAACTAGATGAATGGAGATGAATGACGAATTGCTTCTCTATATGAGAAGAGTAGGCGATGCTTCGAAGTGGATGTAGCACACTCGTGTAATGCATATAAGCTTTCCTAAATCAAACCCAAGTATAAATCTAACTTAGGCTTCCTGATAAGTCTAGAGTCGAACACAAGAATTTTAAGATAGTCTAACCCAGTCCTTGCATTGCTTCAATTGTAGATGGCTCCTAGATTAATAAGTGAAGATTATTTACATTAATCTCAATGCATGCATACAAGAAAACCTAGGAGTTCAAGGGAAAAAGGAGGATTTATGAGTGAATGGTGCTAAGTGTTTGGGGATATGCATTGATTCCAAGCAAGATGAATAAGTGTGTGAAGGTGTGAGAGTAGAATGAAAATGATATGGATGCTTGTTTACAAACAAGTGTATGTGTATGCATTAAGTCTTTGTTCTTTAGATCGTGTTGTTCAACATTTCTCAATGTGAATGCCACATGTATTTCTATCTCTAGGATGTATGCGTCGGTGACAGAGAATGGTAAAAACACAAGAATTTTTATCTCTAAACTTACTATACGTTCTGACTCAATGTGTTCTTTAGTTAACCTACTCTCTCGAGCAATTTAACTACTTAATAAATTTAATCAAGTGATTAAGATGATTAAAGGATGGAATTCAAGTATGCAACAAGTCAAAAAAGCGGCGGCCACACACAAATTTGAATGTAAACAAAGTGATGATCAAATGTAAGATTGAATTTAAAGATATAAAATATTTTTACAACAATCTCAACTTAATCGAATGGGATGGTAACTGAAAATGAGAAGTAAAAGAAAAGGAAGAAGTCAAGTCGTAGAGTTCAATCTCTTATTCTCTTTGACTTGATTTAACAAGATGGCTACTTTTGTATGTGTTAGTGATGTGTTAAGGAATTTCATGTGTTTTTACCACTAAGAATCCTAATTATTTCAACCTTTAAGAGACAATAACTTGTATTTCTACAATTTATCAGTGTTGTTTAACTTTATATAGGATAACAATACGCCTTAGTGATCAACAATGCATGTGCAAAAATAACTCGGTTCTTAACTTTACGGTTTAGAGTAGGCTTATGGTTTCTTCAAATTTTTAGTCTAATTGGTTTCTTTTTGCTTATTTAAACAAGTGGTTTGAAGGCAAAAAAGGGATATGGATGAGATTATGAGATTAGATAGGTGTCTTTATGACACACCCCCTCCTAGATTACCCTCTTAATCTGGAAGAAGATGTGACGGTAGCAGTTACTAGCCCTATTGCCAGTACTTACCACCTTAACCCTCCGAGTACCAACCTGATAAACATTATTAATGTACATAAACAGCTCGCTCCCATAAGGCTCTACATAATTTTGTATAATCACATGCAAACAATCATGACATAACATCTACAGGTAAAATATTTACAGTTGGGCCCAAACTTCACTAATAAAGCCCTGATCCCTCTCAAAACATGTGTACATGGATATAGACTATCAACCTAAGTTCTTTATACTAGTTGGGCCTTTCAGTGGCAAGCAACAGCAGGATCAACCTTGGAGAATCTAACCGCTACCTGGGAAAGGAAAACATAGAAAAACTGTGAGCTAGTTGCCCAATGATAGAAATCATATTATACCATGCATCACATTATTATAAAACATGTAAACATACTGGAAAACGTTTCAAGCAACTTCCTTTAAAACATAAACATGATCATATCTTCAAGCTTATGAGAAGAAAACTCATTAAACATCAATAAACATCATTAAACATCATTAATCCTTAGTTGAGAACGAGCATACATCGCTTTAGCTCCCAACTTCTGTAACCGGCCAAGAGACCCATACTTCGGCCTCTCATACAAAACTACCTACATGCACATGGAGTTTTCTAAGTACCGTCAACACCTTAAATACTATTACCCAGATACCTTCTTTGTGTCCTTCAGTATCGGGTTCTTCTCCAACATCAAATCAAGCTTTAATAGTAAAAAATTTATAACAAGAATCATTCTATCATAGTCTTTCTCTAGAAACACATGTTTCATCATAGAAACTTAACTTTTGTAATGAATTTACATTATACCTTGGCATGTTTTAAAACATATACAAGCTGGAGAAGAAATGCTATACAATTCATAAAACATTTGTTGCTTGAGAACATACAAACTCATCATCAACATTACTAAAAATTGCATGGTCTTTTATACATAAATATTGAAAACATTAGGTTCATTTTAGTCACTCACTACTCGTCTAGGCTCTTAACGGTTTGTAGGCTTTTCCTAGCTCTTCTCGGCCTGAAGCAACATAATTCCTTGTTAGATTCCTTAGAATTTTCATCAAGATGCTTCAAATAGTTTGCTTACTAGCGAGACCCCTACTAGCAGGATCAACACTAGCGAGATCGTCACGAAGGAGATCTTCACCAACGAGATCATCACTAGCGAGATCATCTTCTGAGCGAGACTTAGCATGAAATCAACGAGATTCTTCTCCTGAGCGAGATTCAGCACAAAACCAGCAAGATTATCATCCTGAGCGAGATTTCCACAATTCATATCTCACTCTCGCTCTCTACGGTGAGCTGCTTGCTTGATCTTCCCAAGCAGCTGCCTGTTTACGCATCGAAATCCTATTTCAACTTAAAAAATTCATAACCCACAATCCAGAACTCTTTTCAAAAAACTTTCTTCTACAAACTTGTTTAGAATTGAGTTAAATTTCTTACTTTAAAATTTCAGTTCTAAATTCCTTGTAATTTGACCTGGAGCTTCCAATCTTCACCCCTAGCCTTGATTAATCCGAGAATTTGGCCCTTCTGCAATTTCTTTACTTTTCATCCTTCTTCCTGTGAGATCTTTCTCCGGAAAACCAACATAAAAAACTAGATTCTCCCAGCTTTCAAATGGCACCGATCTCACTTAATTCGCTCAAATCATTTGTCAAAACCGAGTGTCTGAAGTTCATCCTCCTTTTATACTTTCAGGCGTCTCCCATGATTGAATATTCAACCGCCACCTCACCAACGTTAACTTAGTGCTTCCAGCCAAATTCAATTGATAAGTCTCTTTAATTTTTTGTTTTCTTTTCTTCATTTGTAATTCCCTGTAAATATACCATAAATTTCCACTTATCAATTGATTAACATAACATCCTCATGGCTAAACATACTTATATAGGAAATATAGAATTCGGGGTCTGCTAACGTAGTTTTTCTGCACTGAAATAGATTATATTCCATAAGTTGTAGAAGCCTAAAATCTGCTCTAAGACCTTAGATATACTATGTACTTATGAGGCTTTAATTTATCAGAAATGGTTATCTTGTCACGAAAAGTCAAGAAACTCCTTTGCAAGACTAAATAGTTGACATAAAATTTGTTCTTCAATCCAGATTAAAGAGGAAATCGAAGAGTTTATCAATGCAGTTTATACCTTATTCCGAGGTATGTTATTTGTCTGGGATGTGAACTTAATCGTTAAATTATTGGTGGATCAAAAATATAGTAAATTATATTTTCTGCTATGTTTTTTTGACCTTGTAGTTGGGGAAGTATTGAAAAAGGAAAATGTCGCTCTATGATGCATTTTTCTAATCTTGCTATGCATCTCAATGAGTTATGATAATTTGTTTCAATAGACGTTTATTCAAGCTTCATAGGCATTCAACATTTTCATATCAATGAATTTGGGGAGATCTAGAGTATTTGGGTTCTAATATGTAGCTTGCAAATATATGATTTTATGAAAAATCTCCTTTCTTCTCTTCTATGAAAAACATATGCACAGTTTGGATATTATTTAATTCTAATATTAGAAATTTTTTAAGTCTTTCATAGGTGGGTAATTGCTATAAATTGTGCTAGAAGATGTTGGATCAATGTATGCATGGATACTATTGCTCGTGAATTGTGCAAAGCACGTCACCTTTTCTCTACTCCATCTTCCTAGAATCAGCAACAAGGTATGGTTCTTTACCACATACATGTAGTACTAAAAGAATGTGATACATTTGACTTGGTTTTTCTTTCTTTTAATTTTCTTTTTTACTAAAGATGTGTTATTTTCTGTGTTTTTGCCCTCTCAATTTAGCTTAAAGTTGGATAGCGGGCACAAGTTACTTTGTCTTTAGATGAATAATGTCGGTGATGAAGCATTGATTGATTTTCCTCCTACCTTAATTTTTAGTTAATAAATTTAGGGAGTGTTATTCTATGTTACTACAACTTTCAGCTTCCCTTGTTATTTTGTCTTTATAAGGTTCATTGTCGTCTGTGTGTTCCATCATTTTCTTCTTTTGCAGAATGCTTGGTTCGATGGTTACATTGTTGGAACTTTTTTTTCTTTATAAAAATATTTCTTTTTATCAGGCAACCCACCCATCCAACCAGACAGACGACAACAGCAATGTCACATCCCGCCTCCTGAGCCTGAGAGGAGGTGTGAGGGATCGCAGATACCACCCACTTAACTACAAAGTTTACATCAACAACTCTTAAAAACCCCAGAAGTGTGACTGTGGCTTGTGGCAGACCTTGACCTTAGTAGCACCCTGAAACTCTTCACCCTTCGCTATCTGTGAAGAAAAATATGAAAGAAAAGAATGAGCTTCACAAAACTCAGTGAGTGGTAAGCAACTTCTAGAGTCTATTTCAACTCATAATAACAAGTATATCATATATACAAGGTTAATACTCAAACCTCAGCCTTGAATGAGTTTGTTTTCTACCTACACACACGGTAGATAGTTAACTGTTACTAATCATAAACGTTTACTCATTTGTGTTCCCTTTTGTTCCCCATGTCTCCTATGTGCACATAGCTCCCCATGCATGGGCTCAGAAGCTAGGTCCGTTGGCCCTCTAACCATCCCATACAAGGTTCCTTCCACAGGCTCAAGAACTAGACCTCTCGATCCCCTGACCATCCTGTGAGGTTCCAATTTTGGACTCAGGAACTACGTCTATTGACCCCCTGATTATCCCGATCACATATGCTAGATACTCATTTATAACATAAACATACACAATTTACTCTAAAAGATATGATTTATACTTGAAGGAAATTACCACTCACCTTGGTAAGAATAGGAATCTTCCTCTTTAGAAGTTCCTTTAGTCTTCTCGGGCTTCCTCTTGAATCCTAAGATCCAGATTCAACTTAAAGCTCAGATTACTCATAGTTATATGCTTTATCTCGAGATACTTTCTTCTACAAATATGCTCTAAAATATCTCAGGAAGCTTAACTTAAAATATTAGCTTATAAATCCTCGTGGTTTGGTTGGAATCCTCAAATCATCAAGACTGGCCCAAGCTTACCTGACAGCTCGACCCTTCTATCTTTTACTCACTCTCCAACCCGATTCCTTGGAGCTTCTTCTCTAGCATCCATATCCTAAAAACTAGACTATCAGAACTTTCAGGTGGCTTTGGAATCACTCAAAACGCAGAAGTATTCTGGGAGAACTCCTTGTCCCAAGTTGGTGCTACTTCTAGACTTCATTGTCCAACAACATCTCCTTCTCTTTGAACTTCATGACCGACGCATGGTCTTACTCCCAACGCATGGCCTTCATGATCAACGCATGGTCTCCCCCCAATGTATGACCTTCATGATCAACACATGGTCTCCCCCAAATCTACCTTCTAACACTCTTCTTTATGCTCTCTGAAGAGGATTTGGCTTGTGATTTGAAGAGACAATCTGTGATGGTATTTATCGGGCCAAAGGAAACGATCCTTATCATCTTTATCAAGCCTCCAACGCATGACACCTCCTACTTTGGGGTATTTGCACCATGTTTTGCCACCACCTACTCCCTTAACATTCACCTACTCTTATGCCACACACCTACTTGAGTTGTCTTCCTCATGCATAAGACTTCCTTTGCATGAAACTTAATTCGTCCAGCTCCTACTAACTCAAGCTTCAACTTTCTCTTGGCATAGACATTTGTCTGGATGAGCTCATCAGCCTTGCGTAACACAAGCCTTAGCACCGCTCCATCGCTTAGTTCTTGCATCTATCACTTAGCTCCAATGCCCCATCGTGTTGCTCAATCATTTAGTAAATGATCTCGCGCATAGCCCATTGCTTAGCTGCCACGCCCATCGCTTACCTCCATCGTTTAGCGCTGACGCCTTATCGTCCAACACATCCGTTCATCACTTAGCGTCATCGCCCAGCGCCTGCGTCTATCGCCCAATGCCCATCGCTTAGTATTCCGCCTATCGTGTAACGCGTATACTCATCGGCTAGTGCAGCACGGCTATCATCTAGCGCCCACGCCCATCGCGTAGTGCCATCGTGTAGTCTCTCGCTTATTGCCCGCGCATCGCTTAACGCTTAATGCTATTATCTAGTGCTATTGTCTAGTGCTATCGTCTAACGCTATCGTCCAGCTTCTACGCTTATCGTCTAGCGCTTACACTGATCATGTAGTGTCTTTGCCTATCATATAGCCCGATCGTCTAGTTCGTCACTTCTCATCGTTTAACGTTGCGCGCATCTACACGATCGTCTAGCGCATCGCTTAGCTCCACGCATTTACTATATGATCACTTACCTCATCGTATAGCACCGCTCATTTGCTACACGATCGTCTGCCTAGCGCCTTGCGCTCAACATCTCGCTCTCTCCGCTCTTGCTCACACAAACTCAACGCATGAGCAACTTGGGCAATGCCTCTTGGCAACGCCTCGGCCAACATGCATCCAACCTCACAGGCTCACACATAGTTGCCTTCGGCTTCATACTGCACCTATCCTCATCTCATGCATTAGCACCAAACACATGGTTTCTTTTGACTTTACACTTAACCAAAATTTCACTAATTAAGGCTTATCTCCAAACTTCTTCAAGGAAAATCTATTCAACACTTAGAAATTTCCTTCTCTTTAACCTAGGATTTAACTTTCACTTAGTTAATTCTCTTAATTACCTAATTAAGTAGGAAAAATGGAAATCCGGGTTTCACAAGCAATAACACGCACGTGTGGGAAAGGCCATTTGCTCCCTTTCTATCTACATTTTTGAGTAATTTTGAGTAATATTGTACTAGTGCCTGAAAATGGGGTCTGTTTGTTGAGAGGTATGTGTTTAGTTTCCATTATAACGACTGGGTTTTTGGTTCTGTTTGTAATTTCAAGGAGTAATGAATTGCTAATTTTCTTCATGGATTAAGAGTAATGGTACATGATGTTTTTTGGCTTATGCTATTTCAAGGTTCTGTGCTTGCTTTATCCTTATAATGAATAAAATCAGTGTTGAAACTTTTTACTTTTGAACATGGCAGTTTGTTTATTTAATATTTTGATCCTCCTGTTTTGCCCAAAAAAGGATTGAAACAAGGAAAAGAAAATGTGGATAACGTGTCAAATCATAGGTCTTTCAGATGAGAACGTATAAAAACCTTCAAACTTATAACACATCATTCTAATTTTTTCTTCATTTGAATGTAGAAGAAAGTATCTTCAAATTAAATGATTTCGATCGAGCTAACATGTGTAAGAAGGCTCGAGTTAATAAGAAAGGAGAATACGACAACGAAGATGTTCAAGAAATTGTTAATCGAATAGTAAGACAAGTATTAAATTTACATGAAGTATATGACATATAACTTAATTATATTAAATTTCATTTCTTTAGGATGAGATCTCAAAGAATATAGATCCATTGTGTCACAATCATCACTCTCCCAGTGATGTCTTAATACAAGCTTTGGGTACTCAAGAAAGTCACGGGCGTGTACGTGGGGTTGTTAGTTAATTGTTTCATGTGTTCATATGGAGATGGTGATTACAAATGTGGTGTTGATAGTTGTTATGAGTAGAATGATATAGTTTTGTTAATATGGGGTAGAGGGATAGTTCTGATAGAAGTTCTGGAAATGTAATTTTTGAAACGGTTCATGTTGGTTTGATTGTTAGAATTATGTTCCTTATATTCTTTTGGAAGTGTCCATATGGGTCTACCCATATCCTTATAGTTAACTTAGAAAATCCTTCATGGAGTTGTAAAATTTTATAATGACAATGTTGAAGAATATTATCTTTTGTCATACTGGAGAAAATTTTAGTAAAAATCACAAACATACTTGACGAGTTAAACGTATCAAGAAATAAATATATTCTTGACATTTTTTCAGTATCAATTAAAGTATATCTTGACATTTTTCGCATATCAAGTGAAAATATTCTTGATGATTTTTATTTATCAAGAACGTTAATATTCTTGACATTTCAAAAATGAAGTGTCATTGTTCTTGATATTCTTGACACTGGATTCCTTGACGTTTTTTAAATGTCAAGTGTTACTTTTCTTGAAATTTAAAAAACATAAAGAAACACTGTTTTTGTAGTAGTGTACATATGTTACAAAGCACTAAATTAAATATAATATACTTTATATATAGTTACTACAATTAATGCAATTAAGATATACCATCAAAATTATATAAATTTATTTGAAAACACTAGAAAAATTAATGTAAAAACCTAAATTAAAACTCAATTGACATATTAGTAACC